>NC_081422.1:97344083-97715528 GCF_949786415.1 Peromyscus eremicus | reverse complement strand
GGGAAGACTTGAAGCAGCCATGGTTCCACCTTCCTTTGCTTTTGCAGAACTGTATCCTGCCCTCTACACACACGTGTATTGGTGAAATTATTAAGGGCACTCCATGTAGTTAAAAGGGAGGTTTATTTTGTGGGGTAACTTACAAGTGAAGGGATAGGTTACAGGGTCTGGGAAAGGTGTAGCGCAGTCCGGCGGTGTTCTCTGGAGAACTCTGTTCGGTCTACCTCCGGCGTCCAGGGTCCAGGAACTAAGAGAGCCCGCGCATCTGGAACCCAGGTCTTCAGCATCCTCTCTCGGCCCCGCCTTGTAGGCGTGACAGTTACCGAAGCCTCATTGGGGGTTGGAGCTTCCAGGTCAAAGCTGGAATGGCTACCCACTACACGCATGCATGCACATGCATAAATATACACACACATGCAGACACAAAAATACACACACACACAAACACATGCACGTACTTACACACTCACACAAACACCCACACATACTTGGCTTGTTCCTTTGACTTTTTTCCTTTTCTTTTTTAAATAAACTTAATTATACAAAAATTTCAAGAAACCTATTTTAAGAATTTTGACTGTCAATTCTCTAGGCTCCATATTCAAACATTAGAAACACTGAATAAGGCAAATTAAAAGTTCAAGGCCTGTTTGAGCTGTACAGTCAGTTCAAGACAAGCCTAGACGACATCGTGAGACCTAATCTGAAGACAGAAGGAAAGAGCCAGTGAGATGGCTCAGTGCATAAAAATGCTTGCCACCCAAGCCTGATGATACAAACTTAAACCCAAGAACCAGCATGAAGGAAAAAAAATTCCAGGAACATTTGGAAACTCCCTTCTTAATGGCTTCTTGGAAATAACCTTCAAACCAGATGCAAGGAATGACTGAGAACTGTCACCCGTGGTCACACCATTCATTTATTCATACATTCATTCAACAAGTTTTGAAGCATGTCAGCCAGTCTAGACATGGTGGTGCCTGCCTGTAACGCCAGCACTCAGGCAGAGGCAGAAAGTTCAATGCCAGCCTGGTCTTGTAGTGAGTTCCAGGCTGGTCAGGACTGTGTACTTTTGGGGACCTTGTCTTGCAAAAGTAAAAATGACAGAGCCCTGTAATCCTGGATACTCGGGGTTCTGAGGCAGGAGAACTGCAATGTCAAGGCCTTCCTGGGCTAGAGAACAAATTCAAAGACAGCCTGTACAACTTAGGAAACCCTATCTCGAAATAAAATGTACAAAGCGAGCTGGAGATACGTAGTGGTAGAGCACTTGCCTAGCATGCTAAGGCCCTGGGTTCAAGCTTCAGCACTGAAGGAAAAAAAGTGTATAAGGCCCAGCCTGGGGGAGTGGGTAGGGCTTCTTAAACCAGTGGAAGAAGAGAAGGTGGGTTAAGGAGAGAAAGTCTTTTATAAAAGATTTATTCTGATGTGTATGTGAGTGCATGTGCCACGTGGGTTCAGGTGCCCAAGGAGGCCAGAAGAGGGCGTCAGATACCCTGGTGCTGGAGTTACAGACAGTTGTGAGACACTGGATTTTTGGAAACAGAACGCAGATCCTCTGGAAGAGCCACAGACACTCTTAACTGCCAGCCCATCTCTCCGATTCACGAAGTTCCATTTGTGGGGGAAGCAATGATTATGCTCCTTGGCCCAGTCTGACCATCCATCAGATTTAGTTTCATTTCACTGAATCTCCCACTAGCAAAGACTGAACTCTTCTTGAGCCTGCCCCTTGAGCACACTGGCAAATGGATGAAGTAGACCATCTCCTTGCCCATGCATTTCTCATCTTCTAACCTTATTCCTGTCTTTCACCTCCTATGCACTAAAGATCTAGAAACTCTAGGCCCAGAGGTGTATAAATGAGGCCCTATATGCTCAGTAGTGTATAGTTAGCTAATAATAGGGGGGTTGCTTCTATTTTTAGCTCCTGGGGTTCGTTATTGTGGTTATGGTTTTGTTTGTTCTTTGAGAAACCTCCACATTGCTTTCCATAATGGCTGTATTAATTCACCTTGCCACAATGATGTGCAACTGCTCCCCATCCTTGCCAGAACTTGTTATCATTCATCTTCTTGATAACATATACCTTCCTGGTAGGAGGTGAGATCTTGCTGGGGTTTTAATTTGCATTCCCCTGATGATCAGTGATGCTGAGCATGCTAATTAGCTTGATATAATCATTCCACAATGTAAAGTGTATATTAAAACCTCAGATTGTTCTCTATAAATACACAACCATTGCCAGCTAAAAATGAAAATTCTTGGCTAGGTGTGGTGAAACATGTCTGCAATCCCAGGAATAGTGGAATGGAGATTGTGGGTTTGGGGTTAGCCTGCCCTATACAGCAAGATCCCGTCTCAAAAAAAAAAAAATACGTATTCTTTTCATTTATTTTTACTAATTTGTGTGTGTGTGTGTGTGTGTGTGTGTGTGTGTGTGTGTGTAGGTGCTTTGCCTGCTTATATGTCTGTGTATCACATGCATGTCCGGTGCTCACAGAGGCCAGAAGATGTCAGATACCCTGGGTCTGGAGTTACAGACCATTGTTTAGCCACCACGTGGGTGCTAGAAATCAAACTCTGGTCCTCTGGAGGAGCAGCCAGTGCTCTTAACTGCTGAGCCATCTCTCCAGCCCTATTCACAACTATTCCTAAAAATAACTTTGAACCCATATATACATTTGTATGTATTATATATGAATATGCATGTACACACATGTACACACACACACACACACACACACACACACACACAGAGCCAGTGAGACTTCCGTGCAGGAGCCAGAGCACGTTCCTGGAGGAGTTGAGAGCTCCAGGCTGTGGCAGCAGCTATGAACTCATCTGTCTTTGAATCACGATTTTATCCCAAAAATCTTACTCTAAATCTCACTCTAAATGTCTGATGGACACCCAGATTTATGCCTTCTTCTCTCCTTCTCCTTCTTGTCTTCAGAGAGGGAGACTCATCCTGAAAAGACAAGCTTTTGTGAAGCTTCAGCTCATTCTCCAGAGCTCCGGGCCCCACACAAGCCACTGCTAAGCACCCTCTTCCCTTTGTTCCAGGTGGGAGAGGCTGTCTTGGAAAATGCCCGGATTATGCTGCAGATGGAGACGACCCAAGCCAGTGCGGATGACTTCAAAGAGAGGTAACTCTCTGCAGCAAGGGGCCCTCCCTCCCCACCCAGACTCCAGACCATTGCAGATAATGCTGCCCCAGAGTACACACCAGTCCCTTCCACCACAGTAGAAAGGTGGCCTGAGACAAAAGGAACTCTAGGAGAACCCAGAGCCACAAAAAAATCAGGATTTAGGGGCTCAAAGACTGTTCCCAGTGTTACTTGCTTTAGAAAAGGGTCTTTTTAAAGAAAAATTATTATTAGTGATGTGTGTATATGTTTGTGTGTGTACATTTGTCATGGTACACATGTGGAAGTCAGAATACAACATGTGAGCGTTGGTTTTTCTCCTTCTACCATGTAGTGTCCAGGGATTGAACTCAGGTACTCAGGCTTGGCAGCAAGCCTCTTTACATACTGAGCCATCTTGCAAGCCCTTTTTTTTGGTTTGGTTTGGCTTGGCTCCTTCAGTTTTTGTTTGTTTTGTTGTTGTTATTTAAGATGAGGTCTCATGGAGCTAAGGTTGGACTGAACTCATTGCATAGCCAAGGACAACCTTGAACAACTGATCTTTCTACCTTCAACTTCCAAGTGTCGTGACTATAGGCATGATTCACCATGCTTGGCTTATTTTGAGATGGTTCTTCACTCTGCTGACCAGGACAGCCTTGAACCTTCAACTTACATACTTTGGACTACCAAAGTAGTGAGTGACTTTGGGTATTTCTAGAGTCAAACTCACCTTTTTATAAGACTAGAGGTTTAAGCTTTTATACGAAGAAATAAGCAAGTATTAGAACTTTCCACAAATGGACCATTGGCCTTGAGAGGGAATGAGTTCCACAGCACCCAGAACATACAAGTAGAGGCTCCGACAAAATCACCTGTCACAAATGTGTCCCTAGGGATTCTGAATATTAAAATTTATTACAAGGGTTGGAGATGCAGTTCAGAAGACAGTGCTTGCTTGGTGTGCTCCATCCCCAGTATCCTCCTCCACCACACACACACACACACACACACACACACACACACACACACACACATCTTAAAGTGAAGACTTATAACATTAAAACCTGAAGATGCTTCCTGGAATAGAAATGTGGATTTTGCCCTCCTATGGATATATGGAGGCAACTGGGAAATTTGGCTGAGTGGTACCACCATGGTGTGAGGAAAGGGCACCACCAGAAATCAACAAAGATGTTAGGTAGTGTTTAGAAAGAAAGCCTGAGGGTTGAAACTCAACACGGATAGTTTTGATACAAGCATGTCCACACACATATTCATTGTTTTTAAAGCCATGTGCTTTTTGTTGTTTTATTTGTTTGTTTGGTTGGTTGGCTGTGTTTGTTTGTGATGTGGATATTCAACTCAGGCCCCTTACAAGCAAGGAAAGTGTTCTACTACTGATCTATTATTTAAATCTCTGGATAGATAAATCCATGCTTCTCCCTTCCCCTAAAGAGAGCAGGGACAAGCCAAAAGCATCTTGCTACACAATAGATATGGGCGGAGCTGGGCAGCAGCGCCCCCTGTAGGTTGAGTGAAGTATGTAGTCTGATAGGATTCATGGCTACCTCTCTCTGTGCCCACTCCTCGCCATGGTTCCTCCTTTACACTACCTACTTGAGTTTGCAGCCACTGTCAAGAATTGCAGTATAGGGTTCATTTCTGGATCCCCAGTCTGATACTTAGCAGGTCTTCAACAATGGTAAACGATCCTTGGATGAGGAGGAGGACTGCTCAGTATAGAGACAGAGATGTGGTATTACCTTTCTGTGATAAGAACTCCTGAAAGTACCCGGCTCCAAAGGTCTCACAAAGCTGTGTTCCTAGAAGCTGGCTGCTAATGTGTTCATGTTAATATTCCTGCAGCAATAACAGTAACAGAGGCCCCAAAGCCACTGGGACACTATGAGCCTGTCACATGTGGGCCTCTGGGTAATAGCTACAATCCAGTTTGTTTCCCCTTTGAGGGTTACCCAGCTAAGCTGATGAAGTCCCTTTGTCTGCAGATATGAAAATGAGCAGCCGTTCCGGAAAGCAGCAGAAGAGGAAGTAAGCTCTCTGTACAGAGTCATTGATGAAGCTAATTTGACAAAGACGGATCTGGAGCATCAAATAGAAAGCCTGAAAGAAGAACTGGGCTTCCTGTCCCGGAGCTATGAAGAGGTAGGTGGGGCCGGGGGTGCTAGGCTTCTCCCTCCCAAAGCAAGGCACTCACCTGTGCGGTTGTGACCTCCGAACACAGGTGTTGGGGACACTTCTCTGTGTTGCTCACCCAGGCCCTCAAGGAAAATGCTAGTAAAGGCCTTTATAGTCTGCCATGGATCAGATTACTCCCTGCAAAAGTCTGAAACTCGGGTGTCTTCAAGAACCAGGGCAATACATATGTGGAAGCAACATCCATAATCAGAAGTGACTCTTAGAACTACTTGGAAATGAGGGGAGGGTCTCCTAAAGTGTTCTATTTCAGATTTTTTTTTCAATACTCCATGAACAGGATAAACTGAATAATTCTAAAGACAGACCCACACTCTAGTTCCTACACACTCGTTAACAAAAGAAGGCTGTATCTGTAAGTGACAGGCCCAGAAGGTACCTTGGAGGGACGCAGGGGTGTGGTCTCATCATCTACAGGAAGCACTAAGCCACCGCACACACATCACTGTCTGACTCATGGTCCAGGGTGCTTCAAGCTGAGCATCATACCTCACTGAACCATGCTGGCACTGGGAAGTTCCTCCTGTGTCCAGCCTGAAGAGGACAGTGACTATATGCCCACTCCTTCCTGTTCCTGGTTCAGTTCCTGAAGACCATGCCCCAGCAGTAACCCCTTAGACTCCAGAGTTAGCTTTAATCTCCTTTAGTATATCCTGACTTGGTGCCAAAATTCTGTATATTACTATACTATATCTATATACTTACTTTTGATTATGTGTTTATTTAGTTTTTTGCTTTGGGCATGGGAATGGGCTTGAGAAAATCTAAGAAATGCGTCCTTCAGAAAAGAAAACAATACCTACACCTAGAAGACCTGGGACTTTGCCAGTCTCTGTGATGCCCATGCATGATGTGCAAAATAAACAAACACATTGATTGATTGATGATAGATAGATAGATAGATAGATGATAGATAGATAGATAGATAGATGATAGATAGATAGATAGATAGATAGATAGATAGATAGATAGATAGATAGATAGATAGATGGAGGCAGAGTAGCGCCCACAGAGCCAGCTGTTCCTGGCTAGACTTTCACATCTGTTCTTTCCTCCCTGGAGCTTACCTAAGGTGTCCAATGTTGTTTTCAGGATGTGAAGGTTCTGTACAAACAGCTGTCAGGGTCTGAGCTGGAGCAAACAGATGTTCCCATGGGCACTGGTCTGGACGATGTCCTTGAGACAATCCGAATTCAGTGGGAGAGAGATGTGGAAAAGAATCGAGCGGAAGCAGGAGCCTTGCTCCAAGCTAAGGTAAGAGACAGGCCAGCATCTTCCCCTGGGTCCTGGAAAGGAGGAGGACAAGAAAGATGGAAGCAGCCAGTGTGCAGAAGAAAGCAGCCTTTTAGCGACAAGCTTGGTCCCCGTAGAAAGAGGAGAAATGCAAACTAAAGTAATAATGCTTGTTTGCTTCTCTGAAATAAGAAAGTGTTTAAAATGACAATGTTCAGTTCTGGCAAGTGTGTAAAGGATTCTCCACTGCATCATCAAAGATACAAGGTATAAGCTGCTACCCAGCCTTTGAGTAAGGGATTTTCTCTTCTGTATCAAGAGTGTTCATATGCTCCTATCTGCTACCTGCTGCCTGCTACCTACCTGCTGCCTGCTACCCACTAGCTGGACAATCTGGACAGCACCTTAAAGAGAGCATTAGGAATACAAGGGGTAAGGATGTAGCTCAGTGAAAGAGTGCAGAGAGAGGGAAAAGGAGAAGTAGGGGAGATGGAAAGAGAGAGGAGAGAGAGAGACAGAGAGAGACACACACAGAGAAAGTTTATATCTAAACCTACTCCCTGAAGCATTTTAAGGGTTAAATAAAAAGGTGGTAAAAATATATAAATGTTTTACTGTAAGAGAAAAACTACCCCATCACCTGACTATGTTATGTGCAATGAAACCTGCTATTAGAAAGGATGCTTATGAAGTAATTATAATGACACAGGGAAAGCCTGTAGAAAGTAAAATGGAAGAAAAGCAGTTACAGAATGGTATGTACCAGGGACTGACGAGGAGGGTTTTTGTTCAATAGTAAGTGCTTTAGACTTGGGAAGCCGGATGATTCCTGTTGCAGCCCCTCATCTTTGCCCTGTAGTGTAAAAGCAACCAGAGACAATAGATAGCAGCAAGCATTCCTGTGTTCCAATAAAACTTTATTTATAGCTGGGCATGCTTTTGATCCAAGCACTTGGGAGGCAGAGGTAAGTGAATATCTGTGAGTTCAAGACCAGCCTCAGGGTTGGGGATTTAGCTCAGTGGTAGAGTGCTTGCCTAGCAAGCACAAGGCCCTGGGTTCAGTCCTCAGCTCCAGAAAAAAAAAAAAAAAAAAAAAAAAAAGACTAGCCTCATCCATATAGCTAGTTCTAAGACCCATCTCAAAAAACAAATTATAGAAACAGAAAGTGGACTAGACTTGGCTTTCCAGCTGTTAAGTTGCCAACTCCTGCTATATACAGTCCAGCACGGTTCTTAAGGGGTGTCCACAAAACTTAGCCCAACATGTTAGTGGCATCAGCAGCAGGTTGCCTTTGAATAGCTGACTTACCTGACACTTTGAGATGTTATTTTTTCTTTTGAGTATTTCCAAGTTAATTTCTTAAGTAGCCTGAATTATATTAATGAGGAAAAAAAGCCAAGTTGTATGAAACCTCACAAATAACAAAAGAATTACTAGAAAATAGACTGTAGAAGGTTTGTCCTTCTGGTCTGCCCCTGCCACTCACCTGGGGACCTGGAAATGAGTAGGAGAGGGAGGAGCATATAAAGGAACTGGGAAAGACAAGCCAGCCACCGCTGGTGCTCAGCTGGTAACTTCCCATGCCAAGTGCACAGTAGGATCGTCTCAGAAATAGCGGCCATGGTGCACTCTAGAACAATTAAATCAGAAGGAGCAGAAAGACTTTGAGATTTTTTATTATTATTAATAAAAGTTCTCAGGGGCTGAAGAGATGGAGCCGTGGTTAAGAGCACATACTGCTCTTGCTGAGGAGCTGAGTTTAGTTCCTAGCACCCATAGCAGATAGCTCACAATCACCTGTAACTCCTGCTCCAGGAGATACAGCATCCTCTTCTGGCCTCTGATGCCCTTGCATCTACAGGTACACACATGTGCATGCACACATACACACATATGTGGACACACATAAATACTAATGTAAGTCATTTTTAAAGTTCTCTGGACAGTTGTGAGGACCTTCTTGAGCCTTGAGGACCACGACAGTCCCAAGAGCTGCCAAAGACAAAAGGAGGACCCTTCGCCACTTGCCTCTCCCTGACTCTCCATCCCTCAAGCCCCTAATGACCAACAGGACCATTTCAGCAGGATCTTCCCCAATTCTGCCTCCCTCAAATGTTCATTTTTACACCACTCCTATTTCTCCACTCCTGTTCCCCACCTCCTACCCTTTCTGTCGGGAGATATTACTACTTCGAGTAAAATGAAGTCAAATCAGAGAGCAGATCTGCCCCTTCTTTAACAGATGTATGAACATTGAAGGGGCCTGGGGACCATCTAAAACCATTCCCTCAAGTACTGAGTTGTATTTAAGAGATGAGAAAACTGAGACCCAGAAAGTGCAAGTGAATCCCCGAGGTCACTCGGCTGATTGGTAGCACCAGGCACAACTCTGCTGGCTCCAAGTCTAAAGAGCTTCCTTCTATAACATCATCTTATCATCTTTCTTCTTCTTCTTCTTCTTCTTCTTCTTCTTCTTCTTCTTCTTCTTCTTCTTCTTCTTCTTCTTCTTCTTCTTCCTCCTCCTCCTCTTCTTCTTCTTCTTCTTCTTCTTCTTCTTCTTTTTTCTTCTTTTTTCTTCTTCTTTTTCTTCTTTTTCTTCTTCTTCTTCTTCTTCTTCTTCTTCTTCTTCTTCTTCTTCTTCTTCTTCTTCTTCTTCTTCTTCTTCTTCTTGATTTTTGAAACAGTCTTATATATAATAAGCTGACCTCAAACTCCATATGTAGGCAACGATGACCCTGAACTCTTTTTAATTATTTATTTATTTTATGTGTATGTGTGTGTGCCTGAGTGTACTTATGTGTGCCACATGCATGCAGTACCAGGGAATGTCAGAAGAGGGCATCAGATCCCCTGATGCTGGAATGACAGGCAGTTATGAGCTACCATGTGGGTGCTGGGAACCCACATGGTCTTCTACAAGAACAATGAGTACTCTTAGCCACTGAGCCATCTCTCCAGTCCCAACCTTGAAATCTTGATACTTCTGCTTCTGCGTCCTAAGAGCCAGGCTGACAGGTGAGCACCACCACACCCATCTGGTCCATTTGCTTATTTGAGTTAGGGTCTCCCTGTGTAGCCCAGGCTGTACCTGATCTCTCCATTCTCCTGCTTCAGCTTCCCATGTGCTAAGATTACAGCTGTGCCACAAGAACACTATCCACAGAATCAACTAAGCAGGGCTCCTAGGGGCCTACAGAGCCTCAAGCGACAATCATGGACCCTGTATGGATCTGAGCTCCTCTGCATATACTTTATGGCTGTTGTGGTAGTTTGGATGTAATTGCTCAATAGGAAGTGGCACTATTGGGAGGTGTGGTTTGTTGCAGTGGGTATGGCTTTGTTGGAGGAAGTGTGTCACTGTGGGGGTGGGCTTTGAGGTCTCATATATGCTCAAGCCACATCCAGTATCTCAGACCACTTCCTGTTACCTGTGGGATCGAGATATAGCTCCTTCTTCACTCTCAGCTCCTTCTCCAGCACCATGTCTACCTGCATGCCTCCATGTCCTGCCATGGTGATAATGGACTAGACCTCTGAAACTGTAAGCCACACAATTAAATGTTTTCCATTATAAGAGTTGCTATGATCATGGTGTCTTTTCACAGCTACAGAAGCCCTAATGAAGACAGTTGTGTAGCTGGGTGTTCTTGTGGGACTCCTAACAGTGGGAGTTAGGGCTGTCTCTGACTCTTTTGCCTGAGCTTGTGACCCTTTTCCTCCTACTGGGTTGCCTCACACAACCTTGGTATGAGAGTTGGTGCCTAGTCTTATTGTAACTTGCTATGCCTGTTTGTTTGATATCGCTGGGGGGCTGCTCTTTTTTTGAAGGGAGGAGTGGATCTGGAGGAGGGGGGTTGGGAGGAGGACTGGGAGGAGTGAAGGAAGGGGAAACTGCCATCAGGATGTTATGTAAGATCGAAGAATAAAAGAAAAAAAGATAAAGTTAGTTACCACTGAGAAGTGAGATTATGGGAGATTACAAAAAAAAAAAAAAGATTACAGGTGTGCACCACCACACCTGGCTGGCTGTCTTTCCTAGCTCTGTTTCCAAAGCTATTCCCAGGAAGCCCAGCAGTTTGCAGCCTGACTTCCCTCCGAGCACTGCTGGAGTGCACACCACACTGAGTGACTGTATCTTTAAAAATGGTCTGGGTCATTATTGTTATCGGAAATAAATCCTGCCTAGTGTGAAAATTAAAACCCCCGACAAAACTAGCAATTACCATTCACCCCGTCATCTGCTAATCATCATCAGCTCAACAGTAATTCAAACATTCATTCTGAACAGATCCATTAGTGTTTTTAATAGAGTGATCGGAAAGCCATGTCTCACAGAAGACACACAGTGCTTGTTTTCATTTGGCCAGTACTGCCTGGGCCTCTTGCAGAGACACAGAACTCAGAAAATATTTGCAGAACGAGTGATTTCCTCTGGTTGTCAACAGAGATCCGAACTGACAGCCAGAATTCCTGCAATAAATAGCTCTGTCGGCTGTGCCTGTGCCCTCGGGGGTTGACATTTGCCTGCCCTGAGCATCTCATGTCTGCTACTTGGCAGCAAAGCCAAGTGGGAACGCTCAGCACTGCTTCCAAAGGCCTTCAGAAAGGGAAGGAAAACACACATTTAATTACCTTTTGGCCCAAGGAGGCTGAAAATTAATTAACATGATTAATTTATGTCTTAGTTTATGCTTCCCCAGAAGCTGATCTGGAGATAAATATTGGAGTGGCGGTGATTTATTTGGAGTTAGTGGGTGAGTCAGGGGTGGGAGCAGCGGCAAAGGGGAAGCGGAGAAGGGAACCAACAAAGGCTGTCTTTGAGAGCAGCTGAGTTTGGAGCAGAAGCTCATAGGGATGGCGAGAAGTGGTGCAGACTGCAGAGGAAGGAGGCAAGGGGGCTGCAGCGGACATTAATACTTCAGCTATCTGCTAGCCAAGTGACCTTTCCAGTGCTTCAGGGCAAGCTCAGGCAGAGATGCAGAGTCGGGCAGTGGGGAGCTGGACCATGAAACATTGAAGGCCCGAGGGAGGAAGACAGGCGCATGAACATCTGACTCAACTAGAGGCCCAGCTTTTTCTGGTATGTGCTTGTTGGTTGTTTTGGGTGTGGTGTGTGTGTGTGTGTGTGTGTGTGTGTGTGTGTGTGTGTGTACAGATATGTGTGTGTACAGATATGTGTGTATACAGGTGTGTGTGTACATATGTGTGTGTATGTACAGGTGTGTGTGTATGTACAGGTGTGTGTGTACTTATGTATATGTACAGGTGTGTGTGTATACAGGTGTGTGTGTATATATATATAGGGGTGGGTGGGTGTGTGTGTGTGTGTGTGTGTGTGTATAATCAAGAGGACAAGCTCAACTATCTGGGGAATGCCATCTACCTTGTCGGGTTTTTTGTTTGGGGATTTGTTTGTTTGTTTGTTTGTTTGTTTGAGTCAGGGTCTCTCACTGGCCTGGAATGCGGTAATTAGACTATAGGCAGTCAGTCCGGCAAACCCCAGGGATTCCCCTCTCCCTCTGCCTCCCTCGCACTGGGATTACAAGTGTGCACCACCACACTGGCTTTGTTGGTGCGTTTGTTTTTGACGTGGGTTCTGGGGCTCAAAGTCCTTATGCTTTCAGTAAAGTCCTTACACTTTACTGAAGACAGCAATCACCTGTTTCTGCGTTTGTGGTGGGGACTGGCCCTCTGACACCAGGAACAACATCAACCATTCCTCCTTTAAATGGTCCACATCAGGCATCTCCCTGCAGCAGTGGGACGTCCCTAGTACAGCCACCTTTATCTTCAGCTCTAGAACAGTGCACATGGCAGTGAGCAGAGGAGGCTGGTTTCATGGAACAGGGTTGAAGACCGCACAAACAAAAGAAAGAGCAGTCATCTCAAGGCCAGTGACTTGCAAACTGAGGACAGAGAGACAGAACAAGGGAGAAACAACTGATGGATAGGTCAAGGCTGCCTTTTTGGTGTATTTTGGGATTAACCCTGACAGAGAGATTTGGCAGCAATGTGGCTAACCTTGAATTCTCATAGTCAGACAATTAACTGAGTTTCACTCTGTGGGTGGAATCTGAGCACAAATGTGCTCTATTTTTATTTTTTCCCCTGATACGCTGAGGCCTTCCAAAGGAACTTGTTTGAGAATAGTGCCCTGCACTTATTATTATTATTATTATTGTTGTTGTTGTTGTTGTTGTTGAATTTCAGTCTTATTTATTTACTTCTTATTCATTGAGTCAGGTTCTTGTTATGTAGCCCAGCCTGGCCTCCAATTCACAATCCTTCTACCGATGCCTCCCAAGTTCCTGAGTCATAGTATATGTCACCCACCAAGCTAGACATTTTTAAAACACACCAAATGTCTACACCTCTGTACACCAAGAAATTCTTCAAATACCAACCACATGTCCCACGATTTGATTTAGTTCTGGCGTCCTGTACCTGAGGTTTTTGCCAGATCCTATAGGTTAAGGGTTCAGTTCCACAAGCCTGCCCTTGACTTCAGCTGACAATCAAGTCTGCCCCTCCCACTTCTGATCAACCATCCCTACTGGGGGATCTCCATAATCCCCTCCTCAGATCCCATTAACTGCTAGAACACTGCTTGTAGAACCCACGGAGACCCGTCCCTTGTTTTCTCCCATTCTCTATAACAGACGCAGCTCCGAACAGTCAAGTGGGAGAGATGCATGAGGTCAGACGTAGGATGGAGCTACAGAGCTGTGTCCCCTCCCAGAGCACCACCCTCCCTCCCCACACCTCCACTGCCTACCAGCCTGGAAGCTCTCCAGTGCTCACGTGGCCTTCTGGGGTTCACGCTGCCTTCATTCTAGACATAATTAATTAAATCACCATTAGCAATTAAGTCAGCTCTCACTTATTCAGTCCCTCTCCCCTCCCTGAGTCAGGAGTGAGGGTAAAAGCTCTAGCTTCTAATCACAGCATGGGGGGAGGAGGGAGTCACCAACCCCCACACCCTTTAGGGTCTTACTAAAGACATCTCTTTAATATGAACTTGAGTGTTGTTAAACGAAGTTTGTTACCAATGATAGGAAAACACACTCCTTTTATTTTTTTTTTTTCACTTTGGAGCTATTTCAGGATCTAGAAACAAAAACTAATCATAACTGAGAACACTCCTTCGGCTTTCATCATCTAGGAAGTTGCCAGGGTTTTAAGAGCTCTGGCTGGGAGCCAGAGACAAAGACCAAAAATATCAAATATGTTTCATTATGTCACAATATCACACATTGGAGTACCTTCTCCAACCTGCAGCCAAATGACCTTACAAAGACCACCTTGGTAAATCGCTGGAGTGCCTGCTGTCATTCACCCCATTCCCAGCAAGCCAGGAAGCAGAGTGCTCACACAGAAGCAGGGCTGGTCCATAATCCACAGACACTGTGG
Source organism: Peromyscus eremicus (assembly GCF_949786415.1). NCBI lineage: Eukaryota > Metazoa > Chordata > Mammalia > Rodentia > Cricetidae > Peromyscus > Peromyscus eremicus. The sequence continues at coordinate 97,701,539 of NC_081422.1, read as the reverse complement.
CGAGACATCCCCACTAAAGGATCCATAACTGGGGACCAAGCATTCAGACACATGAGTTTGTACAGGGTAGCTCACATCCAGATCACAACAACTCCCATTTCACAGATATACTTAATGGAAAGAATGGGAGAGGAGGTGGAAGGAAGGGGCCGGAGGGGAGGGAAGGAGGAGGGAGAATCTTCTGGTTTCCCTGATTTCATGTAAGCTTTTCCATCACAGAATGTAATCATTTCAGTGGTGGCCTTTGAGCACCACAAAAATGATGTTCTGGGCAGCCCAAAACACACTTTCAAAGGTACTATATTCTTTGGGGCTAGAGAGATTGCTCCGCAGTTAAAAGCACTTGCTGCTCCTGTAGAGGGTTCAGTTCTCAGCACCCACGTGGCAGCTCACAACTGTCTATAACTCCAGTTTCAAGAAACCAGATGCCCTCTTCTGGCCTCCAAGAGTACCAGGCATACATATGGTATACATACATATAGAAAAAATACTCATATATATAATAAAATTAATCAGTTAAAAAAAGTAGGTCTGTTTCAGCCAACAGAAGAACAGTGTCTGTGTTGAGCCCTTGGTCTGATTAAATCAGCCTTACCCTGATGCTCTTACTTTTGATGAACTTTAGGTTAACCAACTTAGAGGCAGAAGGACACCTTCAAAAGCTATTCACCTTGTTATATAACATAGCCTAGTGTGGTGGTTTGAAAAAAAAAATGGTCCCCAAAAGGCAGTGTTACTATTAAGAGGTGTGGCTTTGTTGGAGTGGGTGTGCCCTTGTTGGAGGAAGTATGTCACTGTGGGGGTGGGCTTTGAGGTCTCCTATACTCAAGAGCCCAGTGTATTAGTCTACTTCCTGTTGCCTGCATATCAACATGTTGCAGCTCCATTCTCCAGCACCATGTCTGCCTGCATGCCACCAGGCTCCCCACCTTGATGATAATGGACTGACCTCTGAACTAGAAGCAAGCCCAAATTAAAATTTTTCTTTTATAAGAGTTGCTGTGGTCATGGTGTCTCTTCACAGCAATAGAAACCCTAAGACACCTAGTTATGAGCTGATTTCAGAAGATAGAGACATTGACGGCTGTCTGAGAACCCCATCCTCCACTCTACTACCACTGAGGCAGAGATGAAATTGTCCATTGTCTGCCTCCTATCACCTTCAGCCTACCTCCCCCTGGGAAGGAGAAGTCCTCTCTTCTGGCCATGGGCAGACCTTTGCTCCCTTACCCTAAGCTGGGTGTGCAGTCCTTTTCTGGCTAGCAAGCTCTTTCTTCCATCTTACCCTCCTCCCTGTGGTGGTCTCTCTGCCCAAAGCCAGCTGCACACCTCCATTTCCTGATGTGGCTGAAGTTTTCTCCAGGCTTGCCCAGGCCCGCAGCTGCTCAGACCCAAATAAACACACAGAGGCTTATATTAATTAAAATTGCTTGGCCATTAGCTCAGGCCTACCACTGGCTAGCTCTTACATTTAAACTAACCCATAATTCTTATTTATGTTTAGTCATGTGGCTTGGTACCTTTTCTCATTTCTGCCTTCACATCTTGCTTCCTCTGTGTCTGGCTGGCGACTCTTGACTCAGCCTTCCTGTTCCCAGAATTCTTCTCTTTCTTTGTCCCGCCTGTACTTCCTACCTGGCTACTAGCCAATCAGCACTTTATTTATTAACCAATCAGAGCAACACATTCACAGCATACAGAGCAATATCCACAGCATCCTGAAGTCTCATCCTTCCATTTGCTCTCCACCTCTGAACAGTGTGCGGAAACCAGAGATTTATTCCGTTCCCACCGCTCCACACTAGTAGCCACCTGGTTGGGAGAGAACTTGGTCCCTGGGGCTTCAGCCCCTTAACAAACAGATCCTTCCCCTGCAGTGCTCAGACAAGAGACCCACACCTGCCTCAGGGCAGCTTGAGGCATCTGTGATCAAGAACTTTCTCTAAACTTGCCACCATTGTGTCTTTAACAGTCAGAGTGATGGGCTGGACACGCTACTGAGAATGAAGAGAGGTAGGTAGACAGAAAGAAATCATGAGATTTTCGGATGGTAATAGTCTCAAAGCTGAGAAATTATACAGTGGAACAAGAATTCATATTCCTATCAAAGACATATTTGAGAGTACCCTTTTCCCCACATCCTCACTGATCATATGTGCTCGGTATTTTATGTAAGAAAATTATTCCTCAGTGTAGTTCTGATTTGCCTTTCTCATATTTTAAGGAGGCAGACATTCTTTCTATACACTGGATTCCATACGCATTTGCTTTCCCGTGTACTGACAGATCATGCCTTTACCCTTTTCACTTATGTTTTGGACTTTTTACTTAGTTTTGCTGTGGCTCTTTTGTTGTTGGTTTGTTTGTTTGTTTGTTTGTTTTGTTTTTCGAGACAGAGTTTCTCTGTGTAGCTTTTCACCTTTCCTGGAACTCACTTGGTAGCCCAGGCTGGCCTCGAACTCACAGAGATCCGCCTGGCTCTGCCTCCCGAGTGCTGGGATTAAAGGCGTGTGCCACCACCGCCTGGCTTGCTGTGGCTCTTTTTATATCACAGAAAATAGTTCTGTCAACCAGGTATGGTGGTACATACCTATGTAACCAGAGTGTTCTCCAGTCCCACTCAGCCCCATGGTCCCACAGCCACTTATAAAATAATCACTCAGAGGCTTAATATTATTTACAAACTGTATGGTCTGTGGCAGGCCTCTTGCTAGCTAGCTCTTATATCTTAAATTAACCCATTTCTATTAATCTATTTTACCATGTGTTCATGGCTTTACCAGTCTGCTGGCATGTTGCTCCTTGGGCAGCAGGCTGGCATCTCTCCAGACTCTGTCTCTCTCTTTCCTGTCTCTCTCCTTGGATTTCCCACCTGCCTCTAAGCTACCTTGCCATAGGCCAAAGCAGCTTATTTATTAACCAATGGGAACAACATATATTTACAGAGTATAGAAAGATGTCCCCCAGCATGACTATAATCATTTCACTCAGGAGGTTGGGATAGCCAGATCACTGCAAGTTCAAGGCCCGCCTGAGCTATAGAGTGAGACCTTGCCAAAGGGAAAGAAAGGTAAAGAAGATAAATCAGTCCTGTTTCTGGAATGCAAGAGTGTGTGTGTGTGTGTGTGTGTGTGTGTGTGTGTGTGTCTGTGTGTGTGTCTGTGTGTGTGTCTGTGTGTGTGTCTGTGTGAGTGTGTGTGGTGTAAGATGTGTGTGTGATGTAAGGTGTGTCTGTGTATGTCTGTGTATGTGTGTCTGTGATGTAAGGGGTGTCTGTCTGTGTGTCTGTGATGTAAGGTAGGTGTGTGTGTGTGTGTGTTCTAGCACTGGGGTCCTGTGGCATGCTACATTTGTGGCACTTCTGGGCAGGGGAAGAGAATCAGAGTAGCTGATTTTTGAAAAAGAAAATAGAGACTTTCTGTTGAATAGTTCCCTCTTGCCCTTTGATTCTTTTTGTTTGTTTGTTTGTTTGGTTGGTTGGTTGGTTGGTTGGGTTTTGTTTTGTTTTGTTTTATTGTTTTTTGAGACAGGGTTTCTCTGTGTAGCTTTGCGCCTTTCCTGGAACTTACTTGGTAGCACAGGCTGGCTTCAAACTCACAGAAATCCGCCTGGCTCTGCCTCCTGAGTGCTGGGATTGAAGGCGTGCGCCACCACTGCCCGGCTTTGATTCTTTACTGAAGAAAATATAGACACTGCAAAGGCTGCGCTCAGGTTCGTCTTCATATGTTTTCAAGCCCTCGAGTGGTCAGCAACCACTAGTTGAATGACCGACTGCCTTCTCACTGTCGCTGAAGGAGTCCCACTCACTCATGCATTCACAGCCCACAGGTAGAGCTCATGCCAGGTCTGAGGCTTTGGTTGGTACTGTGCATAGTTCCTGTCTCAGAAGGATGCCTTTCCCTGGCTACCTGGTTTGCCTGACCCCAAAGCATCTCATAGATGCTTTTAATTGGCTGTTCCCATAAAAGATATAAAGATGCTACTTCTAAAATAGGAGTTTTTCAAAGATGAAACAGCTCAAACCATCCCTGGGGAATTAAGGTACTGTCACTCATATTCCACACATAGCCGTCTCCTAGGAGACAAACAAACAAGTCCCTTAAGAGTAGGATGATCCTAATAAACAAAGACAAAAATACTATAATTCAGACTTCTCCGATAATTAAGAAAAATCTATTTTTTCTCCCTAGGCCCATTGTGAGTTGCCTCTATTGCTCTTAGCAATACAGTATGTTTAATTACATCCAAGATAAGGGGTGGGGCCGCAAGTCCCTGAGGCCATTACCTCAGATGTTTCTTTTGGCAGCTTCCACATAGTCTGGGAATTGGCCCTCCACCTCAGAGAAAAACTTCAGAAGCCAGGTGACTCTTGTGTCCTCTCTAGAAGCAATGTGACCCTGCCTTGCCAAGCCAGCATTATGCTGATGTTGAAGTTTCACTGAGCGTCACACTAGTTTTTAATATACCCATGAGGATGCCCCGTGTCACTGGGACAGGCTGAATAGTATCCAGACTTGTCCCAAATAAATCCTGCATTGTGCAGCAGGAAAGGGGGATGGGGGGCAAATCAGGAAAGCATGGCCTGCCTGTCAAAAGCCCTCGGCAGCTAAATCACACATGGTACCACATGACTGAAGTGGTTTATAAAGCTTATAACCATAGTAGCTGGTCTTCCTAATGGAAAAAAGATCTGGTCTACTCCCCTTCACAGAAAGCCTTCTTCCTTGAGTACCCAGCATGTGCTGGGCCCACATTGATGATCTTTAGTGAAGGCTGTTAAGTATGCCCTGGGTTTAAAGGTCCAGTAAGCTACCCAGAAGGATAGGGAGTAATCAATGCATACCCAGTTTCTACAATCTAGGGAGGCTGGCTGGGTGGGAAGCAGGAGTAGACAGGCCACCATTCCACACGACAGGATGAGACTTGCCAGCAAAGCCCCGGAACAGATCATTTCCTAAGAACTACCAGGTGACAGAGACCCCTCCAAGCATTTGACAGATAAGCTCTCAATCCATTCAGATAGGAGTTCTGATTTTCATCCATTACTGAATAAACTGGGGCACAGAATGGAGAGGTAATACCTAAGACCATGCATGTGGCAGAGCCATACTCTGACTGCAGAATCAAGACTCTGTTGGTTCTTTTCTGTTTTTGTTTTGAAACAGGGTTCCCTGCAGACCAGGCTGGCCTTTGACAGTCTATGGCGATGAGGATGACATTGAACTCTTGTTCCTCCTGCCTCTGTCCCCAAGCGCTGGGATTATAGACGTGAGGCACCACACCCAGGATTAACACTTTACTGCTAGGCTCAGATGGACAGACAGATCATGTAGATGGGAGACTGATTCAGTTTCTTAAGAATGAGCGAGGGACACAAGGCAGTGATGGCACACTCCTTTAATCCCAGCGCTCAGGAGGCAGAGGCAGGTGGATCTCAATGAGTTTGAGGCCAGCCTGGTCTACAGAGTGAGTTCCAGACAGTCTGTGCTGTTTACACAGAGAAACCCTGTCTTAAAAAAAACAAAACAAAACAAAACAAAAAGAATGAGCAAGGGACATCTTATAGGCTATGAGATGGGGAGTCTATGCTGGGGTTAAAGATATCCTAGACTTCTGTCAGAACAGTGGTCCTCAACCTTCCCAACACTGTGACCCTTTAACACAGTTCTTCATGTCATGGTGACCCCCAGCCATAAAATTATTTTTGTTTCTACTTTATAACTGTAATTTTGCTACTTTTATGAATCACAATGTAAATATCTACATTTTCCGATGGTCTCAGGAAACTCCTATGAAAGGCTTGTTCAACCCCCGGGGGTCATGACTCACAGGTTGAGAACCACTGTTCTAAAGCAAGATGCTGTACCCTCTTCTTCTAGATCAGATGCCCTTGTGACCCCAGGAACCATTGCTTCCCTTTCTCCAGGACAAAGAACACAACAAAATCAGCATGTTCTTGTGAAATCTTAAAAGAATGCTGGCCCCATACTCTTGCAAGACTGTTGTTCCCATCTAGTTCAAAGCCGAGTGCTCCCACGACTCTCTCAGACCCACAGCAACTGCTTGGAGAAAGGCAAACACACCCTGAGCTCCCGAGAGCTAGCTCAGCCTGGATGCATGATCTACCAGAACACCTGCTATTTCTGAGATCAGGGAGCGGCACTGCCCACTTGCTACTCTCTCCCACTAAGAGTCCACTCTGTCCTTACCCCACAAAGTAGTATTTCCTTCAGTTTTGAGTCAGAGCTAATGCTGCTTGTGAGACTGCCAATGGTGATCAGAAAAAAAAAAAAAGGTCTGGTTTAGCGCTATCTTTTTCCCATTCTCCTCTCATTTGTTCCCCAATAGTTAAACTCCTAAGCACTTGATTATGATTACAAAGTGTGGGTGTGGGTATATGTGCAAGTGTGGGTGCACGTGGGGAGCCCAGCGGTTGATGTTGGTATCATCCTCAATTGCTTCCACCATTCTTTGGGGATGGGTTCTCTCACTGATTGGCTAGGCTGTGCGGCCAGTGAGCTCCAGGGGTCCTCTTGTCTGCACATCCCACCCAGCTTGGGGTTAGAGTACCCAGTATTTTACATGGATATTGAGGATCTCAACATCATGCTTATGTAACAATCACTTTGTTGACTGAGCTATCTCCCCAGCCATGATTGCATGATTGTGTGTGTGTGTGTGTGTGTGTGTGTGTGTGTGTGTGTGTGTGTGTGTGTCTTTTAAGACACGGTCTCACTATGTAGCTCTGACTGGCCTGGAACTCGCTGTATAGATCAGAATGGCCTCTTACCTCACAAGTGCTGGGATTAAAGGTATATACCACCACCCCCAGCTATATTTTTAAAAAGATATTTATATTTTACTTTATGTAGATGGGTATTTTACCTGCATGTATGTATGTGTACCACTTGCATTCCCAATGCCCTCAGGATCAGAAGAGGGCATCAGATCCCCTTGGAGTTACAGATGGTCATTAGCTCCTGTGTGGGTACTGGAAACCAAGCCTGGATCCTCTGCAAGAGCAGCAAATGCTCTTAACCACTGAGCCATCTCTTAAGGCACATGATTATAATTTTTGAGTGTGAAAATCTCCATCACATTTCAAAATGTCAGCATGCTCTGCTGACCCAGAAATGAAGCCAAGATTTCAAAACCTAGGTACCAATATATTTGAAACGTATCACATACCCTAAACAAATACACTGAATCCTACCTCCTCAAGGTCTGGGATCACAAGACTACTGTTGAGTCCATAAGGAGAAAAATGCAGGCATGGGGTTGAAATGGAAACACAGAAATATTACAGTTGCCAGAAAGCAGAATCCTAAGGAGTCGCTGGAGAAGAGCGTGTAATATTTTTAGGAGTTAAAGCAATTAGCTGTGAGCATCTCATGTGCTAATGATTTGAAGGGCAGGGTTACAGGAGTAAATGATTCTGGAATACATAGTGATCAAACGAAATTCTTTGTTTCTCTTCCAACTTTCAACCGGAAGAAAGCCTCTGGCTAGTGCTGGCAGATCTTTCTAACCTCTGCAATGCTTGGTAATCGTACCTTTCAGTAGAAAGGCAGGCTGTGAGACTCAGCTGCCAGGCAGGCAGGCAGGCAATGGGTAATAGAATGGACTACTATTACTTGGCTCTCGTTTTACTAATGTTTCGGTCATCTTCTGTGTAAGCTGAGCGAGGATGTTTTATCAGTTCCTTTAGCCATCTAGAGCTCTGATTCCATGGACCGGGCATCCCTGGAGTGGGCAATGCAGACACCCAAGCTCCATCTGGGGTCTCCTGCATCACAGGCTCCATTTTCAGATTCCCAGGTGATGCTGAAGTCCATGAATGTATTAAAATGAGGTGATCCAAGGAAATCTAAGGGAGGCCGTCTCCAGTGTCAAAGGTCTTAGGTCAGCAGGCTGGCAGAGACAGCTGTGTTAACAGGGCTGAAAGCATGCCGTGGGGGTACAGCTGCCTCTGACTCTCACAGGCCATGTGACCATAAGTAAATCACTCCGTCTCTGTGCCTCCATTTCCTTGTGTCAACTGAGGATAATAATGGCATGTGATTTCTCAAGGTTGTAAAGAGTCGATGAGATAATGGACTTAGAGTTATTCATGGCACAGAATAAGAGCCTAATGCATATTAATTACTCATAGTAATAGCAGTAGTAGTTGTTGTATTCAACACACAGTGGATTTCACAAACTCGTTTGTTGGTAGTTATTACTTTTTTGTGGTACTGAGATCAAACCCAAGACTGCACATTCTAGGCAAGTGTCTTCCTTCCCTTTGAGCTACAGTCCCGGTTATCTATAAAAGCTAGAGGGATGGCTCAGCAGGTGGTGTTTCTGCCAAACTTGACCCCTCCAAGTTCAATCCCCAGAGCTCACATGATATAGGGTGAGAACTGTCTCCCAGAGATTAGTGTTCCTGCTACTGATAGGAGCATCTTGATGGGGGCTTCTTAAGTGGACAATTAGAACGGAGGATTCTGTGCATGCTTCTGTAAATATTCATATGTGGCTCCAAATGGTACTTTCAGGAAGCTAGGAACTTAGCAGAGAAAATAGAGGCTTCCTCGACCTCTCTGCCTACAGCATTGGCTCAGAGACAACACATCAGAAAGCACTGGGGAAAAAAAAAAAGAGGACGACCTCATTTTATCATCTACTAGCAGAGGACCTGCTCCCCTGAATGCAATGGGAGGAATCAGAACCCACCCATCTCACTCTAGCCAAAAAGTTCAGAACACAGCCCTCCCCCTTGTATTCACAATTGCAGATGCACTGATTTGTACGGTGAAAAGGGGCCAGGGGCCAGAGAGCTGGCCCAGCAGGTGAAGGCACTTGCCACCAAGCCTGATGACCTGAGTTTAGTCCCTGGAACCCACATGGTGGAAGGAAAACTGGCTCCTATAGAGCGTCCTCTGACCACCACCTGAGCCCCGACCCGTGCACACCCACATGAACCATGGCATATCCCTTGTGCAAGCACATTTCTGCAATGCTCACATAACAGCAAAAATACCTTCACAGATCTCAGACGCTCTCCATGCCATTAATCAGTGCATGAAGTATTCCTGAAAGGAGCCATAAGAAACTGGAAACAGGAAAACTGTATGATTAGAACATAGAGGGGAAAGGGTATCTCCTACTGCTGCTGAGAGAGAGAAAGAGAGAGAGCAAGCAGAGACTGAACCCAGGGTCATATGCATGCTAAGCAAGTACTTTGCCACTGAGCTACAGTCTTTGCCAAGTCTTTAGTAAATCTTTTGAATGTTATTCTGGTTGTAGGCATCAAAGGTTCAAAACAACTTTTTGTATATGAACTGGTTAGCAGGTTTATAAAAAGGTGAATGTTTTTCAGTCTGGTAGAGAGTCAGTTTAGAAGGGACTGAGGAAGAAGGGTGGGTTCAGGTTTTTAACTCATCCCTGCTCATCCTGAGTCCTGACTCTCCACAGCAACAGACAGAAGTGGTCCATGTGTCCCAGACCCAAGAGGAAAAGCTGGCCGCTGCCCTCAGTGTAGAGTTACACGACACTTCATGCCAGGTCCAGAGTCTCCAGGCTGAGATGGAATCTTTACGGGCTCTGGTGAGTGTGCCAAAAAAAGGCCTTGGCGGTTTGTGTGTTTAACTCTCAACTGTCAGTTTGAAGTCTCACAGGTCGCAGTTTGCAACAGGGCTTCCTTCTCACAGGATGTGGTTTTGGCGCCTGAAGTGTCTTCTGACCTCTGAGGATCGTCAGATACTGACTCACACCTAACAAGTGTCGTGGACACAGCAGGGCCTGTAGAAATATCCCTTACCTGCCACTGCTGGGAATGTTGGCCGCTAACACTTGCAGCTGTCCCTTCTCGGCTGCCCTGCTTCTTCAAAGAATTGCCATCAGTCAAACAGAAGATTCCCGATCCAAGAAGTTGGGCCATGCCCCTGCCCCAGACAGTGACAGACTGATGGCTTTGAAAGCCCAGCCTACTAGCTTCAAAGTGGAAACAGCTGCCCAGAGCTCGCTCTCCATAGACTCAGGCAGTAGCCAGTTTTCCGAGAGGCCATTTTCTTGCTTAGCACTCTCCCTGCCCTGCCTCATTACCTCAATCAGTCCCCCTTTTCCTGAGAGTAATCCTGAGGATCCTTGCCTCAACCTCAAACTAGTAAGCTCAGACTCGCTGTGGTTTGCAAGCAGGTGCCTTGCAACTACTAATTATTAGTAATTAAAGTAATTACAGTCAGCCCTCTGTATCCATGGTTTCTCCATCTGTGGATTCAATCAACCTTGGACTGGAAATATCCAGGAAAAACATCGCACCTGTCCCGCACTTGTGCAGCCTTTATTTCTTACCCATGTTCCCTAAACAACAGCCTAGTCATCATCTATATGGCTGCGCATTGTACAACGTAAACGTCATCTAGAGATACTTCATGGAGATTTAAGAAAATATGCAGGAGGATTGTGTAGGTTATATGCACATATGATGTCATTTTCTGTAAGATATTTACATCTATAGATTTAGATATCCGCAGACATCTTGGACCCAACCCAATACAGCTCCTAAGATGACTGAATTAAGCTTCACCTTCTGGGTGGGACTGAGCTCTATTAGGGTATCATGACATCTCCTTCATTGTTCTAACTACAAAACATTGTTAGAACATATGTGTGTGTCGGCATGCTTTTAAGTCTATATCACTCACAAGAACTCACCGTGATCCAGGAGCTATACCAAGAGCTTTGGGGACATAAGACTAATTAGACATGGCCTCTACTCCCAGAGAATCAGTGACTTCTGTAGAGGAATTGAACTCATCTTAAGAATCACAAGGCTCAGCGTGTGAGGGAGTGACAAGTGGGGAGACCAGCCCCACTATGGGAGTCAGTACGCTTCTCTTTTTGGCAGGTATAGAGAAAGGCACAGTTGGGGCAGAGTCTAGAAGAACCCCACACGCCATGAAGTCTACATCTGCCTCTGCTCTTCCTGTGAAATTGAGGCGTGTTTCTCAGACTGTGATCTTGAACCCCGGGCTCCTCTCTTCACTAGTCACATGACCCTCTGAACTTGTATTTTCTCATTTGTCTAGTAAGGATCTATTTTAGTCACCCTGTTGACCTGCTGTCTTGATGGCTTAAGACAACAGAATGTGTCCATCATGTGCTCCATCGTCCTGTGATTTAGGCAGAGGTCGGCAGGGACAGCTCTTCCCTATCCCTCCTAATGTCTGCTGGGGTTGGGGCACCCACTAGAGGCTTCTTCAACTCACACAGGAGATGCCTCAATTGTGAATCTGTGTCCTACTCTGAAACCTCTCCACAGAGCTAGCTTGGATTTCCTTGTATTATGGTGGTGTTATTACTGCAGCTAGACTTCTCATGTGGAAGCTTGCTTCTCTTAAAGAGTGAGCATCAACCCACCAGCCCCCTGACCTCTTACCTTTAGAGTTTCTAAATATCACAGATATCTTACTCTATTGGTCAAAGCAACCACAAGAGTGCCAAGATCCAAGGAGCCCCACTCTTAGCAAGGTCACCTTGAGAAGGACCATGTGGGATGGTGATAATTGTTGCAGCTGCCTTTGGAAATGTGATCTGTCCTAAGATCAGAATAGAGCTGACCTCAGAAAGTCACTGGGACGACTAATTAGATAATGTATGTCAAGCCTTTTACACCATTCCTGACTCAGGCAAGCAGCCAACAAAGGGCATCTATTATCATTTATCATGCAAAACCAGAACCTCAGACTCAGGAACCCCCAGTGGGCATCATCAGCCACCTGGTCACCGCACTTCAACCCCAGGCTCCTAACTGTTGGGAAATGAGAAATGGAAAAGAACTCAGACGCCAACCAGAAGACTTCAGAGTAATGGCATTCCACCTATGCTCATGACTCAAGATGAGCTAGCTCTGTTCCCTGTGTGTTCCAGTAGATCAACATTCCCATTACTGTGCCTTACAGCCAAGATGAAGAACACTGACTGGGGATGGGGGAGGGCTAGTTCATCCAGCTATTCTGAGTCAAAATAACCCATGCGTACACAGTGCCATCGCTCTGGTAAGCCAGGCAACTTTGTTGGCCAGACTTTCGGCTCCCTTTGCCACTAGGGCACTGTTTGGATTGGAAGCCAGGCACCATTAGGCCTACTGAACTCTATATTTAGTAGAATCCAAGCCCAGAATTTGTCAAAAATAATTATTATCTTGCTTCTGGGGGAGTTTGCAATTCAAGAAAGTCCCTTCCAGTCTTCAGAGACCCAGAGGAATCAAGAGCCTCTGTGGTCTCAGAGTATTACTGGTGCTGTCCATGTCTCTAGGGCTACAGAAGCTGCAACAGGAGTTGGCCATAGATGCTCAGGCTCAAACATCTCTGAAGAACCAAGCATCTCCTTCTAGGATGTCAGGAGCTTGGCCCTACTTAGTGGCGAATGCCTTTAAACCCTGCACTTGGGAGGCAGGTAGATCTCTGTGATTTTGAGGTCAGCTTGGCCTACACAGTGAGTTCCAGGACAGCCAGGACTACGTGTTGAGACCCTGTCGGGGCAGGGGATGAAGAATGAACGTCAGGAGCTTAGGTGAAGATGCGAGACATGGACTCAAAGGGTGGAAAAGAAGGTCCACAGGACCTCTGATAAGGGGGTCTCATGAGTGCACCCCTGGGACAATATCCAAGTCAGCAAGGAAAACCCTTAGACCACATGGGGAGCTCATCTAGAATGTGGGGCAAAAACTGTAGACAGTCCAAGCATGTCCCTGGGAAGTGCTTCTCTAAATCACAAATGTCACAGATCTAGTGTCAACAGCTCACAAAGAGGACACAGGTTTAGAAGTCTGTTCAAGACAAAAGTCTAACTCCTATATAAAACAAAAGGGAGAAAACCCAAGGAGGTGGGGGCAAATGATTCTCAAAGTCTAGGCCATTCCTGCATGTTCGCCACAGACCCCACCAGTGAACTAGCAACCGGGGCCAGAGGCTGGTCTATACATAGTGATCTCGCACTGCTTCCTAAAAGGCACTAGGCTGGGCATCTGACTAAGGTTTCACATGTCCTGGGGACCTAAGAAGATCCAGAGGCCAAGGAGATTGTTCAGTCAGTCAAGCGCTTGCCCTGAATTCCATCTCCAGAGCCTGCAGGCATGGTGATGTGCCCCTGTAATCACAGCACGGGGGAGGACAGGTCCAGACTACTTGTTGCGTTCTAGGCCAGAGAGAAACCCTGCCTCAAAGAGAAATGTGAACAGTGCCTGAAAAATAACGTCTGAGGTTGTCCTCTGATTCCATACACATACACATATGTGCACCCACACAGACATGTGTACCCACACACACATGAGCGCACATGCTTTAGCTAATATGATGACCTTTGCTTAACAGCCCCACAAACAAGAATCTTTCACTTCAGCTACAGTAGTCAGAAGTCTGTTTTACAAAACATCCCCTCTAGGGGTACAGTAAGTTAATTCATCAAGATTTGAGTGAATCCAACCTAGGAAAAGAGATTCATTTTTATGTGTTACATCGCCAGGCATGGTGGCACCTGTGCCCAATCCCAGCACTTGGGAAGCAGAGGCAGGCAGGATCTCTATGAGTTTAAGGTCAGCCTGGTCTACAGAGTAAGTTCCAGGACAGCCAGTGCTATATAGTGAGACCCTGTTTCAAAAAGAAAGAAAGAAAGAAAGAAAGAAAGAAAGAAAGAAAGAAAGAAAGAAAGAAAGAAGGAAGGAAGGAAGGAAGGAAGGAAGGAAGGAAGGAAGGAAGGAAGGAAGGAAAGAAAGAAAGAAAGAAAGAAAGAAAGAAAGAAAGAAAGAAAGAAAGAAAAGAAAAGAGAGAGAGAAAGAAAGGTAGGAAGGAAGGAAAGGAGGGAGGGAGGGAGGAGGGAGGAGGGAGGAGGGAGGAAAAAGAAAAGAGAAACAATATGAACCCAGTAAGCTTCCATGACTAGAAATGTTGACACAGTGTAGAGTAGGAGGTGAATGGGAAGACACAGAATCAGCCATGGGAACCGTACCAGGGCTCCTCGGGAGCCACTGTTGTGAGGTTTAAGTAGAAGAGATAGGAGGCCAGAAGTGCACTTTGGCCAAGGCACCTCAGGAGCTGTGGGCAATGTAGGAAGGGTAGAAACTAAAATCAGGGTGATGAGCAAAGAGGCCACTGAGCTGACATCGGGTGACAAATGTCCAATCTCAGGCCGTGGTGTTGGGAGAATAAAGGTGACCGCAAATGTGAAAACTTCACGGGAGATGTAAGAGGCAGGACTCAGAATCCATAAGTGGCAGTGATGACTGAAAGTCCAGGACACATCTTCCCCCAGTCTCTCCAGCTGACACACCGAAGAGGAGAGTCCAAGGGTTCAAAAGGAAGCCACTGGCTCTGATTTGGAGTCATCAGTATGTATTTCTAGTAAGAAGTTCAATAGCAGGCCCATAGCTGAGGGAGAGGGCTGCCCTGGAGGTACCAGTGCAGGCGTCATGATCTGAAAGAACTGCTAGCAACCTGAGCGAGGTCCTCAGCCATGCAGACCCAGAATCCCTGCTCGAGGATCTCTAGCTCCTGATGGGGCAGTGGGAACCCACCAAGGATCAGAGGGACAAGGCCTGGCAAGGATGCATTACTAAACACCACAGGAAAATGCTAAGAGGTAAGGGTCAGAGACAGCCATTTCGGCTCCCTCCTGGTCATCCCCTCCTGCCCATCCGAAGAGTCGATGAGGCAGAGCTCTACCTTCTTATTCTTCCCTAGAGCCAGTAAGACTGATCTCTATCATTCTCCAGAGTTGACAACATCATTGTTCCAGAAAAAAATGGGCAGAGCAAGTCAGTCATACATGTCTTACCTAGAGGGCCCAGACCGATGATCTTTACTCTTTTGTAGAAACGAGGCCTAGAAAACACCTTGCATGATGCTAAGCATTGGCATGACATGGAGCTGCAGAACCTGGGTGCTGTGGTGGGCAGGCTGGAGGCAGAGCTGGCAGAGATCCGCTCGGAGACGGAGCAGCAACAGCAGGAGCGGGCACACCTGCTGGCATGCAAGAGCCAGCTACAGAAGGATGTGGCATCCTACCATGCCCTGCTGGACAGAGAGGAGAGCAAGTATGTCTCAGTTCTGCCTTATCTACAGGAAGAATGCACATGGAGGACAGGGTGGAACTGGGAGGGTCCAGAGCTGGCCGAGAAAACACAAAGCCCTGGGTTTAACCCCCAGCATTGCATAAAACTCTTCATGATGACCCCACATGTCACATTTCACTCAAGACCAGAAGGAGGGAAGAGGGAGGGTCAAAAAGCCTTTTTCTTGAGTGACACTTAAACTTTTTTTTAATTGAGATTTTTATTTATGATTATTTTATGTGTATGGGTAGTCTGCCTGCAAGCGAGTCTATGCACCACCTGTGTGCAGCACCCATGGAGATAAGAAAAGGGGACTGGAGTTAAGACAGTTGTGAGCTGCCACACAGGTGCTGGGAATTGAACCCAGGTCCTCTGGAAGAGCAGCCGGTGCTCTTTACTGCCAAGTGGTCTCTCTAGCCCAACTCTCAAACATTTGGAGGAGGCTTCTTGTTGACTTTCTTTTATCTAACTGGCTTACCTGCCTACAAGGGATGCTGAGGAAACTGTTTCATTTGGACTCTGCAAAGGAGGCAAGCCGGGTGTCGGCAATGACAATGGGGTTGGCCAGCCATGTCTGCCCAAATCATACACACATACACACACACACACACACACACACATACACACACACACACACACACACACACACATGACCTTGTGAGCATATGTGTATCCTCTCTAATCAATAGGCACATTCAGAAACATACACATCAGTCTCGAGGCTTAGTATCATTGGAGAGACTTGCCAGAAATCCAAATCTTTATTTTTCTTCATTTTCTCTATCTTCATACCTCCCTCCAAGATCTCCTCTATGGCACATTGAATTGGGAATTGGACAATAAGAACTGGAGAGATGGCTCAGTAGTTAAGAGCACTGGCTGTTCTTCCAGGGGACTTGGGTTCAATTCCCAGAATCTACAAGGTGGCTCACAACATCTATAACTCCAGGCCCAGGAGGTGGGACACTCTCTTCTGGCCTTAATGGACACCAAGAATGCATATGATATACAGACATATATGCACACAAAATACCTGTACACAATCAATCAACCAATGATTTTTTAAAGCAACGCTATGAGACAAGTTAGGGGAGCTGGTGAGATGGGTCAGCAGGTAAAGGCATTTCTTACACAAGCCTGACAGTCTGAGCTGAACCCCCAGAATCTACATAAAGGTAGGAGAGAACTGACTCCATGAAAATGTCCTCTCGTTTCTATACATGTGCTATGGCATTCACCCGTGTGTGTGTGTGTGTGTGTGTGTGTGTGTGTGTGTGTGTGTGTGTGTATGTATGTATGCCATGCAAATACTAATAAATAAAAATAGAGTACAAAGCCAACTTAGGGGTCACAGAGTCCATCTCAAGAGTGAATGGGAAGGCCCAAATGGGAGGGATTTGTCCATGGTCACACACAGAGGTTGAAGCAACTCTGGGTCCTGAGCCCAGGCTTCTGGGCCCTCTCCCAGAGAGCATAGCAGCCCATTTGGGGAAAGAATGACCAGACAGCCACCTGCAAACCTTCCAGCCCCTCCTTTTAAGTGGAAAACATCATCTCTCTCCCCCAACTGTCTTTTTGTCCAATTGCTTTCTGTGGAATGTGAAAGCCAGATGTTCCTAACAAAACTAAACCTTTCAGATTCCTATGCACATCTGAGTAAATACACAAAGTCATTTTAAATAAACATGGAGGAGTGAGGGAGGTGGGATGTAGTTCAAGAACATAAGCACCCGCTGAGTGGCTCTTCTGCAGAGTCCAGCCCTAATCCCTGGCTGCCTCCATTCCTTCCTGTGCCCACCAGAATTCCACAAATCCCCAGTTACTGACAGGAACACATGTCCCAGAGTTCCGGAAAAGTCATTTGCCCAAAATCCATCAAAACACAAAATGAGGATTCGAACCTTGGCCCTGTCTTATTCCAAAAGCCAAATTCTTTCTCGTGCACAGCTTCCTTTCCCACCGTCCTGCCGTGGTGTCTTTCCCGGTGTTCCGTCTCTCTTCCTTCTGACTCACCTCTGTTCCTTTTCAGCTGATGGGAAAAACAAAAATAACTTCCTTCTTCCACAAAGACACCTACCTTCTTCAGCAGCCCACCAGCGACGATGCTTGTGGAACTTCCGTCGTTGCTGGATCCCCTGGTTGACTCAGCCGGAGCTGGAAAGCTTCCTGGGAGTGGAGAGGGCCCTTCTGCTCTCATTTAGGTAGTCTGTAGTTTGAACAACCTAGGCCTCTCCAAATAAATGCTTTGTGTGCAGCTCCTAGTCGGCCATTTTGTGTTTAACTTACTGTTGATGCAGACAACATCGTTCTATCTGCATATCTCAGGGGCCCCTTGGGGCTTTCATTGGTATTTTGTGCGTGTACATGTGCATGTGTGCGTGTGTGCGTGTGCGTGTGTGTGTGCGTGTATATGTGTGTGTATTGTTGGTTCACAGGATGGAACCCGGGGCCCATGCATGCTGATTATCTACTCTGTCACTACACTACTTTCCCCGTATTAGGGAGCCAGTCTTAGATATTTCTAGAAGGAACCTGGAGTGATAACACCTGCCTCACCATTGCCTCAGGGTTTATCAGCACACAAGCGCTGTTCACTCAAAAGTTCTGCTCTTGACAGGTACCTAGGTGAAACAAAAATGTACACATACACACATACACACACACACACACACACACACACACACACACACACACACACACACACACTTTTGCCAGAACAGGGGTTAGCCTGTTGCTTTATTGAACACACCATAATTACAGGCATCACACGGCATTCCGACCTCGTGAATGACCCGCATGCATATTTATACACACACACACACATCTCGTTTGCCCATGGCACAGCACCTCTCCGTCAGTTTCAGCCCATGAGAGACTAATTAGGTTGTGGTTGCTTACCCAGTGGCAGCCTCAAAATTTCTTCTCAGGATCCTCACACCAGCCCCCTCAAGGCTTGGGCCAGCCAAATATAGTTCATGCATCTGCTTCCTACGCAGCCAAGACTCTCCTGCCTTCAGATTAAAACCGAAACCACCACCTGTGTCCTACCTCGGGCTCTCGGTGCTTCTGAAACCACACACCGCCATACCACACCACCACAAACTTCAACACTTCTGTTTCCGTCACCTACCTGCTACACCGAATTAGACCAAGAACTAGAAGCTGAATCTTTGTCCCCTTTGTCACTGTGAGCTGCTCACCCCAAAAGAGGGATACATCCAGTGTAGGATCATTTGAAGACCTTGGTATGTAAAGTTCCAAAAAGACAAACTGTTTATCTTTATTTAAAAACAAACAACCCTCACCCCACCCCACGCCCCCAAAAAAAACACCAAACCTTCAAAAAGAAGCAAGCTGTCCTGTGGGAATTGTATCAGATAGATTTCCCTGCTAGCCTGCAGGACCAAAGAAATTGAGTTCATGAGTCTCCCGGAAGACCAGCCACTTACTTAGACTTTGCACAGTTTCTTTGCATAATTCAGTTCATTGTCTAAAGTATAGAAACAGGCAAGATGCCGCTTACGCTCCATTTCAGCAGATCATCCACTTGCCCTTTAGCTGCACGCTATGGACTGCTCCTAATTGAACCACCTGGGTACAAGCCACTCAGGAAGACCGTGCAGCTATCCCAACTATGTTGGATGCCGCAGGTACTGTGGTAGGTTGCTTTTCTTCCTTATTATCATTAATTATTGCCTCTAAGCCAAGATCTCAGTTCCCAACCTCAACACAGCCTGAGGCCTGGAAGGTGAGGACCCCATGCATCCCCCCCCCCCCCCCCCCGCAGAATCTGGAAGCCAGCCCAGCCGCTGGAAGGCGGGGAGAGTCGATGTGCACAGCTCTCTCCCAGAAGCACACTGCGTGGGGCTGCACACTTCAGACACTTCTGCCCCGCAAGCTCAGAGAGCAGGTGCTACAAGTCAGTTAGTTAATCACCTTTTGGCAGGGAGAGCCATGACTGACTGCTGCTTCCAGTTCCCAGCACAGACGCCTGCTGCTTCTAATGAGGCTTCATTAGCAGGTATGAAAAGGCCCTGCTGGCCCCTGGACGCTGCCAGCTCCTTTTTGAAGTGAGGCTTCCTCTCGAAACATCATGGTACAATTACCCATTGGCAGTGGTTCCCTGACAGGTGTGGGGGGAGGGAGGCTGCTGCTGTGGTGACAAGCATTTGTTCTGGAAGTAGACGGGTGAAGGGCTTTGACTGGATTCCTCCTAAGCACAGCGGAGCTCTCTTTCCACACCATGCAACTCTACTCTACTGGACTCTGGGTGTCCAGGCGTGCACCCCCATGAGGTTGCAGGAACATCCATTGGCTTTGAGACCCCACATCCTTTGATAGCATTGTCCTTAAATTTTACTTCAAGGTTACTGGTAATGCTTTTGAGCATGGACCGACGCTCAAACGTTTTGATGGGTTTGGGGAATACCAATAAAAACAAAGACCATTTCTGCCCTCCTGGGTTGACAGTCTTGGTGGGGAATTCAGATGTACATGAAAAAGAGTCAACAAAGCAAAATGGCACTTTACAGTTTGCATGGGCCTTTCCCTGAATTCATTTTGTCATCAGAGGCATGAAAATAGATATCTGGGTCTGACTTCAGTTGCTTTTCGACAACAGGATTCAGTAAGTGCCATCCAGAACCACGCTGGTCTTTGTTTGCATTGCCTACCCACACTCTTCAGTAAGCCCTTGGATGTCTCATCTGCCTTTATCTCACCACATCTGTTTGTTTGTTGGGAGAAGCGTGTCGTGGTGCAGGTGGAGGTCAGAGGACAACTTTCAGAGGTGGGGTCTCTCCTGCCACGTTGCTCCTGGGGATCAAACTCAGGTCATCAGGGTTGGTGGCAAGTACCTTTACCTACTGAGCCATCTTGCTGGCCCACTAGTTTGCCTCTTGGAGGGAAAATACAGGATCTTATCAAAGGTTGCCACTAGCAAACAAAAATGGAAGATGTCTAGCTTAATTCATCACAAAACCAATTTGTTTTTAGCATAAGTATGCCCTACATATCATAGAAGGGGTTTTTTTTTTTTTCTTTTCTTTTTTAAAACAGGGTCTCACTATGTATCCCTGGCTAGTCTAGAATTCACTATGTAGAGCAGGCTGGCCGAGAACTCACGAAGAGCCGCTTGCCTCCCTCTGTCTCCAGAGTGCTGTGATTGGGCATGCACCGCCACGCCAGTGTTCTTTTTACTGTTGCCGCTGCTGTTGCTTTGATTTGGTTTTGATTTTTGTCTCAGGGTCTCAAGTGACCCAGACTGCCATCAAGCTTGCTATGTAGCTGAGGCTGACCTTGAACTCCTGCCTCCCTCCACCTGCCAAATAGTGGGATTATAAAGATGTATCACCACACCCAGTTTGCACAATATAGTCTTTTTTCTGGGAGCAGGGGGCGTTCAAGACAGGGTTTCTCTGTGTGGCCCTGGCTCTCCTGGAACTCAACTCAATAGACCAGGCTGGCCTCAAACTAAGAGATCTGCCTGCCTCTGCCTCCTGAATGCTGAGACTAAAGGTGTGCACCACCACTGCCCACATACAAGATAGTATCTTAACAACAACAAAAAAAAATTATCTGAGAGTGGGGCCTGGAGAGACAGTCCAGTTGTTAAGAACATCCAGAGGACCCTAGTTCAATTCCATATCAAGGCTCTAACTCTATCTTTATGAGATCCAATTCCTTTAGCCTCCATGAGCACTCACACACATCAACACACACACACACACACACACACACACACACACTTGTGGTTAAAATAAATATTTAAAAACTTATCTGATAGCCCTAAAGCCATCAGACAGAAATATTCCATGATTCATGCTCCCCACAAGGTTATCTGACCACAAGAGACACGCGAAAGGTTAGCTAGGATGTATCACTAGATAGCCCAACCCAGGAATTAGGGAAGGGGTCATTCAGACTGTGTGTTTGCCATTGAATCAGCAGGTCCAGAAATGAACCTGCTGGAAGAGCGAAGCAGTAAAGCAAGCTATTTTCGAAGCCAGAGGCACTGGCTTAATTAGATCATATAGGCTGGTTCTTTTGAACAAAAGGTTGAGCGGGATCCCAGCATAGCCAGATCTGTGCAGTCAACAGAAAATGCAATTTTCCCCTATCATGCTCCAGAGGAAACGTTCTTTTCTCCTCTTCCTATGAGCAAAAGGTAATTCACACCACGGGGAGTCCGGCTCTTTGCATAATTCTCCATCCAACACGAAAGCCATGCTGCCTGTTAGGAGAGCCAGCTCTGCAAGGTGGACAGGTAGCAAACCAGTAACTTGCTCTATCAGGGTGTGTGTGTGTGTGTGTGTGTGTGTGTGTGTGTGTGTGTGTGTGTGCACGTGCGCACACGTGTGTGTGCATGTGGCTGCAGCTGAAGTTCTCATTAATACCCCAAACATGAAAAGAAAAAAAGGGAAGACAAAACTCACAAGCTGAAGCTGAACAGCCAGCCTGCTTTGCAAAGCCAACAAGATGACACTGAAAACGAGAGGTTGCAAACTCAGACACTTGGTAGTGCTTTGGGGGCTTTGGGAAGAGAACAAAACAAAGCCAGCAGGAAATCCATAACCTAGCCGTGAATCGGGCTCCCTGTCATTTCACTTCCGGTGACCCAGAGAAGACAAGATAAGCATCTGGGGTAGTAAGCTGTCCTGGGGAAGCATTGGTATAGATTTACATAGTTTGGGGAAATGAGGGTTAGCAGTTCCCTGAGCAGCCATCGTGCCAAGTAGTAGTTCCTCCCGCCCAGATTAAATTATCTTCCTCCATAAAGATTTACCCAGCCCCCGGTACATGTCTACACGTGTTAGGTACCAACAACACGGTATGTGCAGAATGCAGACCCGCCTTTACTCTAGCATGGTCGACAGAAACACAATGCAAGCTACATGGATAACTTTAAATTCTCTAATAGTTGAGGGGTAGGGGGAATTAAGCAGGTGAAATTAGTTTTAGTCACATTTCAATGATCACCATATACTTAAACTCCTATCATTTATGATGTAATCAGTATTTTAATTATTTTAGAATCAATTTCCCTTTAATTTCTTCCCAACTTTATATTTTTATTAATTATTTGGGAATTTTATGCAATGCACCCCAGTGCGGGTATTTCGCATTATTTTCTTGGTACAAAGTCTTCAAATCTGGTTTGCAGCCTTACAGCCTATCTCAATTTGGGTACTGAATCCTCCCCAGAATTACTTTTACTTGGGAAAATATGTACATATTCAAATTGTTCCAGGAATATTTCAAAGCTTAACTCAGAATCCCAAACTTGTTTTCTTTTCTATCTTCACATCTATATTGACTTAAATGGTGGCTGGAGAGACGGCTCAGCAGTTAACTGCCCTTTCAGAGGATTCAAGTTCAGTTCTCAGCGTCCATGTCAGGCAGTTTATAGCCATCTGCAACTCCAGCTCTAGGAGATCTGATGCCTCTGGCTTCTTGGGGCACCTGATCTCACATGCACATATCCACATGGGAATACACACACCTACACATAATTTAAAATAATATAAATCTTTAAAAATAAAATTTTCCGCCGGGCAGTGGTGGCGCCTGCCTTTAATCCCAGCAGTGGGGAGGCAGAAGCAGGCAGATCTCTGTGAGTTCGAGGCCATCCTGGGCTACAGAGTGAGTTCCAGGAAAGGCTCCAAAGCTACACAGGGAAACCCTGTCTCGAAAAACAAAACAAAACAAAAAGCTGAACAGCCAGTAGCTAGGCAGGAGAGGGGTAGGCAGGGCTGGCAGGCAGAGGGAATAAATAGGAGGAGAGATCTAGGCTCAAGAAGAATGAGAGAAGGACAGGAGAACGAGGAAGAAAGAGGAGACATCGGGGGCCAGCCAGCCAGGCAGGCAGCCGTCAGTCAGACAGACGTGGAAGAAGCAGGAAAAGTAAGTTATAGAGAGAGAAAAGGTAAAAAGTCCCAAGGCAAAATGTAGATGAAGAGAAACAAGATAATTTAAGTTTTAAGAGATAGCAAGAAATAAGAGCTAAGATAAGGCCAAGCATCATAACCAATGAGAAGTCTCCGTGTCATTTGGGAGCTGGTTAGTGGCCCAAAAGAAAGCCTGGTACAATATTCGCTCCAAGTTCAATAAATTCATTGATTCTTGTGCCAGTGTTATTAACATTGACCTCCCGGACTGAGATGCAGAATATTAAGTTTTCCCTAGTGTCAGACTCATGGCCAGTCATTCCAGCCCCTCTCAAAATACCAACTGTACCCTCAGCACCATACCAGTTGAAAGACGGCACAGGATTTGAGGATGGCCAGGTAGACACGAAGCGCAGAGTGATTGCATTATTGAAAATCACCTCTCCATTTTCAATATGAACAAAGTGTTCTCAAGTGTTCTCATTCATTTTAACAGCACTTCAGTTTTAAAATCAAAGTTCAACTAAACTCAAATTAAGTGATGTTTAAGATTTAGTTCCTCCGTCTCTCGAGCAATCATTTCAAGAGCTCAGTTACCACACGTGACTTGTGGCTACCATATTCAGCGATACAAATACAGGCTGACTAGAGGATGAGATGGACATTGGTTTTAAAGAGCTTGACTGGCAGATGGGCATATTGAAGTCATATATGTAGGGTTATTTGTGAAAAGTCTCACTTGAAACTCCTGGCCAGTGGCTATTGCAAAAGTTTCATGAACTTCCTACTTAGTCCAGACAATCCTGTCCCACCCCACTTCCACTAACCAGCTCTTTTGGAGGGAGTTCTCCCAACGGGGAGCTCTTGCGGCACCCATGACATAGCTCTTCCTTATCACCCAATGCCCTTTGCCTCTCCTTAATCTCCTAACTGGGTAAGATCTGGGAGGTGTAAACCGAGTCAACCAAAGCAAAAGAGGTTAGTTGGCCAGTGGTGCTGCACACCTGTAATCCCTGCACTCAGGAGGCAGAGGCAGACTGATCTCTGCAAGTTCAAGGCTAGTCTGGTCTGCAGAGAGAGTTCCAGGACAGTTGGGGCTACACAGAGAAACCCCGTCTCCAAAAACCAAACAACAAAACAAAAACAAAGGAGAGAGGTTGGGTTGACTCCACATTGAGCCTCATTCAGCTGAACCAGTCTGCCATTTTCTTCTCTCCCTGATGCTGAACATCTCTCCGAGCATCTGTAAGTCTGGCTTCATAAGGACTCAGTCAGATAGGAAACCCACCTTTGGGGCTGAAATATATATATATATGTATGTATGTATTTCATTCACATAATCATGAAAACAAAGAACCAATACTGTATTATATGTGTATATACATATATGTATCTGCATGTACATATATATGTATGTGTGTGTATTTGTATATGTGTATGTATATATTAGGGATTGAACCCAAGAGTGCCTTGCACATGCTAAGCAAACATTCTACCACTGAACTACACCCCAAATCATCTCTTTATTTTTATTTTGAGACCTATGTTGCCTAGGCTGGCCTTGAACTCACTCTGTAGCCCAGGCAGGCCTTGAACTGGTGATCTTCTTGCGTTGGCCTCCTAAGTAGCTGGGATTGCAGGCCTATGCCCAGGCATGACTTGGCCTGAATTTTTGTTCCTTCCTCAATCCAGTGAAAAATCAAAGGCAGTAACCAGGATCTGCTTGCATGATCACAAACATTCCCTGAGTTTTAATACACTCCCTATTGCTAGACAAGATAGTACATGCCTTTAATTCCAGCGTGCTAGAGGCAGAGACAGGTAGATCTCCGTGACTTTGAGGCTAACCTGGTTTATATTACTAGTTCCAGGCTCACCAAGGCTACATAGTGAGACTCTACCTAAAGAGAAAAAGAAAGAAAGAAAGAAAGAAAGAAAGAAAGAAAGAAAGAAAGAAAGAAAGAAAGAAAGAGGAAAAAAAGAACAAGAAACTCCCTACCAGTAATCGTTAGGGAGTGTGGTGGTTTGAATAAGAATGGTGTCCATGGGCTTATACATTTAAATGCTTGGCCACCAGGGAGTGGCACTATTAGGAGGTGTGGCCATGTTGGAGTAGGTGTAACCTTTTTGGAAGAAGTGTGTCACTGGAGGGTGGGCTTAGAGATTTCAAATTCTCAAGCCAGGCCCAGCATCTCTGTCTTCCTACTGACTCCCAATCTGGATGTAGAACTCTCCACTACTTCTCCAGTACCACATATTCCTGCAGGCCGCCATGCTTCCTGCCATGATGGTAATGGGCTAAACCTCTGAAACTGTAAGCCAGCTACTATTAATGTTTTCCTTTAAAAGAGTTGCCATCCAGTTCCTCAGAAAATTGAAAATCAATTTACCTCAGGACTCAGTGATACCACTCTTTGCCATATACCCAAAGGATGCTCAATCATACCACAAGGACACTTGCTCAACTATATTCATAGCAGCATTATTCATAATAGCCATAACCTGGAAACAACCTAGATGCCCCTCAACTGAAGAATGGATAAAGAAAATGTGGTACATCTACACAAGGGAGTATTACTCAGAGGTTAAAAACAAAAAAACAATGACATCATGAAATTTGCAGGCAATTGGATGGAACTAGAAAAAATCATCCTGAGTGAGGTAATCCAGACCCATAAAGACAAACATAATATGTATTCACTCATAAGTGGATAGTAGATGTAAAGCAAAGGATAAACAGACTACAATCTTCAGCCCCAGAGAAGCTAGCTAACAAGGAGGATCCTATAAGGGAATGCATGGATCACTTTGGGAAGGGGAAATAGATGAGATCTCCTGGGTAAACTGGGGGGTGGAGGGGAGATAAAGGAGACAGAGTGGGGGATGGGAACATGAGGGAACAAAATGGTTAAATTGAGGGAGGGACGGAAAGGAAGAGCAATGAAAGAGATATCTTGATAGAAGGGGCAAATATAGAGTTAGGGAGAAACCTGGAGCCAGGGAAATTCCCAGAAATCTACAAGGATGACCCCAGCTAAGACTTCTAGAAATAGTGGAGAGGGTGTCTGAACTGGTCTACTCCTGTAATCAGATTGGTGACTACCCTAACTGTCATTATAGAGCCTTCATCCAGTAACTGATGAAAGCAGATGCAGAGATCCACAGCCAAGCACTGAGCCAAGCTCTGGGAGTCCAGTTGAAGAAAAGAAGAAGGGATTATAAGAGCAAGGAGGGGGTGGGTCAAGATCATGAAGGGGAAACCCACAGAGACAGATGACCTGAACTTATGGGAGCTCACCGACTCTAGACCAACAGCTAGAGAGCCTCTATGGGACTGACCTAGACCCTCTGCATGTGGGTGACAGTTGTATAGCTTGGTTTGTTTGTGGCCCCTAGCAGTGGGACCAGGATCTGTCCCTGGCACACATGCTGGCATTTTGGAACCTATTCCCTATGTTGGGATACCTTGCTCATCCTTGATGCAGGGGGGAGGAGCTTGGTCCTGCCTCAACTTGGTGTGTCATGCTTTGTTGACTCCCATGGGAGGCCTTACTCTTTTTGAGGAGTGGCTTGGGGGGGGGGGCAGGTAGAAAGGAGGTGGGGGGAGGGAATGCAAGAAGAGGAGGGAAGGAAAACTGTGGTTGGTATAAAAAATAAATTTTTAAAATTTAATAAAAAAAAAAAGAAGAGTTGCCATGGTCATGTCTCTTCACAGCACTAGAACATTGACTAACAGGGAGCTGATATCCCCAGAATATAAGACTTCTAGAGAACAGTATTGTCCAAACTCTACAAGCAAGCTTTCAGGTCTCACCTGATCCCAGCCTGAATACAGACTGCCCCTGACTTCCCGTGGTTTGGTTGAGATTTGTACTTTACAGTGATATAAAGTTCTTACAAATTCAATGGAAACTATATTTATATTTTAAACTTTTATCTTTTCCCTAGCTAGCAAAATATGGCAAGATTGTTTTTCCCAATGATGAGCCAAGACAGAAAGCCATAGCTGGAATCAGCTACTTGGTTATAAGGTTAAAGCACCAGGGTCCCATAGTTTACTGTGTTGCTGAAATATGACAGTCCATAGATTACATTATCCCATGCATTTTCACCTATGATATTGTCAATGAGGATGCATCTGATGGAATATAACCTCATCGTAGGGCAAGGAGAATCTGGGCCTTATGATATAATATGTTCATGGAACATGAGGCATCAGTGTTTACAGGATGTACCATTGTTGGATGTGCCACCAGAAATAAAATCACTTCCAGATAGAAGTCTAGTGGACCCTATCTCGCGTGTCTAACCTTTTGACATAGGATCATGACATTGTCATCTACAAAGTCTATGCCTGGAAAAAAAAACTTCGGAATTGAGTGACCAAAAGAATGCACACCAAAAAAGCCTCAATATTTTAATTAAGTTTTCAGTTGTGTGTTGGGGCGACGACATTCGTGGCTATCCTGGGGCTCATGTGTCCTATGGGCCACAGGTTGGACATGCCCGTCTACAAAGGCACTCAAAGCCCCTGTGTAGGGATAAATGAGAAAGCTACAGAAAGAAGCAAAGTGGAGTAGGAACAGCCAGAGAAGCTTTAGGGCTCAGTTTTGCCACTGGAAGAAAATATATCCCCCTGATAACTTAAACCCTAGTTAAGGTTTCTATTGCTGGAAAAAATACCATGACCAAGAGTATTGTGGTGAGGAGAGGGTTTATTTCAGCTTAGACTTGTAGTTCATCATGAATGGGTATCAGCGCAGGAACCCAGAAGCAGGAACTGATGCAGAGGCCATGGAAGAACACTGCTTACCGGCTTGCCTTTCATGGCTTTCTCAGTTTGCTTTCTTTTTTTTTTTCTTTTTTGTTTTTTTTTGTTTGTTTGTTTGTTTGTTTTTTGTTGTTGTTGGTTTTTTTTCGAGACAGGGTTTCTCTGTGTAGCTTTGCGCCTTTTCCTGGAACTCACTTGGTAGCCCAGGCTGGCCTCGAACTCACAGAGATCCGCCTGGCTCTGCCTCCCAAGTGCTGGGATTAAAGGCGTGCACCACCACCGCCCGGCCTTTTTTTTTTTTTTAAGATTTATTTATTTATTACATATACAGTGCTCTATCTGCATGTTCACCTGCAGACAGAAGAGGGCAACAGATCTCATTACAGATGATTGTGAGCCACCATGTGGTTGCTGGGAACTGAACTCAGGACCTCTGGAAGAACAAGCAGTGCTCTTAACCACTGAGCCATCCCTCCAGTCCCCAGCCATCCCTCCAGCCCCCAGCCATCCCTCCAGCCCCCTTCAGTTTGCTTCCTTATAAAACCCAGGACCACCTGGCCAAGGATGGCACTGACCACAGTGGGCTAGGCCCTGTTATATCAATCATCAATCAAGAAAATGCCCCATGAGTTTGTCTACAGTCCAATAGGGCATTTTCTCACTTGAGATTCCCACTTCTCAGATGACTATAGCTTGTGTCAGATTGACAAAAAAAAAAAAAAACACAAAAAACCCTAACCCACACAAACCTAAAACAGGTTCTCATACACACTTGTGGTGTTATCTATGCAATCATAAAGAAAGAAAAAAGAAGAGGAGGAGAGAAGGAGGGAAAACAGCAGCAGTGGAAAGAGAATTTAAAATAGCCTGATGTTAACTGAGCATTGGGGCACATGACTATAATCTCAGTACTTGACAGGTAGGAGCAAGAGAATCAGGAATTCAAGGTCAGCGTCTTAGTTTGGGTTTCTATTGTTGAGAAGAGACACCATGACGTCAGCAACTCTTATAAAGGAAAACATTTAATTAGGGTTGGCTTACAGTTTCAGAGGTTTAGTCCATTGTCATCATGGTAGGAAACATGGTGGCATGCAGGCAGACGTGGTGTTGGAGAAGCAGCTGAGAGTTCTGCATCCGGATCTGCAGGCAGCAGGAAGAGAGAGTAAGCCACTAGTCCTGGTTTGAGCTTCTGAAACCTCAAAGCCCTCCTTCCAGTGACACACTTCCTCTGTAGCTAGAGTTTTCCTGCCTGGCCCACAGTCAGGACAAATCTCTGTCACCCGCCAGTCCCACAGCTGCTCAGACCCAACCAAGTAAACACAGAGACTTATATTGCTTACAAACTGTATGACCATGGCAGGCTTCATGCTAACTGTTCTTATAGCTTAAATTAATCCATTTTCATAAATCTATACCTTGCCATGTGGCTCGTGGCTTACTGGCATCTTCACATGCTGCTTGTCATGGCAGTGGCTGGCAGTGTCTCTCCTTTTCCCTTCCTGTTCCCTTAATTCTCCTCTCTGTTTTTCCCGCCTATACTTCCTGCCTGGCCACTGGCCAATCAGTGTTTTATTTATTGACCAATCAGAGCAATTTGACATACAGACCATCCCACAGCACTTCCTCCAACAAGGCCACACCTCCTAATAGTACAGCTCCCTATGGGGGCCATTTTTATTCAAACTACCACAGTCAGCCTAGGCTATATATTGAGTTCCAGGCCAGCCTGGGATACATGAGGCCCTGTCTCAAAAAAAAAAAAAAAAAAAAAAAAAAAACACAAGAAAAGTAGTCTCACATGGTTGAGTTCCCAGACAGGGGACAAGCCCAAAGCTTATATAACTTGAGTCACTGGTTGTTGTTGGTGTTTTGTTTCATTTTGTTTTGTTTTGTTGTTAAGGGCCCATGAGAAGATGGCTCAGCTGGTAATGGCACTTGCTGCCAAGACTGACAACCTGAGTTCGCCCTCTGGGATTCACATGGCGAAAGGAGAAAACTGACTCCTGCGAGTGTCCTCTGACTTCCACAAGCACACTGTGTCATGCCCAACCACGAGCACACATACAAAGTAAATAAATAAATGTAATGTTTTAAAAAAAGGAATACAAACTATCTTGCTTTTAATACTTTGACAAACATATGATCTCAGGAGGCTGGAACTTGGGACTCGAAGTCACCGTGCAAGGGAGAGTCTCTGAGTTGTTTGGAGCCCAGTTTGGGAGATTCAAAGCCAGCATGAGTCATCAGAACCCCCAGTCTGGCTGCCAGGCTGCCAGGACCCCTTCCACACCAATCACAGTCATCAAAGGGTGCGATCTGAACCATTCACAGCCCTGCCCCTTATCACCAGTCACAGTGGTGTCTTTGCCAAGGGTAGAGCTCCCAGTCTGGCTGAGGTAGGATTGGTTTATTGATTGTAAAATGCAGCACATAGACTGTTTCCAACAGCCCTGACGGGGACTGTACCTTCGACTGCCAGGGAAATTAGCTGCTGTCTTTTGCATAAGTGTGTCAAGGTGTCTATGGAATGTTCAAAAGAGTTGGTGCTAGCATAAGGGTAGTCAGCTGCCTTTTGCTGGAGACAGCCCAGGCAGAGAGAGAGAGAATTCAGTAGCTGCTAATTAGGGAGTCAAATGACCAGGTCCCCAGCGTCTTTGCTTATAGAAAAATGCATATCAGAAAGTGCTTTAATATAAATTTGTAAGTGTTTATAACATAGAACATATACTTAACATTAACTGTGAATTTAACAATGTTCCTACGGTGCATTACACCTGTCCAGTACCCAGGGAGAGGTGGTGCCCTGTTCTATCTCAAGAAAGGAGAAATGAAGCATCAAATAAGTTGTCTGGGAAAGGACGATGCTAAGCTGCTCGGTGAGCTTTGTCTACCTCTCCTGCAGCCTATCCGTGGCTTCTGTTTACACCTTGATGTAAGCTTCATCTCTTGCAGACACACTGACTAAATCTTTTCCTACTTTGTGTGACTGCCCTCCAAATATCTGAAGTTATATAGTGTAACTTCAAGTTAAAGCACCCCTTAGCTCGTTTGTAATGTATTTGTTCAATAAATATTTTATTGAATTCTTGAGGAAAAGAAAAAAAAAAAGGACATACTCATATTGGATTAGGGCCCAGCCCACTCAGGAGTTCATCTCAGCTAATTATATCTGCAGTGGCCTTGTTTCTAAATCAAATCACATTTCGTGAATTAGGACTTCAATGTATATTCAAAACACAATTGAACAAGCTACACCAGACCACTTGGTTTTACAGAATGTCCCTCTACCCAGATTCCTCGAACACTGCCTTGGATTAGATACAGGCTGTGTATTTCTGCTTGGAATATTGTAAAATGGATTAGGAGGCACATGGCACCAATATGTCCCACTGTGGTGATGTTAACTTTGATATTTAGGTGTGGGGGTGGGGTGGTGTGTGTGCCCAGTGTTTCCACTCAAGTTATTGATTCCCCTTTATTATGATCAATCCATATGAGTCTATTAAATGGGTAACAGAATTTATTAAGATATAAACTGAGGAAATACATTCACAATTACAGAATGGAGTAGACAGCAGAAGTTGTCCTCTGATCTGACTGGGAGCAAACCCACTTCGAAAGCAGGAGCAGGGAGAAGGGCATGTGACCTTTCCCCAACCCCTTATAAGAGGTCACGTAGGGCAGGAAGCACCGCCCAAGGTCATGAGTGGAGCAAATACCACTACACCCCATAGGAATTATTAAGAATCTATGTAAGCATTATTACTCCTTAAACTTTGTGTATGTGTGTGTATGTGTGTGTGTGTAGGGCAGAAGGCAACTTTGAGTATTGTTCCTTGGTTTTTGAAGCAGGGTCCTTCATTGACTTAGGGCCATCAATTTGACTAAGCTGGCCAGTGAGCCGAAGGGATCTACCTGTCTCCATCTCCCCAGCACTGAGGATCACAAATGCATGCCATCATGCCTGGTTTTTTCCAATAGCTTCTAAGAGATCAAAACCAGGTCCTCATCCTTATGCGGCAAGCACTTGACCAACTGAGCGGTCCCCCCCACCCCAGCCCCAACACTTCAGGTCTTTGCTCTCCAGGTCTAGCGTAGCACGTCGGTTGGCTGAATTGATCTTTACCATGACAGTTAACACATGTTGATTTTCCAATTAATTGTTTCTATCACATTTTTCAGAGGGAGGAGCTTCCACCGATAAGAAAGAATGTCCCTTTCCTCACTCTGTGTCAGTGTGTGCATTTGCGTCAGCAGAAGCTGGAAGAGAGAAGTGTGATATCAGGGTGTTTGTTCTACCATCCTTCCCTGCAGTTTCACCACTGGCTGTCCAGGGATCACACCCAGGGTCATCGCGGTGTCCAGAGGGCCTAGGACAGCTCCATCTTCGCTGTGTCTGCAAATGAATCCTTCCTGTCAGCCACATATGCCTAGAGGTAGTTTACAATGTCCCCACTGTCCCTCATCTGGGGACACTATTAACACCTCATGTGATTTATTCTACACCTGCTTCCTTGCTTTTAGAAAAAGTACCCGAGGTGCTTGGGGATGGAAGGAACATTGTAAGTGCAGTCTGTGTCTCAACAGCTCAAGAGGGAAAGAGAAGGGGAAATGAAAAGAATGAGAGTGTAAGTATGATAAAATGCTTCTATTTGAGAAAATCCACATAAAAGCCATCTGAGGTTTCTTTGAACTATTCTTGGAAATTTTCTGAACGTCTGAAATGATTTCAAAATAAAAATGTTTTCAAAAACCCTGCTCATTATAGAAATCTTGTTACACTGAAAAATTAGTAAGAAAGAATCAATTACTGAAACATCTCGCCGAGGGGCTTAGGAGATGGCGCAGCATGCAAAGTCCAAGCCAGAGGACCCAAGCTTGGATCCCCAGCACCCACATCAAAAGTTCAACACAGCAGCACACATCTGTAACACCGGTGCTGTGGAGGAGGAGATGGGCAGATTCCAGAGGCTTGCTAGCCCACCAGCCTACCCAAGCAGTAAACTCCAGGTTCTGTAGGAGCCCCCGTGGTTCACACAGAACTGTCCTCTGAGCAGAACCTGCTCCTGCCTGTAGCTTACATGAGTAACTTCCTTGTGCTCTGAAAGTCAACCCAGGAAAGCCATTGGTTCTCCAGGGTGAACTTTGGTTTGTCACTGGGACCTTATGAGGAGGTGGGTAGGCAGGTGGGTAGGAGGTGGGTCCCCAGGGAGAAATCTCCCCGGAAGAAAGAGTAATATCAGAAGACAGCCATCATCAACCTCTGGCCTCCACAAGTGCAGGCCCAGGTGAAAATGCCACACCCACATGCAAAACAAATAAACAAATAAATCTCACCATCCAGAAATAACCTGTGAGCACATTTGGTGATTGTTCTCTCTGCCTCTGTCTATGCCCCTGAGCGGGTAGTAGGAAGGAATGATGAAAAAAGAATATTTATTCTGGGGGTGTAGCTGCATGATAGAATGCTAGGTTCAACACCCCGTACCATAGGGAGGGAGAGAGGAAGGGAGGGTGGGAGGGAGGGAGGGAGAAAGGGTGGGAGGGAAGGAGGGACAAGTGCACACATGTGCTCTCTCTCTCTCTCTCTCTCTCTCTCTCTCTCTCTCTCATACACACACACACACACACTTAAAAATAAAAAGTAAATTATTTAAAGGTAGAAATCACTACCTATGACTAGGCTTGGGCTGCACATATTCCTTTTAAACCTAAGTTTTAGCTTAACTTCACTTAAATTTAACCGGGGGGGGGGGGATTAAAACACTGAATTTTGTTTTTTTTTAAAAAAAAAACCTTGGAAAATATACTTCTGGACCCAGGATTTTTAAAAAGATGATGAACATGAGACCCTGACTCAAAAAAAAAAAAAGAAAGAAAAGAAAAGAAAAGAAAGAAAGAAAGAAAGAAAGAAAGAAAGAAAGAAAGAAAGAAAGAAAGAAAGAAAGAAAAAGAATAAATAAAACTGTTACTAGGTTGGATTATCATGTAATCCTTTTAAGTACACATTTCAATTTCATAGAGTATCAACCACTTCTATACTATAAAACGTAATTGCCAGGTGTACAGCACATGCCTGTAACCTGAGCACTTCAGAAACAGGCAGGAAGGTGGCTGGAGGCCCGGAGCTCAATGCCAGCCAATATAGTAAGACCTTGATCAAAACAACAACCTGAAAAAGACAGTAAATGGTCAGGTCCAAAGGAAACTCCATTTCCCCAAATTCCAAAAGGCAGAAGGGACAAATGGTGTCTGTGGTGTCCATTGTCATCCCAAAGCACCTGCTGGTCTCCAGGCTCCCTCAGTGTCACAAGCACCTGTCACACATTTCAAAGTCCCTTGCTAGCATCCTAGCCCTTCTCCCCTCCTCTCCCCCCCTAAATCCTCCCATTCAGGAGCTTCTCTCGCCAGCTACTCATTCTCTTCATAACCCTGCCATTTAGGCCATGCTAGCCCTCTCTCACACTCTCTCTCCCCACTCCCTCCCTCTCTCTCTCTTCTGGCCTTCCTCTTTCAGTTCCCCCTCTCTCACACTCTGTCTCTGTTTATCCTCTCCCTCTCTGTCTTCGGCTCTCTATTTCTTCCTCCTCATCTCTCTGTTCTCTCTCTCTCTCTCTCTCTCTCTCTCTCTCTCTCTCTCTCTCTCTCTCTCTGTCTTTCTTCTTGCTTCTCTCATGGTCAGGTCTAGTCTGCTGGCCATGTTCAGTCTACTGCTTTCTCTCTCTGCCCTAGACTCTTCGAGATGCCTCTGGCTGTTGTCTCTCTCATATCTGCAGAAAGAGCCTTCCCCTTCACCATACCACAGAGCAGTCATGTCATCAGTTTACACAGTACACATCATTGTCATCTTTTTAAAATCATATTCATATAAACGGGTTTAATGTACAAAGTGCAAAAGTTTCAGGCCATTTGTAAAGTATCTAGTCCTTCAAACAAACAAATAAAAAAAAATCAATAAGGACTGAGGATGTGGCTCAGCCGATAGAGAGCTTGCCTAGCATCCAGGAAGCCCTGGATTCAATACCCTACACCATACGGAACCGAGGGGTGGCCCAGGCCTGTGGTCTAAGCAAAAGGATGGAAGTTCAGGCCATCATTTTTGTCTACATAGGCAGTTCAGTCAAGGCCAGCCAGCCTGGATGAATGAGATCCTGCCTCAAGAAATAAAAAATCGTTAAACTAGGTCAGAGCATGGTGGCTCACACAGGTCACCTTAACACTTGGGAAATAGAGGAAGTAGGATCATCAAGGCAAGTTCTGGGGCTGCCTTGTCTACATAGAGAATTCTGGGCCTGTCAATACTATAGAGTAAAATAAAAAGTATATATTATATACTTTGTCATATATTTTATTATATTCTTATATAATATAAAAAGTAAACATAAAAAATATAAAAAGTACATATATACTTTTGGGGGGGGCGGGAGAGTGGTTGAGATAGGGTTTCTCTACATATCCCTGGCTGTCCTAGAACTCACTATGTTTACCAAGCTGGCCCCTAACTCACAGAGTTCATCTTCCTCTGCCTCCCAAGTGCTGAGATCAAAGGTGTGTGCTGCTATGCCCAGTGCAAGATGCTATTTCAAACTGTTTCAAAACAAAACAAAAGACAAAACAAGGAAAATCAAATCACCAAAATAAGCAGAGTCAGAACACGACAGTGACCAGAACGAGAACCAGAACCATTACAGCCGCATGAATTGGGAATTCTTTCCTCAGCATTTAAGATACAGCAAACACGGCATCATGCATCCTCAAGTATTACACTCATTTTGTAATATTCCACATTTCACAAAACTGTGACTCAGAAGACTTAGATTCTCATGATAAGAAATACTGGGGTAAAGCATGTGTACTGAGAGTCACAAATGCACTGTTTAAAAGCCTCCTCGGGCCCCAAAGAGATATCTCAGAGGAACAGCACTGCTTGCTCTATCAGAGGACCAGGGTTCAAGTTCCAGCCCCCATATAGCAGCTCACAAAAACCTACAACTCCAGTTCCAGGGGATCTGAAGCCCTCTTCTGGCCTCTGCAGGCACCAGGTGTGATACAAAAACATACGTGCAGGCAAAATACACATATATGTATTTATATTTATTATTTATAATAAAAGTAAATCTTTAAAAAATGTTTTTAAAAATTAAAATTATTGCTGGGCAGTGATGGCACATGCCTTTAATCTCAGCACTCAGGAAGCAGAATCAGGCAGATCTCTGAGTTCAAGGCCAGCCTGGTCTACAGAGTGAGTTCCAGGACAGCCAGAGCTACACAGAGAAACCCTAACTTGAAAAAAAAATTAATGAATAAATAAATAAATTCAAAAAACACCTTGGATGTCCCACTATATTTACTCTTGGTAGTTCTGACAAATGAATAACTCTATTCGACATATAAAGCAGGTAGTACTCCATCTACCTAGAACTAACTGTAAACACTTCAGTAAAACATTCAGATTGTTCTGTTCTGCTTTTAGAAGTTTTAGAAATTAATTTTCATTTCTTCTACTTATTTAAAAGGCTGCACAGGTGGCTAGGGATGTAGCTCAGTTGATAGAATGCTTACCTAGCATACACAAAGCTGTGGGTTCAATCCCCAGCACCACACAACCTGGCTATTTAGCAAGTTCAAGGCTAGCCTAGAATACATAGGACCAGTGTATATACTCTCAGATACATATTTAGTTAAAACAACTTAATAATCCAATCTCAAGTAAGACATGAGAAATGACATAGCTTTAAGTGTAGTAGATAGTTCTTTGAAACAAAAATACTTAGTAGAAATGTGGTAAGAAACAGTTTTATTTAATGTATTTTTTAAAATAAACAGCACAGATCATAGACGTATAACCCCCGTATGACCTCATGCTTGGGAAATGGCTCATGGGGTATAAAAGGGCTTGCAGTACAGAGCCCACAGAGGAATAAGAATCAACTCCATTAGCCGGGCAGTGGTGGTGCGCGCCTTTAATCCCAGTACTCAGGAGGCAGAGCCATGGGAATCTTTGTGAGTTCGAGGCCAGCCTGGGCTACAAAGTGAGATCCAGGACAGGCTCCAAAGCTACACAGAGAAACCCTGTCTCAAAAAAAAAAAAAAAAAATCAACTCCATTAAATTGTTCTCTTGCCTACACACACACACACACACACACACACACACACACACACATACACGCACATGCAATAAAGAAAGAAGGAAAGAAAAGGAGTGGAAACTATAGGAAAATATCCAGGCTAGGCCATGCCTATAACTACAGCATTGGGAGATGGAGGCAGCTGCATAGTGAGTGAGTTCAAGGCCAGCCTGTGCGACATGAGTCAAAACAAAGGGGGGGGGTGGGATTGAGTTAAAAATATGTCCTTTGCCGGGTGGCGGTGGCACACGCCTTTAATCCCAGCACTCGGGAGGCAGAGCCAGACGGATCTCTGTGAGTTCGAGGCCAGCCTGACCAGAGTGAGATCCAGGACAGGCACCAAAACTACACAGAAAAACCCTGTCTTGAAAAAAACAAAATAAAACAAAACAAATATATATATATATTTTGTATATATATATATATATATATATATACTTTGGAGCTGGAGAGATGGCTCAGCAGTTAAGAGAACATACTGCTCTTGCAGAGAAGCCCCCTCCCCTGGGTTTAGTCCCAAGCTCCCACATGGCAGCTCGCAAACATCTGTAACTCCAAGTCTAGAGTATCCAACGCTCACTTCTGACCTCAGCGGGCACAGCACATACATGTTACACATACATACATATACATATATTCAGACAAAACATGCATACACATAAAATAAAAATAAATAAATCTTTTGTTTTTAGATTTGTTTTATGATCTAATGTGTATGAGTGTTTTGCCTGCTAGTATATAGGTGTACCATGCGCATGCCTGGTGTCCATGGAGGTCAGAAGAAGGCATCAGATCCCCTGGGAATGTAGTTACTGATGCTTGTGAGTCACCATGTGGGTGCTAGGAATTGAACCCAGGTCCTCTGGAAGAACAGCCAGTGCTCTTAACCACTGAGCCACTTCTCCAGTCCCACAAATAAAACAGTTTTTAATCCTTTGACTAAAACCATCCCTTTTATGGTGTCTATTTGAAATCTAAACTTTACAGCATGTCCCATCACCAAAAATAATATTCTAATATCACTGTGCTTGTTGGGTGTGGTTTTTTCCCAGTCCAATACTTACGGAGGTCGCTGAATTCCACCAACAAACCATTGATTGTCTTAGCTCTAGAAAGAATGAATCTTTGTGCAGAAGCTCCTTCGACAACTCCCTTTCTTAAAAGGATTTTACTGTTGGAACCTTCAACACATGTAATTTTCTTCAGATACTGTATATGCAAGCTTTTTATAGAAACCAACATTTTGTGGTAGACATTCAGGGGTGATCTAAATAACAGTTCAGTTTCTTGCTTAGCAAAGTAAGAATTGGTAATAATTTTCCAAGAGGTTTCCCTCTGCATCGACCACTAACAGCAATAACTCTTCCCTCTCAACACAAAAACAGATGACTTTGTGTTCTAATATGAGTTGCTATAGCAACAATATGTTCTGGGGTCACATATTCCATAACTGCAACACAATAATCCTTAGATTTCTTCATATGCTTAAAACATTCCATAAATTGTCTAGGGTTGACAACTCCAATGTCTGTCAATGGACTGGTGCCTAAAGAAGAGAGGGAGGGAGGGAGGGAGGGGGAGGGAGGGAGGGAGGGAGGAAAGAAGGAGGCATGCTAACATACTGACCTGACAGGTAAAATATGCCTACTGGTGCAATAATGTCACAAACATTATGGGAGTAACCAGTTGCTTTGTGATTGGATTTGAGACATGCTCCTCAGGAGGGGGTGTATTCAAGCCTGGTACCATGAATTTGGTCAAAAGCCCATGGCTTAGGAAGTCATAGGACCTAGAAGGGTACCTATTACTATTGTGTTGCTAAATGGACATGCTGTCACACTGTCTCCTAACTATATTTATATCCATGGATTAAACATCTTGACCAGAGATGTTTCTTCCTGCAGTGGGCAGCAGTTAGGCAGAGTCACAACTGGTCGAAGTGCTAAGAATAAGACTGATCACTGTTGAGTGATCAATCCTAAGTAGGACATCTCTGTCAACCTAACTAAGGCTCAAAGAACATTACAGAAGGGAGGACAGAAAGGATGTAAGAGCCAGAGAGGGGGCGGGGGAATTCAGCCACAACCTTTGTCGTCATTCTTAATCATTTTTTGCTGTATATGCCATGCCCCTTCTGCCTGATTCTTCGATTTCAGGGCAACTTTTGCGTATGATCTCACTGCATATTTTTTATTCCATCTTTTAGAGTCTTTTGTAGCTAGAGTTTTCCTGCCTGGCCCACAGTCAGGACAAATCTCTCTCACCTGCCAGTCCCACAGACGCTCAGACCCAACCAAGTAAACACAGAGACTTATATTGGTTATAAACTGTATGGCCATGGCAGGCTTCTTGCTAACTGTTCTTACAGCTTAAATTAATCCATTTCCATAAATCTATACCTTGCCACATGGCTCGTGGCTTACCGGCATCTTCACATGCTGTTTGTCATCGTTTGTCATCATGGCGGCTGGCAGTGTCTCTCTGCCTCAGCCTTCCACTTCCCAGCTTTATTCTCCTCCTTGTCCCGCCTATACTTCCTGTCTAGCCAATGGCCAATCAGTGATTTATTTATTGACTAATCGGCAACACATTTGCCATACAGAACATCCCACAGCAGTCTTTACTTCAAGGCCATCAAAGAATTGTCTTCACTAGCCATCATTTCTCCAATTCACTATTTTTCTCTCTTTTCCTTGCACAACTATAATTATCTCAAGACTCTCCACTAAAATTTGGCTTCCAGCCAAGTGTATTCAGTGTCCAACTATATGATTTGTTGCATAACTAATAGGGTTAATTTTCCTCATCTCTACAATGCCCCTTTTAACCGTTGTCTTGTCTTAACTTACTATGTCAAGTATCTTATTAAATTAATATTGTATGAGTTCTCATAATGCAAAACACTCGCGAAGGGTATGCTCCTGTTTGAGAATGCTAATTTCTCCTCTATTGCTAATTTTGCATGCCTTTTGCGTTCTAATTACTCATTCAGTAACTACTACTGTAAAGACAGTGTTTGGGGCTCTGGTAACATAGAAAATGCCTTTACTTATAGTGTGTGTGTGGGGGGGTATATGCATGTATGTGCACTTGCATTTGCTAGAATACTTTTAGTTACTACATCATTTCTTTTTGTTTTGTTCTGTTTCTGTTTTGTTTTGCTTGAGACAGCATTTCTCTGTGTAGCCCTGACTGTCCTGGAACTCATTCTGTAGATCAGGCTGGCCTCAAACTCACTGCCGTCCACCTGCCTCTGCCTCCTGAGTGCTGGGATTAAAGGTGTGCACCACCACACCTGGCTACTACATCCTGTCTTATTATTTTACTGGTGATTAAACTGGGATGTGGGGCCAGGGAGGTGGCTCAGCAAATACAAGCGCTTACCTCACAAGCCTGAGTTTAATCCCTAGAAACCGTGTAAAAAGCCAGATGCAGTGACTACATCTGTAACCCCATCACTTCTTGGTGAGATGGGAGGCAGAGGTAGGAGTCTGCTGGAAACTCACGGGCCAACTTAGTCTGGAGTACACATCAAAGCAAAAGCAAGAGAGATGGAGGCTGGAGAGATGGCTCAGCGGTTAATACCACTGGCTGCTTTACGTCTATTATTCTGCTAGAACGTGGCAAAGAACGACTCCTAATGACATACTGCTATATTCTTAGATCAGTACCTCACTCAACTCTCAAAGGGAAGCCTCTTCTTGAAGTAGATGGGAATTAACACAGAGACCCACAACTGGACAGTGTACAAAGAGTGAGAGACTTGGGAGCGCTCAGTCCTTAGCGGGATGTCTTCGTCAAGCCCCTCCATTCCCATCTCAGGATCTATGTGGAAGAAGAGGCAGAAAAACTGTAAGAACCAGAGGTGGTAGATGAATCCAACAGTGTCTTCCAGATACAACAAGTGGGACAGCATGCACAGACCTGCATAGGTTCAAACCAAAGTCCCATCCCTGAGAAGGGGAGGTAGAGACAATGTCCCACCCCTAACCAAAAAGCTATTTGCAATTAATAGTGACTGGGAAAGGAAAAAATCAGTTTTCTCCAATGGAGCATCACCAGGTATAATCATATGTTCCAGGACACCCCCTCCCATGCCTAGGTTTTGTTGGCCAACACAAAACAGATTCCATGCTTTTAGGGAGGGACTTTTCTTGTTTTGTTTTGTTTTTGTTTTTGTTTTTTGAGACAGGGTTTCTCTGTGTAGCTTTGGAGCCTTTCCTGGAACTCACTCTGTAACCCAGTCTGGCCTCGAACTCACAGAGATCTGCCTGGCTCCTGAGATTAAAGGCGTGCATCACCACCGCCCGGCTTGTTTCATTTTGTTTTGTTTTTGTAATTTTTTGTCTTATTAGTTGTTAGTTTGTTTTGATTTTTGTTTGCTTTGTTTTGTTTTTGAGAAAGAGAACAAGCAGTTAGGTGGGTAGGAAGGTGGGAAAGATCTGGACAGTTTGGGTAGGAGAAAGAATTTGCTCCAAATATATTGTGTGAAAAAGACTAATAATAAAAAACAAAAACAAGAGAGACTGTGCCTCAACAAGATGAAAGGCAAGAACCTGTACTTGTTTTTTTTACTCTTTTGGCTCTTTGCACTTTGGAGGGCCTACCACTAAGTTGCCAAATAAATACACAGAGTCTTATTCCTTCTTATGAATGCCCGGCCTTAGCTTGGCTTGTTTCTAGCCAGCTTTTCTTAACTTAAATTAGCCCATCTACCTTTTGCCTCCTTTTCCTTACTTCTTACTCTGTGTCTGGCTGTGTGGCTGTGTGGCTAGGTGGCTGGGTGGCTGGGTGGTTGTGTGGTTGGGTGACTGGGTGGCTGGGTGGCTGGGTGGCTGGGTGGCTGGCCCCCAGTGTCCTCCTCCTTCTTCTCCTGCTCCTCTATCTTCTCTTCCCAGATTTCTCCTTCTACTAATTCTGTCTGCCTGCCAGCCCTAGCTATCCTTTCTCCTGCCTACCTATTGGCCATTCAGCTCTTTATGAGACCTATCAAGTATTTTAGACAGACAAAGTAACACAGCTTCACAGAGTTAAACAAATGTAACATAAAAGAATGCAACACATCCTTGCATCATTAAATATTCCACAGCATAAACAAATGTAACACATCTTAAAATAATATTCCATAACAAGAACCAACTCCCAAAAGTTGTCCTCTGATCTCTGTGCACACACAGACACATAAATAAATAAATAAATAAATAAATAAATAAATAAATAAATAAATAAATAAATAAAACTGTCATGTGCTGCCCAAGTATTTTATTCTATAATAAAATGAGAGTGAGCTTTTCTTGACTTTTTTTCACATTATTTGGGGTCAGCCTGAATTCCCTTTAGGATTTCTGATTAAATTTTGTGTGTTAATATTGATCTATTTTTCTGTAGCCTGAGGATAAAATTATTATGATTAAATTTGTAGACTTCAACTTTACAAATGGGAATTTGGGGTTTTGTTGTTTTTATTTTTTTGCTATATTAGTTTTGTCTTTATAAATCATTTAATTACAAATAACATAACTATACTTTTTAATTGGAAAAAATAAAATTATCCACGTATTGGGAAAAATACACACACACAGAGTAGCTGAACTACTATCTAAAATTTAAAAATCAATGTACCCAACAGAACTGGCCGTCGTCTCTATGGTAACATGTAAGAAGAGTCATTATATGGTTCTGAGAACTCTTTATTGGCTGTGTACAAGAAAACTGCTGAGCTTTTTCTAATAGCTGTCTGTAAGTGACCAATCCTGAAGGCGATGCACATCTCTGGTGTATTTTATAACAAATTCATCTATCTTTGCACGTGTGTGTGCCAGGTAAGGACCCCAAGGCTTTGCACACACCTGTCAACTGCTCTGCCAATGTGTCACATCTCCAGCCCCAAACCCTAACTGTATGTGTGAATGCTTTGTCTGTGTATATGTCAGTGAATCACATATATGCCTAGTGTCCAACAAAACCAGAAAAGGACATTGGATGTTCTGGAACTGGAGTAACAGATGGTTATGAACCACCATGTGGGAGCTGGGAATTGAACCTGGGTCCTCTGCAAGAGCATCCAGCGCTCTTAATCACTGAGCTACCTCTCTAGCCCCCATACCAACCTTATTTTTATGTCTCTGTGAAAGTGTACTCTCTTTATATTCCAAGCAGAAACGTAATCTCTCTCTTCTTCTTAGTTTCCTTTTGGTAGGAATCACATTAGTTTCTTCAGTGGGGTAGAAAACAGTGGTGTCCTGATTCAGATATCAAATAATTTCCTTCTAGGGTGCCTCCACATGAAAAGGATGGGGCAAGAGCCAGCTGGTTCATAAAAAGATCAAAAGACTTGAGGTATCCATAAAGAGACTTTCCCAAGGCCGTACAAACTCTTAAAGGAATCAGGCAGAGAATAACAGCATGGAACTAGAGATGGGTCAATGAGCAAGATCAATTTCTCTCTGCAAGCAGAGGACCTGAGTTCGAATCCCCAGCACCTACATAGAAAGTCAGACATGACTGCACATGCCTATAACTCTAGTACTGAGGAATGGAAATAAGAGGCATGTGAATCCCCAAAGCACTCTGGCTAGCCAGCCTAGCAGAAACAGGCAGCTTCCAACTGAGTGAGAGACTGTCTCAAGGCAGTAAGGAGAGACTGATAAAGGAAACACCTATGGTATTACTCTAGCCTTGTGTGTGTTCTTATGAGTATATACACCTGCACAGT
The DNA here is from genome assembly GCF_949786415.1 of Peromyscus eremicus. Taxonomy (NCBI): domain Eukaryota; kingdom Metazoa; phylum Chordata; class Mammalia; order Rodentia; family Cricetidae; genus Peromyscus; species Peromyscus eremicus. Next base: position 97,657,944 of record NC_081422.1, on the reverse strand, counting down.
CACATACATACATGTATACATACATGCATACATACATACATACATATATACATACGGTGATATATTGTGCACCCCAATAAAACTTATCTGGGGGTCAGAGGACAGAGCCCGCCACTAGATTAGACATAGAGGCCAGGCAGTGATGGCACACACCCTTAATCCTATCACTGGGAGATGGATCTCTTTGAGTTCAAGGCCACACTGGAAACAGAGTCAGGTAGTGGTGGCACACACCTTTAATCCCAACACTTGAGATCTCATGCCTTTGCTTGAGCACACATGCCTTTAATCCCAGGAAGTAAGATGGCAGGGCAGAGAAAGGTATATAAGGCATGAGGAAACAGGAACTCACTCTCTCTAGGCTGAGGATTTCATAGAGGTAAGAACTAGTGGCTAGCTGTTCTGCTTCTCTAATCTTTCAGGTTTCACTCCAATATCTGGGTTCAGGTTTGTTTTTTTTTTTAATTAATAAGACCATTTAGTAATTCATGTTACATATACATACATATATAATACAACACACACACATATACATTTTTTAAAATGCAATAATAACATGGCTTTGGACTAGAGAATGTAACCAAAAGAAACTTGTCTGAGGTTCCTGGTAGTCAAGCTAATCAGGGAAGTAAAAAGGGAGTCATGCCTCCTCTTGCTTTACAAAGGAATTTGCTCCAGTATTAGAAGATTCAACAGTCTTTCCTCTCTTTGAATTCTGAAGGAACAATTTTTACATAGATCTTTATGTAGTGTGCAAAATCATAAACAACAGAATAAACCACATTCTTGAAAGTCATCTTTTTTTGGTTTTGTTTTTATTGTTTTTCAAGACATGGTTTCTTTGTGTAACCCTAGCTGTCTTGGAACTTGCTCTGTAAACCAAGCTGGCCTTGAACTCAGAGATCCACCTGCCTCTGCCTCTGCCTCTGCCTCTGCCTCTGCCTCCCAAGTGCCAGGATTAAAGAACTTTCCACCACCACCAGGCTGAAACCATCTCTTTTAAATAAGAGGTTTACCTGTTACTATTCCAGAAAACAAAATATAGCAATATAGTCAACTTTTCAGACTCTTGTATTTGTTTTTGTGTTTTGTTTTTGAAGACAAGGTCTCTCAATAACCCATGATGGCCTGGTACTCATTATACAGACTGGGCTGGCCTCAAACACGTGGCTGCTCTCTGCCCTTGCTTCCTGACTGTTGGGATTCCTGAGTGTGCCACGTACCAGACTGAATTTAATCCCCACCCTTCATGCCTTATTTTATTGTTGTTTTAGATTTATTTATTTTTATATGTGAGTGTTTTGCCTGTGTGTATGTATGAGTATCACATGTGGACCCTTTGCCCACAGAGGTCAAGAGAGTATTGGATCTCCTGGAACTGGAGTTGCAAATGGTTGTGATTCACCATGTGGTGCTGAGACTGAACCCAGGTCCTCTGAAAGAGTAACAAGTGCTCTTAACCACTGAGCCATCTCTCCAGCCTTCTTATTTAACTTTAGAGACAGGTTCTTGCTATGTAGGTCTACCAAATTTAGAAAGAAAATTTACAGTTATTCATTTTATTTTGTATGTGAGTGTTTTACCTACATGTATGTTTGTTCATCACATGAGTACCTAGTGCCCATGGAGTTCAGAAGAGGGCATTGGATCTCCTAGAGCTGGATTTGCTGATGGTTGTGAGCCACCATGTGGGTGCTGGGAACCAAACCTTAGTCCTGTGCAAGAACAGCAAGTTGTCCTAACTCCTGAGCCATCTCTCCAGCCCTCTCATTTGGTGTTTTTTATTTTGGGTGTTTGTTTGTTTGTTTGTTCACAGGGTTTTTCTGTGTAGCCCTGGCTGTCCTAGAACTCACTCTGCTGACTAGGCTCAGCAAGGCAAAACTCTGAGGGGTTCTGGAGAAAGGGATCTGGAACTAGGCCTGATGGAAGAACTGAGATGTGCAGGTGGGAAAGAGGCATGACATCATGGTCAATAACCTGTTCCTCTAAGAGCACATGTTACGGTCAAGGTCAAAGAGAAGCTGACAGAGAAGCATGTGAGAAACATCTGACTGTGTTGGTTTGGGTCCATGGCCAAGGATCTGGTCAATCTTCCTGGGGTTTCTCCCGGTGTCCAGGATCAGCCTTTGAGGAGAAAGGCATGTCACAAGGTTGAGGGAGGGTAGGGACAGGCTGGAACCTGCCAGGTACCACAAGTCACTCTATCTAATCATGGATGAAACTCTGAGACAGGATGGCTACTGCACTCTGCCTCTCAAATTTTATTTGTTACTCTTTGGCCAATGGTAACCTGAAGCTATACAGGAAGAGAAATTCTGGAAATATAATTGCCAGTTTAACCAAGCTGACAATAGAAAAATCCAGTGCAGTATGTTTCAATAGATGTAAAGTAAGTTACAAACATCTGCTACTTTTTGTGGCTTCGACTGGGGATGGGGGGTGTTATTACTTTTCTTGTTGCTGTAACAAACTATCTGAGAAAAATAACTTAAAAGGAAAAAAGTATTCATCTTGGCTCACAATTAAGGGGGTACAGTTTACATAGTTGGGGGTGTTATGACAGCTAGGGGCTCCATGGTGAAAGGAATGTGTAGCTGTGATACCTTGCCTCATCATATCTCAGCAGAATAGAGATCAAGGGGAAGTGGGGCTGAGCTATGAATCCTTAAGGACACACACACACACACACACACACACACACGCGCGCACACACACACACACACACACACACACACACACACTACCACCACCACCACCTCCCCACCCCTCCACCCCCACCCCCACCACCTCACCGCCGTCACCACCCAGTGACTCACATCTTCCAGCAGGGCTCCATCTCCTAAAGGTTCTAAACTAGAACCACTATCCAGGGACCTAGTTTTCAAACATGAGCCTAAGCAACAGGAGGACAATCTAGAGAAACTACTTTTGAACGTAAGTCTCTGGCCCTGCCAGGGCAATAAGGAATATACACAGTAAGAGATTGAAAGAGTTCCCTAGTGGGTGACATGCTTCACCTGACCCAGAGCCTTGCAGCTTTCCTACCAACAGTCCCCAGAGGAAACAAACGTAAGTAGACTCAAAAGGAAACTTGGGTCGTAGCCCAAAGGAAGCCACCTTCTCGAAAATTGTAATCATTATCCTGAAATTTTTGTTTCTGCAAATCTCATATTTTGCACTGTGCTATGCGTATGTTTATATTAGTGAATTAGTGGATTTCCCTCCCCAAATGCTTCATATATGTGCAGAAAGAGGCGACCTTTAGACTCTAGCTTCAAAATCCCAGCCCTACTATGTGTCCCCTGGAAAGTCTACACCCAATTCCACTTTCCCGAAAAGCTCAGATAATGCTTCTGTGATCTGTTTAAAGTCTTCAAGGGCTACCAGCAGCCAGCCAGATTGCCTTGCCTTCATAACCCAGACTGAAGGCCTTGGTCATCGGATTTTCTTGGATCTTACAAAATTTGTGTTTTTATGATGTAACAAAAAAAAATCAAAATATCTCCAGTTCTAAAGTTTTGGGGTTTTTCCTTCTGATTTCATTTTCTTACTTTTTACATTTATTTGTTTTAGCTGGGGCAGTATACACATGTTACATTGTGTGGGGAGGTCAGAGCACAATTTTCTAACTAAATAGGTTCTCTCCTTCTATCATGTGGGTCCTGGGACTGAACTCAGGTCATCTGACGAGACAAGAGACTTTTACCTGGGGAGCCATTTTGTAGGCGTCATTAAAATGCTTCTAAAAATATCGAGAGCCCAGTCATTGAGCCCCTTGTCTTCCTGGAACTTCTGAATGAATTGGCCTGGAGCTGGTTTCTAATAATTCCCATTTCACTGGTAACTTATCATTCCTTTAGAGAGTGATGGGGCCAGGCTGTATAACTGCAGAGCCTGTGTTGATCACTATTTTGTGTTTCAAGCATTGTTGATTGTGACCTATGATTTTTTAAAGTCAATAAATGTTCTGATAGTGCAGTGCTTATATACATTTATATACAGCACAAAATATAGGTGAATCAAGGGTTCCATACAACAATATTTATCCATACCATACGTACAATTGCACTATTTGGATCTGTTTCATTGACTAAACTTCTTTTTGAGGTTCAATATACAAATCTTATTAACTCTCAATATATTGTGGCCCTCAGCTTGAGAAAGCTTGTGCTTCTCAATAATACCAGTCAATATTTCTCAGTTCTTGGGTGCAAGCATAAGGTAGAGACATGAAGCAATAGAAATATTTGCAACTAAGTATCAATTTCATCATCTGCCTTACACTGAAATAAATGGGATTGGAACCTGTTATTTTAGAAAGATGACATCAGAATTTGGTTTAATAAAGTATCTGCTTCCTGGAAAGAATCTAGGAAGAGCTTTGATTTTTCTATGGTTTTGCCTTGAATAAAACCAGGACTTCTCATCCTTTGTCATGGTCCTTAAGATGGGGTATAAAAACATGCTTAATAAAATTCACAGGCTGGGCATGTACCTCAGTTGGTAGAGTGATTGCCCAGCATGCACGAAGCCTTGGGTTGCATCCCCAGTGCCACATAAACTGGGTATGGAAGCACAAGCCTACAATGCCAACACTCAGGAGGTAGAGGCAGGAGGATCAGGAGTTCAAGGCCATACTCAGCTTATGTGTGAGGCAAAGGCCAGCCTGGACCACTTGAAACTCTATCTCAAAAAATAATTGCAAGGTGCTGGGTAAAGGCTTGGTAGATAGAGGGAGGCGCTTGCTGCTGCCATGTCTGATGACCCAAGTTCAAACTCTGGGACCCACGGGATGGATGGGAAGTCTGCACTCCTGCAGCTTGTCCCCTGCTCCTCCGCATGTGCCCTGGCACACATAAATAAAGAGATAAATAGATGTTATATCTTTAAAATAACAAAATGATTGTTTGGTTTGCATTTTATGAAGTTTTCTTTTTACTCATTTTTCTCTAGTGTCGAGGTAGTGATGTGGCTGTCCAAATTATCAGGGTTTCCGACTTTCATTGTAAATATTCCAACAGTTTTACAGGCTTCTGGGAAATTCTTTTTTCCCCTTTTTTTATTAAGAAAATTTTTTCATTCATTTTACACACCAATCAAAGATTCCCCCTCTTCCCTCCTCCTGCCCCCCCCAGCCTCCCCCTTCCAACCCACCCCCCTCTCCCACCCACAAGAAGGCGAGGCCTCCCATGGGGAGGCACATCCAGTAGAGGCCAAGTCCAAGCCTTTCCCCCTGCCTCAAGACTGCACAAAATGCTGGGAAATTCTTGAACTGAAAAGGAAAAGGTCCTGATCTTTTGTTCTTTTTTTTTAACATTTTTATTTATTAATTTTTAATGTATATGGCTGTTTTATCTGCATGTATGTGTGTGCACCTTGTGTGTGCAGTGCTCTGGGAACAGGAGTTACAGACAATTGTGAGCCACCATGTGGGTGCTGGGAACCTAACCCAGTTCCTCGGGAAGAGGCGCCAGTGCTCTTAACATGTGAGCCAACCCTCCAGCCCTTATTTCTCTCCAATTACAACAGCCTTCTTCAGCAAAATCAGGAGACTCACAGTGACCATAGAGGTCCCCACAGACGGGGACGACAGACCTCTTCTGTCACTTGTGCTATAGTCTCCCACCTGGGAAGACAGTACTTTCTATTACTGGTCTTGTTGTTGTTGTTGTTGTTGTTCTATGAATATGTTCACACTCCTTCGGGGGGGGGGGGCCCTTGCCTGACTCCCGACATTTAATTATCTCTTTCAACAACAGAAACTTAAGACTCTTATATAACCCTTGACCACAGCGTTGGCTGGCCACAGCCCAGTGCTCTGTGCTTCTTTACTCTGACTGGTTTAGGCATTGCTGCAGCCAGATCACCTGAGCAATTTTGAAAAGAAAAATATTCGACTTCCACACCATTACTGCACCCTGTAGAAAACTTTCTGGAATGTTAGTATGGCTCACCTCAGCCCCTCCCTGAGAATGGCCTTGTCCACATTATTATGAATATGAAATGTCCCTTACAGGCTCATGTGTTCTGGGTTCCCAGCTGGTGGCACTATTTTGGAAGATTATGGGAAATATGAGCTAGAAACTACTTGGAGGAAGTAGGTTGCAAAGGCTGTTGTTCCTTTGAAGGTTGTACCCGGTCCAGTCTCTTCTTTTCTCTGTCCTTCCTGAGGCAAAGAACCTCCCTTGCCACACGTTACTGCCTCTATTTACTGCCTGTCCTGCTTTACTTTCTATTTCTGTGATAAACACCATGACCACAAAAAACTTGTGGAGGAAAGGGCTTATTTGGCTTACACTTCCAAATCACACTCGGTCATTGAGGGAAGTCAGGGCAGGAAGTGAAGCAGAAACCATAGAGGAACACTGTACCTGGCTTACTCAGAGGCTCACTTCACAGTCAAGCCCACCTGCCTAGGGATGGTGCCACCCACAGTGGGCTAGGCATTTCCACTTTAATCAGCCATCAAGAAAGTGCACCTTAGACATGCCCACAGGCCAGTCTAAGGGAGGCAATTTCTCAGCTGAGGTTCCCACTTCCCAGGTGTGTCGATTAGACAACCAAGATAAGCCATCGCACTGCCCAAGTGGAGAGCCAAGCAACTACTGAGGACAATTCTTTCCTGTTTATGTGGTCGCCATTGGGTCTTCTGTCGCAGAGATGCTTAGACCTCATGAAAAGGCAGTCACTCTGTCTTTGGTGACCTGACCTTTGACCTTTTCACAGTCTGGGGTGACTTTGTGTGGTGATGGATGCTAGTGTCCATTTGACTAGAGGGGGGGACACCCAGATAGCTGGTGTGTCACCGTAACAAAAGGCATGACAGACATTTTAAGAGATTTACTTTATGGGCTGGAAAGATGGCTCAGTGGTTAAGAGCACCAACTGCTCTTCCAGAGGTCTAGAGGTCCTGAGTTCAATTCCCAGCAACCACATGGTGGCTCACAACCACTTGTAATGAGATCTGGTGCCCTCTTCTGGCCTGCAGGGACACATGCAGGCAGAATACTGCATGTATAATAAATAAATAAATCTTAAAAAAAAAAAAAAAGAGAGATTTACTTTAGCTCACGGTTTCAGTGCGTCACAGTGGAAGAGGAGTGGTGGAGGAAATGGCCCAGTCCATGGCAGTGGCTTCTCACATCTTAGTGAATCAGGAAGCCCAGACCTCAGGCTGGAACCAGAAGGGAGCATAATCTTCGAAAGCCCTCCCCCACTTCTGCCAAGTCAGGCCTCATCTCATATAAGTTCTACAACCTCCAAAACCAATCCTCCAGCTGAAGACCAAGTATCCAAACACATGTGGCTACGTGTTAACTGTTTGGTTTTTTTGTTTTTGTTTTTGTTTTGTTTGTTTGTATGCTTTTTCAATTTACAGTAGCTGCCCCTTAAGCAATGGCTATCGTAATCAGAGATTGCAACTCTACTGCCACCACAGCAGTTAGGCCGCAAGGGCCGAAGCCTGAGGGGATTCTGATCCCTCGGCACTGACTCTTTCAAAGCTACTAAGGGAAACTTTTATCTAGCTCTCTCTCTCCCTCTAAAAAACTTACATTCAAAGATAGAGGTGGAATTCTGCTCGCTCAGAGAGGCTGAATAGCAAGTAGCCAACCTTCTCCCTTTGCAGAAGACCCAGCATCCTTCTCTCATCCCCCACTTAAAAAACTTTTGCTCCATGTGGTTCCTCCTGACCACTTCCTGTCAGCTACTTGTTGACTCAGCCTCCTGGTCGCAGGTTCATTTTATTTAATCAAACACATCTTTGAATTGTTAACAAAAGCAGTAGGGAAAAAATGCAACACACTTTAAAATAATATTCCACAACAGCCATGGGCACATTTTACATCGGTGGTGGTTTGAATGAGAATGTTCCCTGAGGGCTCAGATATTTGAATACTCAGTCTGAAGTTGGTGGTGCTGTTTGGAGAGGTTTAAGAGGTGTGGCCTTGTTGGAGGAAGTGTGTCACTGGGGGTGGGCTTTGAGAGTGCCACTTTCAATTCCCTCTCTCTGCTTCATGCTCCCAGTTGAGGTGAGCTCTCCACTTCCTGCTGCTCTTTCCATGCCTGCAGCGTGCTGCCGGGCCTCCCTGCTATGATGGCCTACCACCCCATAAGCCCAGATAAATCCTGACTTCTATAAGTTGCTTTGGTCATAGTGTTTTATCATGACAACAGAATAACTAATATAACACCCAATCCACAACAGCTGGCCAAGCATTATTCCCGGGTATGTCTGCAGGGAAGTCTCTGTAGAGACCGGCATTCGACTCCATGAGCTGAGTGAAGACAACATCCTCACCCACTGCGTATCAGATGACTGACTGAGGTACTGGAGAAAATCATTTCAGAGAAAAGGTAAATTTATTCTCTCTCCTCTGACTGGGAGAGGCCAGTCTTCTGTCTTTGGATATCAGAGCTCCAGGTTCTCAGCCTTTTGGCCTCTAAAAGATAATTTGGGTTTCCTGGGTCTCAAATCTTTGGACTTGAACTGAGTATGTACCAGCTTCCCTGGCTCTTCATCTTGCAGATGGTTTATTGTGGGACTTCTCAGTTTCTACAGTTGCATGAGCCAATTTCTCTAACAAATCTTTTCTCATATGTCAGGACAGCCATGCACTGCATGATGTCATTTCCATCAATGATGAGCCAAAAGTACAAAGGGATTCCTATAAGATTATAACGGAGCTGAAAAAACAAAAACAAACAAAAAAAAAACCCCTCCTATTCAAGGAAAGGACACACTGGGTGCGGTGGTAACACAGTAAATCCAGCACTTGGAAGGTTGAAGCAGGAGCTCAAGCTCGCCCTTATAGTTTGTATGAGGCCAGCCCCATCCCTCAAAACCCCACAGTAGAGCATCTGCCTAATGTGTATGAAGGCCTTGGTTCCATCTCTACCACTGGGGGAAAGGTTTCTATCTCCTAGTGTCCTAGTTCTCTTTAACTGTCTATTGGACAGGGCCTAGAGTTGAGAGAGGAGTCTTAACAGAAGAATTACCCAGAACAGACTGGCCTGTGAGTGTACCTGTCAGGGACTGTCTTAATTGATGGAGAAGGAGCCAGCCCACTATAGGCAGCACAGTTCCCTGGGCTGGATTGAGGTCCTGGGATGTATGAGAAAGCCAGCTAAGCCTCAACCTGTAAGACATCAGAAAGTAGCCTCTCCATGGTTTCTGTTTGAGTCCCTGCCCTTGCTTCCTGTAATGACAGACTATACCCTAAAAGCTGAAATAAACAGTCTCTTCCCTTATGATGCTTCTGGTCATGGTATTTGTTATAGCAACAGGAGGAAACTAGACCCTTTAGTGATGTCACAACCATCACAAAATCACAGTGAAACAACACCATATACATGTGGTTTTGGTGATGATAAGCAAGCCTCCTACACTATCAGTCAAGCAAAAGCACATATATGATTTGGCATGATGAATACTTGGTCATGGTAATAAATGGTGCTCTTGGCTGATCTAGTAACTAAAATAAGAATTAGACATGACTCATCATTGAAAGCATTTGTCACATTAACCCATTCAGAAAAAGCAACTTTTAACATTTTATCTGGGAAGAGGCAGGTTTTCCCCTTTTTCCTTTAGTTTAAAACTATACTAATCAGGATAGAGAGATGGTTCAGTGGTTAAGAGTACATACTGCTCTTGCAGAGAACCAGAGTTCAATTCCTAGCACACATTTCAAGTAGCTTACAATTACCTGTAACGCTACCTCTAGAGGACTCAATACCTCTGGCCCCTGAGTACACACATGCACACACACATATGTACACACACACACACACACACAACACACACACAAATGAAAAATAATAAAAATTTGAAAAAAAAACTATACCTAATCATTTTTTATGTATATGAGTGTGTATGAGAGTTTTGCCTAATGTATGCAAGTGTGCTGTATGTATGCCTGGCAGCCCAGGAGGCCAGAAGAGGGTGCTGGATTCCGTGGAGCTGGAGTTGCAGGGTGGTAATCTATCTTGTGGGTTCTGGGAATCAAACTCATATCCTCTGCAAGACCATTAATGCTTTTACTTTTCTTTTTTGAGACAGAGTCTCTCACCATAGGCCTGGCTATCCTAGAATTCACTATGTAGACTAGGCCAGCCTTGAACTCACAGAAACAACACCTCTCTCTGCCTCCAAATGCTGGAATTAAAGGCATTCACCACCCCGCTTAGCCCTATTAAGTGCTTTTAACCATGGAGCCATCTCTCTAGCCCCTGAACCAAATCACTTTTAGTGCCAAGTAATTAATGGAAAATTCATGGTGCTAGACCCCAAAGGGCCAGAGAGGAAGCTAGAGGAACTGACACCCCAAATCTTTAAACTGGGTAATCATAGGCTGGGTGAGTCTGTCTCAAACAATACAAAACAAAAAATTGGGTATTTGGGGAGGGTCAATTCAGGGGCCTCCTGTCTAGCTACCGTCACCCCCTCACACTGCCATCTGCCTGTCCACGTGCCTTCCCGGATCCGAGTACAGATGTGTGGAAACAAGTTGTTGGTCTTCCCTTGAATCGCAGTGATAGTGCCCGCCTTTCAAGAATCAAACAGAACATGTGTGTGGCGACGCTCTGTAAATTGCAAACAGCACACCATTATTACGTTAGTAAATTATACACACAAGGACACATTCAACAGGGATGAAGCAGCTGCCGTAGACAACTGCAGAATTTGTTCATGGCAGTAGAGTTTTGATGGCTCTCTGAGATCAACACAACTTAAGGTTTAGTCACTCCAGGACTAAACCCATATATTAACATCGCTCCAAATCGTTCCCAGCTTCTATTTATAGACACGCTGATCGTTAAATGCTGTTGGAACACTCGGCTGTTAGATTGCTTGGCGCCTTGTGTGGAGCGCGTGGCTCAGAGGAAGCCTGTGTGGTTTATGAGTTTGGCAGCTCATAACCTCAGGGCTTCACCTAGCCACACACACTAGTCTGGTCACCTTGGAAACTGCCCTGTTCGGGATGCAGAGCTCAGAACACTGTGGTTGTTACAGGTTTAATTAGCAGCTGTTTTCTCTGTTGGTTATTATTTTTAAAAAATATCAGTACCTCTGAAGCTACTTTAAGGAGCGCCCACAGTGAAGAGCTTTTATTTTGTTCTGTTCTTTTGTTTGGTGTTTCTGAGACAGGGTTTCTCTGTGTAGTCCTGGCTGTCCTAGAACTTGCTCTGTAGATTAGGCTGGCCTTGAACTCACTGAGATCTGCCTGACCCTGCCTCTAGAGTGCTGTGATTAAAGGCATGTGCCACCAGACTCAGCACCTGGAGTTTCAGAGGTCTTCTCAGAGAAAATTAATACAAGCAGCTGAGGTAACATAAATGAGAAAAAATAAGAGATAAAGGATTAAAGAAGGGCAGTGTGTGGTGACACACGCCTTTAATCCCAGCACTCGGGAAGCAGAAGCAGGCAAGGCCAGGCTGGACTACACAGCGAGTTTCAGGGCAGCCAGGACTACACAGAGAAAACCTGCCTCTGGGGGAAAAAAAGTTATAGAAGGAAAGAGAGAGGAGAGAAGAGGAAGAAAGGATAAAGATAAGGAGAAAGGAAATTACAAGATTACTGTCCCATCTTATAGATGAGAAAGCTGAGGCCAGAGATCCCAAGGTCACATAATTGTATTAGTTATCTCTGTGTCACTGTAACCAGGACACCTGGTAGAAACAATGTAAGAGAAGAAACACTACTTTTGGCTCCCAGTTTCGGAGAGTCTCAGTCCACCATAGCAAGAAGGCCATGGTGAAGGAGCTTAGTTTAGCTCATAGCACAAGGCAGACACTATTTACATCACAGTAGACCAGAGAGAGAACAAGGCAGGCCTAGGGGCTGTGTGTAACCTTCAAAGACCCACCCCAGGGTGGCCTAAATCCTCCAGCTAGGTCCACCTCCTAAAAGTCTACCACACCTGTATTTGAAATTTGAAGCTGTGATGGACATTTCAGATTCAGCCCTTAACAATAACCAAGTATCAGAGCCTGGTTTCAAATCCAAGGGAAAGTGAATTCTTTCAGGAGAAAAGGAAAATACCCAAGAAGATTAACTTTTGCAGATGTTCACAGAAATAAAGACACTGTCAGTCCTGAGCCAGCACTTAGGATACAGTGGGAACCAGGAAGATCTGATTCATGAAATAAACTGTGCAGCAAAATGGAAGATGTGCTTTCTGTTTACCATTAAATAAAACCAGGAGACAAAAGTCACACATGAAGCTTGCTATATAAGAAGTAGAAAGCCAGGGTGGGGCGCAACATTCAGTGGTAGAACTCTTGTCAGCGAGAACAAGACCATGATGCCAGGCAGTGGTGGTGTACACATTTAGTCCCAGCACTTGGGAGGTAGAGGCAGGTGAATCTCTGAGTTTGAGGCCAGGTTGGTTTACAGAGTGAGTTCCAGGACAGCCAGAGCTACACAGAGAAAACTTCTGAAATAGAAAGAAAGAAAGAAAGAAAGAAAGAAAGAAAGAAAGAAAGAAAGAAAGAAAGAAAGAAAGAAAGAAAGACCATAGGTTGGATCTTCAGCACTACACAAAATTTTAAAAATTATAATGTCAAGTATGATGGCATTGGACTGTAATCCCACAACTCTGGAGAAAGAGACAAAAGCATAGAGTTGGAGGCCAGTGTGGACTACTTAGAGAAACCTGTTCTCAAAAAAGAAAAGGGAAGGGAGGGAGGGAGGAGAAAGAAAGAAGATATATATATATATATATATATATATATATATATATATATATATATATATATATATATATACTGGGGCTGGAAAGATGTAGTAGTTAAGAACATTTGCTGCTCTTCCAGAGGACCCATGTTCAATTCCCAGCACCCACATGGCGGCTCACAATTATCTGTAACTTCCATTCTAGGGAATCTGATATCTTCTTCTGAACTCTGAGTGTACCAGGCAAGCTGTTCACAGACATACACACAGGTGAACTACCCATACACACACACACACACACACACACACACACACACACACACACACACACATATATATATATATATATATTCTTAGAGAGAGCTCAGCTCAATGGAGGAGCATGTGCTCAGCATGCTTAAGGGCTTGGGTTTGATTCCCAGCACTGAGAAAAAAGAGTCAAAGGCTGAGATGCTGGCAAAACGGCCCAGGAGTTAAGACACTGGACTGCTTTTGCAGAGGACTGGAGTTCAGTTCCCAGCACTCACATTAGGTGGCTCACAACTGTAGCATGAATTCTAATTGGTCTTAATAATAAAACCTGGAGCCAGATATCAGGGTAAATGTTGAAAGATCAGTAAAAGAGCCAGCCACTAGAGAGACTTCTTACCTCTACCAAATCCCCAACCTGAAAGGGCCGAGCTCCTGTCTCTACCGAGCCATATCACTTCCTGTTTCCTCCTCCCAAGTGCTGGGATTAAAGGTGTGTACCACCACTGCCTGGCCTCTAGTGGCTTGCTCCTCACTCTGATCTCCAGGAAAGCTTTATTTGTGAGAACACAGACAAAACATCACCACACACAACTACCTGTAACTCCAGCCCTAGGGGATCCAACATCCTCTTCTGGAATCCATGGTGGGTCATTGCAGCCATATATACACAAACTCACACACAGACACACACATATACATATAACTTAAAAATAACCCTTTAAGTAAATAAAGTTTAAACAAGCAACCAAACACAAACATGAAAGCAATTGCTTTTACATGACTGAATTATAAGTTAATTTTCCCCTCCTATATGGTGGTATTTTATTTGTACTGAAATGTGATTTTAATTGTATGTTAATAAATAAAGTTGCCCGGGGGTCAGAGCTATTAGAGCCATAGCAAGAGCGTGGCGGTGGTGGCACACGCCTTTAATCCCAGCACTTGATAGGCAGAGCTAGGTAGATCTCTGTGTGTTCAAGGATACAGCCAACATTGGAGACACACGCCTTTAATCTCAATACCATAGAGGATCTGCAGGGCTGTACATACAGGCAGTGACGAGGCAGTCACGTGTTTGGGTTTACAACCAATGAGAAGGCAGAATAGCTAGACTATACAAAGACATACACACAGGAAGTAGGTCCTTTTTGGAGAGCTCTCGGCTGAAGCAGGAAGGGTAAGGCTCTTAGCTCTGACCTCTTGGCTTTCTTCTCTGAATCGGCTCTGTGTTTCTTATTTAATAAGACGGTGAGTTACATCTACACTCCTATGTTTTAGATTCACTATTGTTTGTCTTCCTTTTTTTTTTTTTTGGTTTTTTTGAGACAGGATTTCTCTGTGTAGTTTTTGGTGGCTGTCCTGGATCTTGCTCTGTAGACCAAGCTAGCCTCGAACTCACAGAGATCTGCCTGGCTCTGCCTCCCGAGTGCTGGGATTAAAAGTGTGCACCATATCCAGAGGGCCTAGTCCAGTCCCAAGGGGGCTCCACAGTCACCAGTCCACAGTTCATGGGCCTCCACTAGTGTGGCCGGTCATCTCTGCATGTCCTCCCATCATGATCTCGATGTCCCTCGCCTGCAGAATCCCTCCTCTCTCTCATCAATTGGATTCCCAGAGCTCAGTCTGGTGCCTGGCCATGGATCTCTGTATCTGCCTCCATCTGTCACTGGACAAAGGCTCTATGATGACATCTAGGTTATTCACTAGACCGGTCACCAGAGTAGACCAGTCCAGGCACCCTCTGGACCACTGCCAGCAGACCAAGATGGGGTCATCCTTGTGGATTCCTGAGAGCCTCCCCAGCACCCTGCCTCTTCCTATTCCCATGATGTCCTAATCTATCATGGTATCTTCCTTCCTGCCCTCCCACTCTGTCCCTGTTCCAGCTTGAGCCTCCCATTTCCCTATGTTCTCATCCCCCACTCCTTGCCCTCTGCCACTCCCACCCCCCGACACCCAGTCTGCTCATGTAGATCTCATTCACTTCTCCTTCACAGAGTCATCCATGTGTCCCTCCTAGGGTCTTTCCCTGTTAGCTAGCCTCTCTGGAGTTGTGGACTAGACCCTCTGGATACGGAAGACAGTTGTTTGGCTCAAACTGTTTGGGGGATCGGGATCTGTCCCTGGCGCATGGGCAGGCTTCTGGGGATCTGGTGCCTGTGGTGTGATGCCTTGCACAGCCTTGGTGCAGTGGGAAGGGGCTTGGACCTGCCTAGGCTCAGTGTGCCAGGCTCTGCTGACTTGCCATGGGAGACCTTGATTGTGGGGATGTGGGGATGTGGGGTGACTTGGGAGAGAGGGCTGGTGGTGGGAGGAGGGAGGAGGGGGGATCTGTGGGTGGCATGTGGAGTGAGTAGAAAATTTCTTAATAAAGAAAAATGAAAAAGATGAAAAAATAAAATTTAAAAAAAGCATACACCACCACTACCTGGCTTTGTTTGTCTTCTATACAATAATTTTCTAAAGATTTATTTTATCTTTAATTATGTTGTACATGGGGGAAGAGATATGCACGTGTGAGTGTGGAGTCCAGAAGAGGGTGCCAGGTACCCTGAAGCTGCGGTTACAGGGTGTCGTGAGCCACCTGTTCCTGGTGCTAGGAACAAATCTGGGTCCTCTGTAAGAGCAGTGTGTGCTCTTAACCAACGAGCTCTCTCTCTAGTCCGTAAATAATGTTTAAAGATTTACTTTATTTTATTTATGTCTGTGTGTGTGTGTGTGTGTGTGTGTGTGTGTGTGTGTGCGCGCGCATGCGCGCGCAGGTGAAAGGCAGCAGAGGGTATCAGACCCTCTGGAGCTGGAATTACAGGAGTATGCAGGAGTATGTGAGCCACCCACTGTGGGTGCTGGAAACTGAACCTCTGAAAGAGCAGTAAGTGCTCTTAACTGCTGAGCCATGTCCCCAACCCCAATAATAATATTTTTTTAAGTGGGCAGAGAGGTCAAGATGAAAAACAAGAACAGAAGAAAAGAGCACTGTGGAGAAATAAGAGAATGCAGAGGAAATGTATTAGTTAGTTACTGCTATATAACAAATCATCACAAACTCGGTGTCTTAAGCAATAAGGCCTGGCTGTTAAGTTGACCCTGAGCAGTCAGATTGTGCCTGCTCCTCCATGAGCTAGCTCCCTGTTCCTTGGCACGAGGACCTGCTCCAGCCTGGGCTTATCTGGAGCACATTGGATGGGGCAACTCTTCTCCACATGTCTGTCGTTGTCTCTCTGGGACCAGTGGGCTGGAAGGAATAATGTATGACTCATGGTGTCAGCAGAGGTATAAAAAGAAAAACAGAAATAAATGAGATCTCTTTTGTTGTTGTTATTGCTTCATTTTGTTGAGGGAAGTTATGCAGCCCATGCTGGAAACACAACTAAGAAGGATGAGTCTGAACTCCTGATTATCGAGCCTCATCATCTCAAGGACTGGGGTTATAGACATGCCCCTGCCACCTGGCTACTTAGTGCTTTCTTGAGACCTAAGCTCAGAACTCTCACATTCTGTCTTGAATGATATTGCCAGACGCAAATGAGACAGCCAGGTCCCTTCCCCAGAGGAGTGAGAAGGGAAGGCCCTAGCAGTTGCTTACTAAAGATGGAGGGTTGGTGAAAGGGCCAGCAACACAATCACTGCGAGGAGGGAGAGGAGAATGAAGAGGCAGACAGGATGAGGAGCAGCTCATGAGAGGAAGCTCAAGGGCACAGTAGAAATGCAGTCAACAACAACAAAATACCCAAGCATGGTGGCATCCGCCTGGGAGGTAAAAGCAGGATTGGGAGGTCATCCTTAGCTACACAGTGAGTTAAAAGCCAACCTAGGCTGTCAGATATCATACCTCAACAAACAAAACAACAACATAAAACAAAAGGGCACAGAAGCTGGAGAGATAGCTCAGAGGTTTAGAACACGTGTTGCTCTTGCAGAGGACCTGAGTTGGATTCCCAGGACCCGCATGGTGGTTCACAAACATCTGTAACTCCAATTCCAGGGGATCTGACATCCTCTTCTGGCCTCCTCAGGTGCCAGGTACACATGTGGTACACAGATACACACGCAGGAAAGACACTCATACACATAAAACTCTAAAAGATAATAATAAGGGCGTGGTGGATAATAGGGTACCAGCTGCTCTCAGTCCATCCTCTTCCTGTATCACACACAAAAGAATCAGTTAGCTGGCTGTCTACCTAAGAGTTGGTGCTCTCCTTCTTTCCAAATCTTGTGATTCCTACCAAAGGAAAACAGGACCTCAATGTTCTAAGCCAATGACTAAAATCCTCTTCTCCTGTTCAGTGGCTGGTTTAGGAGTGGTCACATGATACAATTCTAACTAATGAGAAGGGAGAGGAAAGGGAGTTCTTAGGAGAGATTCCCTGGCTCCTGAAGAAAAGACAAGCTAAGAGAGGCAGCCCTCCTCCTGTTGTCTTGGGATAGCTGGACCTGCCACCACCGTCTCACATGGCAACATTGGGAAAGGAAACTTGGACTTTATGATATGAATACCAACTGGATCCGCCTGCACTGCTTCCTGACAGTAGAATGCACTGTATCCTCTCCAGTCTTCTTGTCTACGTCACTGGTCTACGGCTATGACGACATGCCATGACCAAGGCAACTCTTCTGAAAGAATTTAACTGGGGGCTTGCTTACAGTTTCCGAGGTTTAGTCCATTCTGATCGTGGCGTGGGGTGTGGCGGCAGGCAGTTTCCGAGGTTTAGTCCATTCTGATCGTGGCGTGGGGTGTGGCGGCAGGCAGTTTCCGAGGTTTAGTCCATTCTGATCGTGGCGTAGGGTGTGGCGGCAGGCATGGCAGGCGTGGCACTGGAGCAGCAGCTGAGAGCTTGATCTTCAGCCAGGAGATAACAATGCTGGGCCTGGCCTGGGCTTTGAAACCTCAAGGCCCACCCCGCTGTGACGCACTTCCTCCAACAAGGCCACATCTCAAAAGAGTCTTTTTTTTTTTTTTGAGACAGGGTTTCTCTGTGTACTCTGAGCCTTTCCTGGAACTCATTTGGTAGCCCAGCCTGGCCTCAAACTCACAGAGATCCGCCTGGTTCTGCCTCCCAAGTGCTGGGATTAAAGGCGTGCACCTGGCGAAGAGCCTTATTAATAAAAACAAACCTGAGCCAGGTATCAGGGTGAATGCTGGAAGACCAGAGAAGCAGAACAAGCCACAGCTAACCTCACCTCGCCAGTTCTTCAGCTGATCCTGTTTCCTCAGACTGGAAGCCTCTGAGTCCTTATCTGAATGGGTCTCAGCTGAACTGCTGCTCAAAAGCCTAAAAGCTTAACCAGCCAAATGCTTCTAGTTCCTGGTCTTCGCGCCTTATATATCTTTCTGCCTTCTACCACCACTCCCTGGGATTAAAGGCTCACTTCTTGGGATTAAAGGCATGTGTCACCATGCCTGGCTGTTTCCAATGTGGCCTTGAACTCACAGAGATCCAGAGGGATTTGTGCCTCTGGAATGCTAGGATTAAAGGCATGTGCTACCACTGCCTAACCTCTATGTTTAATATTGTGGCTGTTCTGTCTATGACCCCAGATAAGTTTATTAGCGTGCACAATATTTTGGGGAACAAAATACCACCACACCTTTCAAATAGTTCCACTCCCTGGTGACTAAGTATTCACAGACATGAGCCTATGGGGGCTGTTCTCATTCAAAACACCGCACTCCTCCTTTGCCCAAAGTGCCAAATACTTTCAGCTGCCTGCTTGGTTTCTAACATCCAAATGTCTCACTTTGGTCCAAAGCATCTTTAGTGGGATTTTTTGGGATTCCTCAAGAGCAGAAAAGGAATGCTGTCTCTGGAAATTGTGCCATGAAATGTAACTTATAGGTTGGCAAATGACTTCAACAGATATAGCACTTGTTAGGCAAGGCTGATGACCTGAGTGACCCCAGGAACCCCACTAAAAGTGGAAGGAGAGAACCACTCCTCAGATCTGACCATTCTGCATGCCCCCAACATGCCCACACAAACATCATACACACATAAACACACTCCCACACACACACATGCCCACGCAGACATCATACACATAAATACATGCCCACATGGACAAAACACACACACATATACACCACACACATGTACATATGCATACACACACACCTACCCACACAGACAGCATACACACATAAACACATCCCCACATGGACAACACACACACTCTCTCACACATGCACACATGAATGCACACAAACAGGCCCACACACACACACACACACACAAATTACATAAATAAATAAATGAGTGTATCAGGGAGATGGTATAACAGACAGAATATCAGTCAGTTCACTGCCTGAATCTTAGCTCTGCTGCATGCTGACCCAACTTCACCTCTCTGGTCCCTTTTCGTCTTTGTAAAATGGGGATGATGGGGTTGAGGTGAGGATCACAACAACTCTGTGAAGGTCTCTGACAGCTGCAGTAAATGATTGTCCCTCCAAAACGATCGTCGCCAGAACTCCACATGGTCTAGACTGCCCCGAATAGCCCTCACTGCTCCCTGCACCGCTGGCCCAGCTACCCCGAGCGTTGGGTGTCACAGCCGTACAGAATTTTGTTGTTTTTTAGGCAGAGTCTAAGGTAGCTCAGCGTAGCCGCAAGCTCACTATGCCGCCATCTTAGTTTTTCTTCTTGCTGAGGTAAAACTCTTGGACAAAAGCAGCTTAGGGAAGAAGGATCGAACTCTGGCCCCTGGCTTGAGGCTACAGCCGGGAGCGGGCGGTGAGGAAGTGACAGCTGGGGCTGGAGGTCGCTGCTCTAGAGAAACAAAGGGCAATGAATACTAGAGTTCAGCTCATGGTCGCCTTCTTAGGCAGTCCAGCCACACCTGCAGTAGCTGGCTCTTCTCAGCTCAATTAACCTAGTTAAGATCATTCCCCACAGGCATGCCCAGAGCCTGTCTCCCAGGTGATCTGGGATTTCATTAAGTTGGCAATATTAGCCACCACAGTAGCCGAAGCTGGTCTTGACCTCCAGACCCTCCACCTTTGACCTCCTGACCCTCTGACTTCCTTCTCCCACACACAAGGATTACAGGTATGCACCACCATCCCCAACTGTGTTTGTTGCTTTTTTAGTTTTTAGGTTTGAGACAGGATCTTACTATGTAGTGGAGCCCGGCCTCAAACCGTCCATTTTTTTACCCTATACACCCAAATGATGCAATTACAGATGAAAACCACCACTCTGAACCCAAGCGATTTTTTTTTTTTTTTTTTGAGACAGGGTCTTGGTTGCCCTGGAGCTCAATTTGTAGATTAGGTTGGTCTCCAACTCAGAGATCTAGCTACCTGGCTCTGCCTTCCTCTGCTGGAATTCAAGGTATGCACCCCTATGCCTGGGTTCCTAATGAATTCTAAAAAAACTTGGCTTTTACTCTGGTGTAGATACAGACGAGAAATCCTAGTTACTCCAGAGGCTGATGAAGGAGGACTGCAAACTCAATGCTTCCCCAGACTGCAGAGTGAGTTCAAGGCTAGCCTAGGCACTTAGTGAGATCCTGTCTCCAAATAACACAAATAAAAAGAGGGTTGGAGAGATGATTCAGTGGTTAAGAACTCTTACTGCGTTTTCGTGGGACCAGAGTTTAGTTCCCAGCACCAACGTGTGGCAGTTCACAAGCTCTTCTAACTCCGATTCCAGAGGCTCTGGTGGCTTCTTCTGACCTCTGTGGGCACCTGCACGTACATGGCAGGCAGGCACTCACACACATACATATGAATAAATACATCTTAAAACAACAACAACAACAACAATAATAATAACAATAATAGGACTGAGAGTGTACTACAGTGGCAAAATATTTGCCAACACTCATAAGTCTCCAGTACCAAAAATTAGAGGGTATTGGTAGTTTAATGGTAGAATTCGTGTCTCCCAAAAGATAATTAAGACCTTGGCTCTCCCAGGCCAAGGGAGAATGGAAAATGGGTGCAAAGGAAGTCTGAGGTCAAATGAGTTTGGGAAACATTGGCTTACCTAACACCAAAGCAAGTTTCTCTCCTGCAAGACCTTTTGGAGTGCTGAGCAGAGCTGTACATTTCATAATCTCTGATGAGAGACAGAGTGTGCAGTGTCTTTTCAATGCTTTTGTCCTGGGAGACCTTTCTTGGCTGGCCAGCCTGGGTTGGGAGATGAGGCATCCCTCCGTCCACATAGTGATGAAACCACACACAGCCGCCCAAGGTCAGGCCGGGCTGTGATGCACAGGGCTGTAATCCTAGCACTCGGGAACTGGAGGCAGCAGATCAGGAGTTCAAGGTCATCTCTGGCTACATCTTTTATCTGAAGCTGACTTAAGCTTCATGAGACTGTGTCTCAAATAAACAAGAGCCCCAAACAAGAAGGCCCAACCACCACCGGCCTCGACCCCTAGCTCCAAATAGCCACCACGAGTACAGTATTTCACTATGGAAATTCCCCTTCTGTCCCAAATGATGACTTAGAAAGTGCAGACTCTACTGCTCTGCAGTCTGCCTCAGTGTCCCCTTTCATCCCTGCTGTGTTTGAAAAGAGATAGCCACCTTCTCGGGACTCCACACCACCATTCCCGTCCTCAGCTAGCCTCAGCGCTGGTGAATGCAACTACTTCTCCTTCTCAGCCAGGTCTCCCAGCTTCCAGTTCAGTAAATTTCCGGAGAGTAGATTTCCTGGATCTTGCCATTGCCAGTTTGTATGCTAATGAGGTTAAAAAAAAAAGTGATGAGTTTTGAGACTATAACTAAGGGAAGGTCGGAGCGGGAACCAAGCAAAAGCCTGGGTAAAGTCTTGAGACCAGGGGTAGGGGTGGGGGGTGAGAGGGGTGGGGGGTTGAGAGGGGTGGGGGAGTGAGAGGGGTAGGGAGGTGAGGGAGGTGGGGGTGGTGCTGGGAGCAAATGAGCCCTTCCTTTCTCTTGCCCACTTCCATCCCAGGATTGTGAATGTTTTTGTCTCAGAAAGTAGCCAGGCTAGGCATGGTGACGCACTAATCTACTAGGAGGTGACAGCAAGAGAATCAGCTTCAAGGACATTTTTTATGGGTTGAGTTTGAGCCCAGGCCAGGCTAGGGTGTATGTGGAGCTGTTGCAAAAAAAAAAAAAAAAAAAAAAAAAAAGGAACGAACGAACGAAAGGAAATTGTGACCAGACACGACTCTCAGTTCTCATACTACACTTCCCTGCATGCCACACACTGTCCTCAAGGCTGAACAACACTGAACCTTCAGCAACTCATGCTAGACAATGCTAGCTCCTGAGCTGCATCCTCAGCCCTCTTCTCTCTCTCTCTCTCTCTCTCTCTCTCTCTCTCTCTCTCTCTCTCTGTGTGTGTGTGTGTGTGTGTGTGTGTGTGTGTGTGTGTGTGTATGTGCTGGTGGCATGTGTGCATATCAATGTAGAGGCCAGACGTTAACCTCAGAAGTCACTCCTCAGTGGACCTCCGCCTTGCATTTTGAAACAGGGTCTCTAATTGGCCTAAAGCTCACCAAGTAGGCTTGACTGGCTGGTGAGTGAGATCCAGGGATCTGCCTGCCTTGGCCTTCCCAGTGCCGGGATTACAAGTACGTGTCACCATGACCATCTTATGTAGGTTCTGATGATCACACAGGTCTTCATGCTTACGCAGAAAGCCCTTGACTGACTCCCTTATCTTCCTAGTTCTATCATTTCTACACAGCGTCTCAGTCTGGCCTTGAACTCACTCTATAAATACATCTAGCCCTGAACTATTTTTTAGATTTATTTATTTTACTTTTATGTGTATAAATGTTTTCCATGCATGTATGTATGTATACTACATGTCTGGTACTGGAAGAGGTCAGAAGAAGGCCTCACTGGTACTGGAGATACAGATGGTTGTCAATCACCATGTGTGTGCTGGGACTCGAACCCTTGTTCTCTGAAAGAGCACCAAGTGCTCTTAGTCACTAAACCATTTCTCCAGCCCCTGGCTTTGAACTCCTAATCCTTCTACCTCACCCTCACACATGCTCGAATTTACGGTTTGTGCCACCACACTCAATCTACCAACAAGTCTCCACCAACTACCAACTGTGAAACAGCTTCATGTTGTCCGAAAGTCAGAGAACAGCCAACCGCACGCTGATACATCTGGCTGGGATTAATCCTAGCCAGCCCGGAAACCAGCATCAGCTCCTCCAGGCTGTTTGCCCCACTGGGAAACTAAGGAATGTCTGCAATGCAAGGTATCGGATCAGCGCAGCCCTTATCAACTACCTTGGACGGCTGTGGCATGTGCTTAGATCTGAAGCTCGAAATAGATGTGTTTCATTCCACACTTGAAGGGAACAGGCTCTGGAGCCAACAAAAGGAGGATTGCTCAGGTTCTCTGAGAGAGAACAAGGTGGACCTTTGCCTGGGAGGTAAGGAGGTCTGGAAGTGCAATTCACAGAAAGGCAGGAAATTTGGTTTTGTTTGTTTTTCCTTCAGGGTTATTAGGGTTGGGGTGAGATTGAGAAAGTGAAGCAGTTTGCTGTGGTAGGTTCCACTCAGTGACCCTGCCTGATCTCTGACAGGCTGGGGGATCTCCAATTCTTCATCAGGAGAAGGCAAAATAGTTGTGTTAGTGGAATTTAAGTGTGGTAAGACATTATTAAAATGTACCTTTATCACCTTTCATCCCAGCACTGGGTGGGGGGTGGGGGGTGGGGGGTGGCAGCACAGAAGAAGGCAGACCTCTGTGAGTTTGAGGCCAGCCTGGTCTACAGAGCTAGTTCCAGGACAGCCAGGGCGACACAAAGAAACCCTCTCTTGAAAAAAAAAAAAAGTACCATTATCAACACAGTGCATTCACAGTGTGGGGTGACTTTCACCACACTTTAGACCCAGAACATTTCATTATCTCCAGAAGAAGTTACATATTTGAAATCATTTCTCATTTTCCACCCCCCTCAAGGCAGCAACGCTGGCCTTCTGTCTCAATCAACCGTGCCTGTTCTGGGTGTTTCTATCAACAACAATGTGTGGCCTTTTGTATCTGATTCTTTTCACTTGGAACAGCACTAATGAAATTATTCTGTATTGTAGCAGGAATCAGTGGTCCTTTAGTTTTTATGACTGAACATACAACATCCCACTGTTATGGTGGTCCATGCCATAGACAAATGCTGAAGATAATAAGGCAGGAGGATCATGAGTTCAAGACCAACCTGAGATATGCCTTAACAGAACAAATGCATAGACAAGACATATATCCTGCTACAGAAATATGCCCATGTTTTTCTCCTTATCAACTAATGAGGTGGTGGACATGGGATGTTTCCAGCTTTGGGTTTGGGGGCTCCAGTCTCTCTCTGTCCTGCTGTTACAGAAGGTTGTTTGGTTTGGTTTCGGTTTGGTTTAGGTTTTGCTTTAGCAGAGGAAAGAGAGTTTAGTAATCAAACTGTATCTTTCTTCTTTGAGAGTGAATCTCATTGTGTTGCCCACATTGATTTTGAGTTTCTGAGCACAATTAACATCCTGTATCCTGCCCTAACCTCCTGATAAGATTCACTATCTCTCCTCCAACCCCAGCCACAGGGGATCAAACAGAGCCTCCTTGTTTGTTTGTTTTTGAAAACAGGGTCTTGCTCTGTAGCCCAGGCTGGCTTTCTTGGCAATCTTCTTCTTCTCCTTCTCCTCCTTCTCCTTCTTCTCCTCCTTCTCCTCCTCCTTCTCCTCCTCCTCCTCCTCCTCCTTCTTTTTCCGAGACAGGGTTTCTCTGTGTAGCTTTGCACCTGTCCTGGATCTCGCTCTGTAGACCAGGCTGGCCTCACAGAGATCCGCCTGGCTCTGCCTCCCGAGTGCTGGGATTAAAGGCGTGCGCCACCACCGCCCGGCATGACAATCTTCTTTTTTTTTTTTTTTTTTTTTTTTTTAAGATTTATTTATTATGTATACAGTGCAGAACACCAGAAGAGGGCACCAGATCTCATTACAGATGGTTGTTAGCCACCATGTGGATGCTGGGAATTGAACTTAGGACCTCTGGAAGAGCAGCCAGTGCTCTTAACCTCTAAGCCATCTTGCCAGCCCCGACAATCTTCTAAGAGCTGTAAAGTACCACAGAGGAAGCAGTTCAGCTGATAGAGTGCCTACCTACCATGGACAAAGCCCTGGGTTCGATCTCTAGAACCACATAAAATCAGGTATGACACTGCATGTCTATAATCCTAGTACTTGGGAAGTAGAGGCAGGGGGATCAGAAGTTCAAGGTCAGCCACCACTACATAGTGAGTGTGAAGTCAGCTGGGCTAGAGAATTGTCTCAAAAGGAAAAAAAAAAAAAAAAAAACAATGTGAGTGCTACCATCCTAGGCTCATTTTTATTTTGTTTTACTTTATATTATTTTATTTTCCATGGTGCTGGAGATTGATTGCAGCATTTTGAGCTGCTAGGCAATCACTCCAGCACTGAGCTAAGCCATAACTCTTCAATTCTTTTCTTCTAATGAAATTTCAGAAACCTACTAGAGTAAGACAAAAACAACAACAACCAAAAAAAAAAAAAAAACAAAACAAAAAACCTGCTCAGCTGGAGGTGAGAAATGCTTTGGGCAAAATAAAATAAACTCTTGTTCCAGGCGGTTTTGTTGATGTAGATGCTTGGACCAAGATCCCATCTGCTCCAAGGTAGGATCAGGGGCTTCTCATCGGTTCTGTGCTTCAGTGAAGGCCTGAGATTGCCCAGCTCCCTCTGTGTTTTGTGACTGGGTTTCATTATGTAGCCATCTCCACCTCCTGAGTGTTTGCCACCATATTCAAATGTAAGTCAGAGCTTAAGAGTTCTATAAACTGGGCATGGTAACCCAAGTCCATAATCCCAGCACTTGAGAGGGTGAGACAGGAGGACTTCTGAGAGTTTGAGGCCAGCTGAATATAAACAAAACAGAACAAAGCAATAAATAAATAAATATCCAAACAAATCAGCAGATGTGAAATCAACCTGGTACCAAGGAATCACCTGGTTGTCATCAAAAGGAAGCTGATGAAAACGGTCCCTAGACCAGTAGGAAGGAACTCTTGTCAGGGAGAGTGCTGGAATGTGCATCTTTATATAGTCCCCAGATCATGTGGGTGCCCTAAAACTTGAGAGCCACTCAGCTGGGAAAGCTGAGAGGTGAGGGGCTGGAGAGTAAATGAATGAGATTCACATTGGCTAAAGAGCTGCTCTCCTCTGGAGACATTAGGGGTCCCTTCGGCCTACTTCATACCAGGAAGGAGCTGGGATCCAACAGCCAAGTAGGGCTAACTTAAGGTCCTCTTGGCACCATTCCTGTGTATAAGGCTGTGTAGACCAGTCTCCCCGGACAAGGACCCTCTTGTGCCCCTCAGGAGCTGTGTACACTGTTTAGACATTTCCAAGGGCTCTCAGTGTTTAAATAACATTTGCTATGGTCACTTTTCTGAAATTAGAAAAATTCAAAAATAGCGAGTCTGTCACAAACAGGCAATGACTGTTTCTGTGAGTTCAACCATCAGTAGCAAAGCCCTCCTTTGTGCCGAGAATCAACATCATTCACTTTGGGAATCTTGCCCGGATTTCTGTTAATTCCTTTACACGAAGTTTCTCCTCCCAGTCTTGTGACTTGATGAAGTTTTCTCAGCTGGGTTGGGGAACAGGGAAAAATGTCAGAGGTAGACCCAGCTTCCCATGTGCACTGGCCTCACTTGAACAGTGAAAGGTTCCCGACTTCAACCACTTCCCAGGGCAGGAACCTCCCTGTAGCTGGAGAGTTTCTCTCCGGGTTCTGCCAAGCCCCCCACAGTCCCGCAGCCCACTTATAAAATAATCACTCAGACGCTTATATTACTTAAACTGCTCGGCCATTAGCTCAGGCCTACCACTGTCTAGCTTTTACACTTAAACTCAGCCCATTTCTATTCTATACCTTGCCACATGGCTCATGACTTACATCTTGCTACTCATCACAGCTGGCAGCGTTTCTCTCCCTCAGCCTTCCACTTCCCAGAATTCTCTTCCCTCTTTGTCCTGCCTATACTTCCTGCCTGGCTACTGGCCAATCAGTGTTTTATTTATCAACCAATCATCTACAGCACCCTCCCCCTTTTCCAGGCTGCTGGGGTTCACCCAAGAAAGCACAAATATCTGGTTGTGGTTGTCCACTGTTGCATAACAAATATTGCCCAAACCTTGTACACCATTTTATTGCTCTCTTTGCTGGCAGCTCATCTATGCAGGCTGAGAGACATCAGTGGGGCTGTAGCATCTGAGGACTTTACTTACCTAGACTGAGAAGTTCAATGTGGCTCTTCATATGGCTGCTAATTGATGATGGCCATCAGCTGGGACATGGGCTTTGAAGAGGTGTGTCTATACCTGGCCTCCTGCATGTGTGGACCTCCCACGGTGCAGTGGCTGGCACTGGAGAGGTAGAATTCTAACAGCAAGTGTCCTAAAGAGGTACCCATGCCTGTGATCTCAGCATTCCAGAAGAAAGAGGTAGGACTGAGTGTAGTCTGGACTATGTAGTGAACAGCAAGCTAGCCTGTGTTACATAGCAAGGCCTTGTCTTAAAATCCGCTAATTATTTGTTGCTTAAAATTTTTTTTCTTTTATGTGTGTCAGCATTTTGCTTGAATGTGTGTGTGTGTGTGTGTGTGTGTGTGTGTGTGTGTGTGTGTGTATTGTACCACATATATGCCTAGTGCCTGTGGAGGCCAAGCAAAAGCATTAGATCTTCTGGAACTGAAGTAATAGACAGTTGAGAACCACTATGTGGGTGCTGGAATCAATCCTGCTGTGGAATAATCCTTCTGTATGCTCTGTTATTGGTTGTTTTTTGGCTTTTGGGGTGGAGGGTGCCACCCAGCTCCCAAATAAATCACACACAGAGGCTTGTTCTTACTTATGAATTCCCAGCCTTAGCTTGGCTTGTTTCTTGCCAGCTTTTCTTAACTTATCCCATCTACCTTTTGCCTCTGGGCTTTTCCTGCTCTCTTACTTATGTAAATTTTACTCTTACTCCATGACTTTCTGCTGTGGGTATCGCTCTATGTAAATAAAGCACTGATTGGCCAGTGACCAGGCAGGAAGTATAGGTGGGACAAGGAGAGAGGAGAATTGAGGAAGGAGGAAGGAAAGGGAGACCCGCTGGAGCCACTGCTGAGACAAGGAAGATGTAAAGTACCGGTAAGCCACGAATCACGTGGCAAAGTAAAGATTAATAGAAATGGGCTAAATATAAGAGTGAGAGCTAGACAATGATAGGCCTGAGCTAATGGCCAAGCAGTTTAAATAATGTAAGAGTCTGTGTGTTTATTTTATAAGTGGGCTCCGGGACTGGCAGGACTTGGTGATGGGAGCTGGAGAAAAATTCTCCAGCTACAACTTTCTGTGTAGCTGGGTGACTGAGCCCCTGGAGTCCTCCTCCTTCTCTGGCTACTCTTTCTTCCACTTCTCCGTCTCTTTTCTTCTCCCAGATTTCTCCTTCTATATATTCTCTCTGCCTGCTGCCTCTGCCTATCCTTTCTCCTGCCTCACCATTGGCCATTCAGCTCTTTATTAGACCATCAGATGTTTTAGACAGGCACAGTAACACAGCTCCACAGAGTTAAACAAATGCAACATAAACAAAAATAACACACATTAAGATGATATTCTTCAACAGTGCTCTGAATATGTATTACTCTCATTGGTTAATAAAAAAAGCTGATTGGCCTATAGCAAGGCAGAATAGGGCTAGGCAGGAAAGTCAAACTGAAAATGCTGAGGGGAAGAAGGCTGGAGTCAAGAGAGATGAGAGCCAGCCACTGGGGAAGCAAGATGCTAGAGGATAGGTATAGCCACTAGCCATGTGGCAATACATAGATTAATAAAAATGGGTTAATTTAAATGTAAAAGCTAGTTAGTAATAAGCCTGAGCTATTGGCCTATCATTTATATAATAAGCCTCTGTGTGGTTTTTTTTTTTGGACCAGGTGGTTGGGATGGAAACATCCATTTATAAAACCCGGGTCCTCTGCCAGAACAATAAATGCATTATCACTGAGCCATCTCTTTGGCCCCCACTTGTTGATTTAAAATATTTTTTTCCTACAGTACGTTTTTATCCTATTTTTCCCTTCCCGATTCCTCTCAGGTTCTTCCCAACCTCCCTACCCACCCAACTTCATTTTCTCTCTCACACACAAGCATGTACACACAAACACAAAACAAAAACAAAAACAAAAAAACTCACACACCTGGCAGTGGTAGTGCATGCCTTTGATCCCAGCACCTAGGAGGCAGAGGCAGGTGGAGCTCTGAGTTCAAAGCCAGCCTGATTTTACAGAGTGAGGACAGCCAAGGCTACACAGAGAAACCCTGTCTCAACTCCCCCCTCCACAAAAAAAACCCAAAAAATGCAAATCAAAACAAACTTTTAAAAAAGGACAAAAAATACCCAAACAAAATAGAACAATTATATTAACATTCCTCTCTTATCCCTAAACCCAAATAATATAATCTCATAAATTCTTCTTATAATTTCATTTACAAAGGAAAGTTCCTTAAATAAGTTTAAGAAATTTAACAAAGTGAAAAAAAATAGAGAATGCTTCAAAACACTACTTTGGAATTCATCTTTAGCACTCTGGCCTTAGACAAGTTACTTAATCTGTGGAAGTGCAGTTTTCCCATCCACCCAATGAAAAGAAAGCCTTCCTCATGGGATTGATGGGAGAATTCAATGAAAATAGGATGAGTGTGTGTGTGTGTGTGTGTGTGTGTGTGTGTGTATGAAGCCCTTTACACGGTGCTCCATAAACAGGAATCGTGAGAGTGTATGGCTAGCCTTTAGCCTTGAGGATTTTGTGCATTTCTCCAGAAAGACCCCAAAGTATGAACTTTAGAAAGTATGGTATACTCATATAATTCCTCACCTAATCTCTCTCTCTCTCTCTCTCTCTCTCTCTCTCTCTCTCTCTCTCTCTCTCTCACACACACACACACACACACACACACACACACCCCTCCTTGCAGGAAGCAGGGTTAACTTCCCTGCCCTCGGTCAGGGCTGACCTATGACATCTTTTGGAGGAGGATGTATGACAATAAGTTGAAGGCCATCTGATCCCAGGAAGGCGGGCAGCTTCTGCTTCTGACAGAGCCATCAGAACACAGCTGTTCTGTATGGAGAAGCTACATGTGGAGAAAGAAGGCTTTCCTTGGACCACAGCAGCAGCTGCCAGCCTGCTGAGGGAATTACTTTGGATCCCACTCCCATTGAGATTCAGATGCCTGCAGCTTCAAACAACCTAATCCGGAATGGAAGGGCCACCACACTGAGACCTGTTAATGCAGAGAAATGATGCGCGGATACAGATGTTTAAAAAATAATTCCAGCCAGGCCTGGTGACACCCACCTGTAATCTCAGCATGAGGGAGGTGGAGGCAGGTGGATCAGGAGTTCAAAGCCACCATGAGTTTGAGGCCAGCCTAGGAAACCTGAAACCTGAGAAATACAAACGCACGCACACACACACACACACACACACACACACACACACACACACTATAATCTAATTTTAGGATAACATAGTGGCCAGCCTCAAAGATGGTTCTCCATGAACCCCACCTCTTGATAGTCATGCCCTTTTTCTAGACCTTTGCATTTTCTATCAGAGCTGGTCTGTGCTGGGCCAATGGAATGTACCAGAAATATACATTCAGAGGTATGATATGCTCCTTCCAAGGTAAGGCTATAAAATACTTTTAACCTTGGTCACTGTTTCACACCATCCCATGCTGTGAACAGCCTCATGGAACAGCTCATAGAGGGTGTCCAACTAGTCTTGAGGTTTCCAGGTCCTACACCCTGGTTTTAGCATAGAAACTCCTACATCCTGAGAAATCACTCAGTCTTGGATCAGCCCAGAGGGTTGCTCACCCTAGCCCATGTGGTATGGAACAGAAGCATCCAGACAAGCATGAGTAGAAGAATTCCCCAGCCAGCAGCACAAGGAAGCCATCTTGGAAGTGAGTTCTCCGACCCAGCCAAGCCTTGGGTTGATTGAGTCTCTACTGATTGTAGTCCCATGAGAGTCCCTAAGACTCCTCACCTAAGGAGCCTCAGAAACAAGGAAATAGTAAGTATCTGTGATTTTGTGGCACTAAATTTGGGACTAATTTGTTAAGTGATAATCGACATTTTATGTAGATGGATCGCAGCCTCCCATCGAATAATGTAGAGGGCATAAATGGGTTGTTCTCACTCTATCTGGAACAGCTAAGATACTCTTCTATTTAAAGCTCTCCCCCCAGCAGAAGGGAGCACTGTTTGTTCCTCGTGTTCCTGGGTGAGCAGAGCTAGGCAGGCCCTGGCTGCTGCTGGAGAAGCTTGCTCTAGTGTAATTGTTTTCTGAGCATCCGCCACAATCCCCAGGGGTCGTGAGGCCCACAAGGCCCTCTCTCCACTCCAGGCACCTCATTTCCCTCAAGGCCTGAGGTGCCTACCTAAGTTGCTTAAACAGTTAGAAAGGGTCCCTCGAGTACAGCAACAGGGACTCTGTGTGCCAAATAAGAATCACAATAACAAGGCGCCTCCGAGGCAGGCAGATGTTTTATGAGGGTTGTGAGAATCTCTCAAAAGCTTCCAGTTGTAACCCACGGTGTCTGAGACTTCACCATTCCAGTGTGACTTCCTCCCTCAGCACCTGAACAGCTTGGCTGAGGTTAGACCTCTCCCCCTGTCCACAGTAGCATGAGGGTGGTTGGAAGTGACCCAAGGGGACATGTGGGACGCCAGCAGAGCTGACCTTGGTGCCACTTCATCGCGTCATGTTAGATGGCTCTTGTCTACAGAGTCAGGCTACAGTGCTGCTCGCCCTCAGAGAACCCCAACACCCTCAAGGGAAGGGGGCTGTGCACACTTGAGATTCACATAGTAGATTAGAATACAGTTCACATCCACCCCAAAACAAGGACTAAATCCCAAAGAGCAGAGATGGAAACCTTGCTAAAAGGGCACCCCCATTTTGAATCGTCACTATGTGTTGTACAGAACATAATCTTTACTTGCTTGTCCTCCCTATAAAATAATAAGTAAAATAATTTAGCATCATGTCCCCCTCCCCAGTGTGTGTGCCTGTAGGTTGGTGTGCATGATTATGTGTGTGCATATGTGCATACAGGTGGAGGTCAGAGGTCAGCCAATCTATGGTATCATTTCTCAGGTGCCATCTACCTTGTTTTTGAGTCTCCTCTACCTGAGACTCACTGATTAGGCTAAGCTGACTAGCCAGTGAGCCTGGGGGGTGGGGGAGCACTGAGATGATGAGTGTGTACCACCACACCTAGTTTTTTATGCCGGTGCTGGGGAGTCAAAATTAGGTACACACAGCAGCACAACAAGCAGTTTATCAACTGAGCCATCTCCCCAGTTTTCTGCCCCTTTTATGGTTTTGGGAATGTACACAAGCGTACGTGAGTCCATGCGTTCAGAGGAGTATGTGGGTTATCTTCCTCTGTCATTCTGTACCTTACTGTTTTTTAGATTTATTTTTAATTACATGTACACTAGTAGGTTTGTCATGTACATGCAGTGCACTTGGAGGTCTGTTTGTTTGTTTGTTTGTTTGTTTGAGACAGAGTCTCTTACTGAACCTGAAGTTCACCATCTCAGCCAGGCTTGCTAGCCAACCAGCTCACAGGATCCACCTGCATTCACCCCCACTCCCCAACTCCTCACCACTGGGTTACAGGCACAAGCAGCAGCCAAGTAGGGGCTGGGATTTGAATTCAGGTCCTCTTTGTTTTCACAGCTTTTCATCTACTGAGCCATCATCCCAGCCATGTTTAACTTCCTCTTGATCCATTCATTACAAAACAAACAACAAATTTGTAGCTGGGTATGGAGGTACACATAATCACAGCATTCAGGTAGTAGAGGCTGGAGAGTTCAAGGTCATCCTCAGTTACTAACTAGTTAGTTTGAAGTCATCCTAGACTACATGAGACTTATCTCAAACAAAAGCAAAATAAAATTTGTTGGAAATATAGTGGGGGTCAGGGAGATGCAATTAATATGTGCAGAAGCTGGACATGGTGATTGTGGTAGTTTGAATGTAATTGGCTCCCAATAAGCTTATAGGGAGTGGCACTATTAAGAGATGTGGCTTTGTTGGAGGAAGTGTGACACTGTAGGTGACACTGTAGGGGTGGGCTTTGAGGTCTCCTATGCTCAAGCCATGCTCAGTATAGACTCAATTCACTTCCTGTTGCCTTTGGATCAAGATGTAGAATTCTCAGCTCCTTCTTCAGAACCATGTCTGCCTGCACACGGCCATGTCCCACTATGGTGATAATGAATTAAACCTCTGAAACTGTAAGACGCCCAAATTAAAATGTTTTCCTTATAAGAGTTGCTGTGATCACGGTGTCTCTTTACAGCAATAGAAACCCTAACTAAGACAATGATACATACCTGTAATCCCTTCACTAAGGAGGCAGAAGCAGGAAGATCACAGCCAGCATGTGACAGATCACAACCTGTCCACAGAGGGAGTTCCAGGGCATACATGGCAAGATAGTGTCTCAAAGACAAAAGCCATGTGTCATTATAAAGTGTCACAAACTGAGTGGTTTCAAATAACAGGACTGGGAAGTGGCTGAATACAAAATTAACTAAAAAAAAAATCAATAGCCCTTCTATATACAAATGATAAACAGGCTGAGAAAGAAATCAGGAAAACAATACCCTTTGCAATAATCACAAACAATATAAAATATTTTGAGGTAACTCTAACCAAGCAAGTGAAAGACCTGCATGACAAGAACTTCAAGTCGTTGAAGAAAAAAAATTGGAAAAGGCCGGGCGGTGGTGGCGCACGCCTTTAATCCCAGCACTCGGGAGGCAGAGGCAGGCGGATCTCTGTGAGTTCGAGGCCAGCCTGGGCTACAGAGTGAGTTCCAGGAAAGGCACCAAAACTACACAGAGAAACCCTGTCTCAAAAAACAAACAAACAAACAAAAAAATTGGAGAAGATATTAGATGGAAGGGATCGGCAGAATTAACATAGTAAAAATGGCCATCTTACCAAAAGCCATCTACTGATTCAGTGCAATCCCTGTCATAATTCCATCACAATTTTTTTTTACAGACCTTGAAAGAATAATACTCAACTTCATATGGAAAAACAAAAAACCCAGGATAGCTAAAACAATCCTGTACAATAAAGGAACTGCCAGAGGTAACATTATCCCTGATTTCAAGCTGTAGTACAGAGATATAGTAATAAAAACTGCATGGCATTGGCATAATCATATGCCTATGAACACTTGATTTTTGACAAAGAAGTCAAAATAATACAATGGAAAAAAGAAAGCATCCTCAACAAATGATCCTGGTCTAACTGGATGTTTAGAAGAATGTAAATAGATCCATATCTATCACCCTGCACAAAACTCAAGTTCAAGTGGATCAAAGACCTCAACATAAAACCAGATACACTGAGCCTGATAGAGGAGAAAGTGGGGAATAGCCTTGAACTCATTGGCACAGGAGATAACTTCCTGAACAGAACACCAATCTAGCAGGCACTAAGATTGACAATTAACAAATGGGACCTCATGAAACTAAAAAGCTTCTGTAAGGCAAAGGATGAGAGGGCCAGGCAAGTACCATGACAGGGCCCTAATAACTCAGTTAAGAACTAGGCCTCAGTTCCTGCACATATTAGGCCTGGGCCAAACCCCTCCCCCCACACAAGTAATAACCAAATAAGGACGAAGCCTGGGACTTGTCCAGACTCACCCCAGAATGGAAAGCTATAGCCTTAGCTTACTCACTCCTGCTAGCCTTAACCAGTTAGAAATGTACTAATATGATTGCTACTTGTATAAGCCAATCCTAAGTAGAATGGTCACACTGCTTTTAAAATTCCTTTAGCTGTGCTTAAAAGGAGCTTACCCACATGCATGTGGTATAATAAACACTCTTGTTAATCGCATCGTTACTGGTGGTCTTTTGGGGATTTCTTAAGGACCCTAACAAGGACACTATCAAAAGGACAAAACAGCAGCCTATAGAATGGGAAAAGATCTTTACCAATGGGAGGGGGAGGCTGGAGGGGCAGGAGGAGGGAAGAGGGGGATCTATGGTATGTAAAATGAATAAACAATTTTTTAATTAAAAAAAAGATCTTTACCAAACCCACATCTGACAGAGGGCTAATGTCCAAAATATATAAAGAACTCAAGAAACTAGACATCAAAAAATCAAAGAAGCCAACTAAAAATGGGGTTCAGATCTAAACAGAGAATTCTCAACAGAGGAATATCAAATGGCTGAGAATCACTTAAAGAAATGTTCAACATCCTTAGCCATCAGGGAAATGCAAATCAAAACAACTCTGAGATTGCACCTTATACCTGTCAGAATGGCTAAGATCAAAAACACAAGTGACAGCTCATGATGGAAAGGATGTGGAGCAAGGGGAACACTCCTCCATTGCTGGTGGGAGTGCAAACTTGTACAGCCACTTTGGAAACCAGTATGGCAGTTTCTCAGAAAGCTGGGAATCAATGTACCTCAAAACTAAGCTATAGCACTGTAGTGGGTGGTTGTTTGAGTCATGCCCTGAAGCACCGCCTCTAGTGAGGTAGCAGGAAACTATTACACCTGACTATGACCTTGAGGTACATGGCCCTGAGGTGTGGCCGCTGGGGGATCCTTAAGACCTGGGATGCACATACAAACTCTCTTTGCTACCTCCTGGTTTTGGATGCTGGAACAGACCAGGGCAGAGCTCACCAGAGAACAGCATTGGACCATGCCTCACCCTTCCAAGATCCTACGACAAATTTCTTTATTCTGTCTTGTGAGTTAACCCCCAAATAAATTCCTTTGCTCATTAAATAGACTCTGTGGATTGCTAGAGATTTAATCCCATTATAGCACTCCTGGGCATATACCCAAAGGACCCCCACCATACCACAAAGACATTTGCACAACTATGTTCATAGCAGCATTATTCATAATAGCCAAAAACTGGAAACAGTCTAGATGTCCCTCATTGGAAGAATGGATAAAGAAAATATGGTACATTTACACAATGGAGTATTACTCAGCTGGTAAAAACAATGACATCAGGAAATTTGCTGGCAAATGGATGGAACTAGAAAATAATCTTCCTGAGTGAGGTAACCCAGACCGAGATAGATAAACATGGTATGTACTCACTTATAAGTGGATACTAGATGTAAAGTAAAGGAGAACCATGCTACAACCTACAAACCCAGAGAAGCTAAGTAACAAGGAGGCCTGGGGGTGGTAGTACATGAATCTTACCTGTAAAGGGGAGAAAAAAACATAACAGGGCTAAATTTTCTGACAGCTCCCGAGACTGCCCTTCCAACACAAAGGTGTCAGCAGGACTGGTTCTTCTGCGACTGGGAAGGACAATTCATGCAAGGCCTTCCTCTGGACTTCTGGTATTTTGCCAACAGCCTTTGGTTTCCCTGGGCTTGTTGAAACACAACTCCCCAATACCTTCCTGCACCCTGGAACAAAGCTCTTGCTGTGTGCATGTCTATCTGCATCCACATTTTTCTACCCTGGAGACTTTACTTCATCAGCAAAGACTCTATTTTCAACTGTAGCCACATTTACAGGCACCAGGTAGTTAGGGGCTCAACCTCTTGGAAGGGTACATGAGTCGATAACACTGACTGTGATGATCTGAATGAGCTTGATCCCCAGTCATTGGAACTGTTTGAGAATGATTAAAAGGTGTAGCCTTGTTGGAGGAGATGTATCACTGGGGATGGGCTTTGAGGTTTCAAAAGCCCACACCAGGCCCAGTCTCCTCTTTTGCCTGAAACTTTCAGGTCAGATGTGCTCTCAGTTACTGCTCCAGCACCATGCCCACTCCTGCTGGCCTGCCCACCTGCCTACCTCTGTGCCATAATTGCTTCATATAAATTTTCTACAAACCTCAGAGTTTTCTCCACTGCACAGCTTTAGATACTAAAGAAAGATGCCTTGGAACTACCAGGATTACATAGCTAGATAATATAGTTATAAGATAGTCTGGTGTGGCCTTTTTTCTAGGATACCTGGGGCAAGCTATTAAACCTCTGCTAATCCCATTAGTACAATGAGATAGTAATAATTCCCCAATTTGTACTGAGCTATTGCAAGGATTTATAAAGACAATTGAAACATCATAGCAAAGAGCAATTTCTGAATTCTTGGTAGCTGCTATTTTTCATTTTAATTAATTGTGTGTGTGTGCGCGCGCGCTGTGGAAGTCAGAGGACAACTCTTGGGAGTCAATTATCTTCAACCATCTTCTGGGATTCAAGGATTGAACTTGTCAGGCCTGTACACAAGCACCTCTACCTGTTAAGCCATCTTGCTGGCCTAGGAGTTGTTATAAGTAGTGGGATCAAGAACATTTTTTTTCCTGCTGAGCACATGCTGAAGCGGAAGGATTGTGAGTTTCAGTTATCCTGGACTATTTATCAAGATCTTGCTTTGATGATGGTGATGATGATGATAGATGGTGATGATGGTGATGATGATAATACATATTTCTGCTGCCTAGGCAATCAAGACATGAGAAATTCCAGCCACATGCTCCTGCTGACATGCACTTAGCCATGCCTGTCCTGCCATGGTGGACTGTGCCCTCTCAACCTGTGAGGCAAAATAAATCCTTCCTCTCATTAAAAAAAAAAAGGATTTTATGTTTGGCACTGGTGACTAAATCCAGGGCCATATATATGTTCTAGCAAGTGCTCTACCCCTGGGCTATGCATTCCCTGGGTCTGGAGGAAAGATTTAATGTTTATCTTCTTTATTCCAACACCTTCCTTCTTCTCTGTTTCTCCATCACTGGGGAATGAGCACTTGTACATGAAATCTTCACAGTACCCTACAAGGTGACCATTTCTGCCTACACTTTATGGATGCAGGAAATGAGACACAGAGCAGAGATGACCTAACCAGTCACTCAGCAAACACCACACCCTGAAGTAGCTCTTCTGATTCTAGTGGAGCATTCCTGAAGTTCTCTATTATGTCTTAGTGATC
This sequence comes from Peromyscus eremicus, assembly GCF_949786415.1. NCBI lineage: Eukaryota > Metazoa > Chordata > Mammalia > Rodentia > Cricetidae > Peromyscus > Peromyscus eremicus. Next base: position 97,619,994 of record NC_081422.1, on the reverse strand, counting down.
ACAGATATAAAAAACTTGAAATGCCAACAGGACCATATTACTCTGCCATAGTTTGCTAATAAGCTTTTTATTTAAAGCAGTGAGGAACTAGGTGTGGCGACTCATGCCTACAGATCTGAACATTCAGACCACAAGAAGCTGAGGCAGTAGGATAACTGTGAGTTTGAGGCCAGACTGGGTTAATAGTGAGTTCCAGACCATTCTGGCTACAGGGTCAAAAAACAAAAAATAAGCCAAGACTATGAATTCAGTCAGTCGCCCATCCCAACCCTGGCATTCTGACAGTCCGCTGATCAAGCTGGTCAACATTTAGCATGGAGGGGAGGGGATTCATGAGCCCACCCCTAACTGAGGAGCTGTGCACAGTTGATGGCTTCCAGGAGAAGAGTCAATTTCCTTTAAGGGTGTGGCTCCTGGTAGTTCAACCATGCTCCAGTGGGATGATCCCAGCAGAATATATGGACAACCTAAAGTAGGCTAAATAAGTTATTAGCAAAAAGAAAAGGACATGAAGTTTGGGGTGGGGGAGAGAGATGGAAGTGGACCTGGCCAGAGGGAATTAAGAGGAGTCTCAAGCAAATGAGTGTGAGCTGTAGCACCACCAAACACAAATAAGTGAATAAATCCATCTGAATCCTTAAATTGAGGAGCTCATGGGACTTAACGTCATAACTCAAACAAGGGGGATCAGAAGTCTTCGGGTTCAGTCATCTTCACAGCCTGTGGGGCCTCCTGCCTATCCCCATTTCTCCTGCAGAGCCCGCTGTGGCTTCTCAGAACACTCAGTTCTCTGGGCTGGCCAGATCTGTAAGGGTTTACCAACTGGTCCCAGGTCTACATGATCGAGTGGTCAGCCCACAAGAGTCCTGCTCAAGGACCTTCCTAGAAGCTGGCTATGATTCCCCAAATCATAGCTGTGCTGGAACTTTGCCTTAGATCACCCCTAACTGACCAGGTCCAAAAGAGAGAACTCTTGGCCGGCCGTCGTGGTGCATACCTTTAATCCCAGCACTTGAGAGGCAGAGGCAGGTGGATCTCTGTGAGTTCAAGGCCAGCCTGGGCTACAAAGTGAATTCTAGGATAAGATCCAAATCTACACAGAGAAACCCTGTCTCGAAAAACAAACAAGAGAGAGAAAAGGGGGGAGGGGACTCTCCCATGAGTCCCCATATTCCTGCTTACATTCTATCCGCCCAGTTATCTTGGCTAGAATCCTATGTCCCTTCTCTACCTTCCCTTCCCTTGATTCAAGTACCTTCCAATCAAGGTGTTCTTGCGAGACCCAAGAATCTGACCAGGCCACAATTCCTCTTTCTTAAAATCATTAAGTGGGAGCTGGGTGTAGTGCCACACACCTTCAACCCCAGTACCTTGGAGGCTGAGGCAGGAGGATCCCCATGAGTTCCAGAGTAGCCTGCACTATAGAGTGAGACCTTCTCTTTAAAAAAAAAAAAGACTAAATTCAATAGAGACCATTACCCTTAGGATAAAGATAAATTTTAAATTTATTTTATTTCTGCCACTTGAGATAGGTCTCATGTAGCCTAACCTGGCTAGGAACTGCTATGTTGCTAACTATAGCCTTGTGCATCAGATTCTCCTGCCTCCACCTCCTGAGTGCTGGAATTACAGGCATGCAACTCCATGCACAGCTTTGAGGGCTAAAATTCTTAACAGGATTTACGAATCCTTCACCTGGTCTCTTTGTGATAGAGGATTTATAATCTTTTCAAAACTAGTAAGCATCCTGGGATGATCTTAATTTTTCTGGCTGTCAAAGCTATTTAAGATTGACGAGATCTGGGGGCTGGAGAGATGGCTCAAAGGTTAAGAGCACTGACTGCTCTCTCAGAGGTCCTGAGTTCAATCCCCAGCACCCACATGGTGGCTCACAACCATCTGTAATGAGATCTGGTGCCCTCTTCTGGCCTGCAGTCATACACGCTGTATACATAATAAATAAATAAATTTAAAAAAAAAAAAAAAAAAAAAGATTGACGAGATCTGGCTAAACTGCTTAAGGGCGATTAACTCAGCCTGAATGGCATGTGAATTCCAAAGGAGTTGGCTTCTCCCACCCACCTTCTACCCCACCCTTTGACACAACAGCTTCCTTCTTCACTGATAGGGTAACCAGGTTCTTCCAGGGCCTCCAGGTGGGAGGGGGAAGGTGAGCCAGGAAGGGCCAGAAAGATGCCAAATGCAGATGGCTTCCCTCCCTCTCAACCAACCTGATGTAACTTGCTCAATGCAGAATTCCTTGTAATTCGGAAAAGGGGTTGGAGGAATGTCAATAACTCACACCAGGGGAATGGAATGAAGATGACAGTTGGACTAATGTGGGGCCTTAAATGTAAAGGAAGGGTTTCAAAGGCTTTGTAGCAACATGGAAAACCACATATGATGTCATAGTGGAATGTAGACAAGACAGGTGGTGCAGGGATGTGTGAGGGTGTAAGGAAGCTGGATTTTCCAGCTGAGTAGACCAGGCTTGGGGCTCAATTCCTACTTCCTCCATTTGTGGGCAGAGTGATCACCCACCCACATACACCAAGTCCCCTAATGTCTCTGGGCCTTCCCTCCCCACCCCCATCCCAAATAGTCTTATGTAGCTAAAGCTGGCCTCTGATTTGCTCTGCAGCTCAGCTTGACCTTAAATTCCTGATCCTCTTGCCTCCACATCTAGCTGCTTGCACCACCCCACCCAGCCAAGGCTTGGGATTTTAAATGACAAATGCGATTTAACACATGCAGGTCTATTCAGTTTTCCACTCTGGGCATGGGCGGGGAGGGGGGGTGGGGGTGGGTGTATGTGGACCCTGAACCTTCCACTCTGGGCATGGGGGAGGGGTGGGGGGACCCAGAACCTTCTGCTTTCACTTGCTTTTAGACACTTGTTTTCACAATGGACTTTAGCTAAGTATAAGACACCCCCCACCCCAACAGTTTTGCTATAGACAACAGCTCTGTGTATGGTCACTACCGTAGCCATTGGTTAAGCACCTCCCCCGCAAACCCAGGAATTTGGAGTAACCTTGTTTTACTTCAGCTACATCCTGTGCAAGTGTTTGATGAACAGCTTTTTTTTTAATTTATTTATTTTATGTGCATTGGTGTTTTGCTTGCATGTCTGTGTGAGAGCATTAGATCTTGGAGTTACAGACAGTTGTGAGCTGCCATGTGGATGCTGGGAATTGAACACAGGTCTTCTGGAAGAGCAGTCAGTGTCCTTAACCACTGAGCCATCTCTCCAGCCCTGACGAACAACTTTTGACATTAGAGGCATGTGACTCCTCAGGTCATGCTGCTTTCTTTTATCATTTTTTATGTGTATGTATGCATTTCTCTCTCTGTGTGTGTGTGTGTGTGTGTGTGTGTGTGTGTGTGTGTGTGTGTGTGTGTCACTGGTGCCTGAAGAAGCTAGAAGAAGCTGTCAGATCCCCTAGAGCTGAAGTTATAGATGATGGGTGCTGGGAATTGAACTTAGGTCCTCTGGAAGAGCAGCAAGCACTCTTAACCACTGAGCCAACTCTCCAGCCCCTTCTTTTGCTATTTGTTTTGCTTCGTTGAGATAGAATCTCACATAGTCTAGGGTGGCCTCGAACTCACTGTGCAGCTGATGCTGGCCTTGAACTCCTGATTTTCCTGCCCCTATCTCCTAAGTGCTAAGATTACATGCATTTGCCACCAACCTTGACTCTTATTATTGTTGTTGTATAAGACAGAATATTGTTATATAGCTAGGCTGGTCTTGACTTCCATTATCCTGCCTCAGACTGCTAGAACTATGGATGGATGGTCACCACCACACTCAGCCTTAACGCTGCCTTTTTGAACATGAATCTTATAAATAAGCACAGAGTATGATTACTCTTGCTCACATTACTCATCACTCCAATTACCTTACCACAATTGCATTGTTTATACCACAAATACCTTCACATCTAAGTCTTGGGAGGCAGACTTGAGATGGGGCCTACTGTTCCACCTGCTTGGTACTATATAAACACATTCTCTTTCACAAAGTTTGCTACTTCAATGATTAGCATATTTTATGGCAGACAAAGTAAGCCTACTTTGGTGTCAAGACAATGGCTGTGCTGTAATCCTGCCGTTCCTTACATCAAATATGGATAGCATAGATAGGCACCAGGGGACAGACACTTGGGGAGGGAAGGCAACTATAGCTTCAGAGCCTAGCCTACAGTCTGAGGCAAAAGAAGGTACCTGGGGATGCTGTGGGATGTTCTGTATGCTGTGAATGTGTTGCTCTGATTGGTTGATAAATAAAAAGCTGATTGGCCAGTAGCCAGGCAGAACATATAGACAGGACAAGCAGAGAGGAGAATTCTGGGAAAAGGAAGGCTAAATCAGAGGAGACACCAGCCTGCCATCCAGGGAGTGGCATGTAATGGCACACAGGTAAAGCCATGGTACACACTGGTGACATATAGATGAACAGAAATGGGCTGAGTTTAAGTGTAAGAGCTAGTCAGTGGTAGGCCTGAGCTAATGGCCAAGCAGTTTTAATTAATATAAACCTCTGTGTGTTTATTTGGGTCTGAATCGCTGTGGAACCTCGAGTCCACCAGGCGGGAACACAGAAAAAACTTTCAGTTACATGGGGATAGGGAGCGAGGCCATTCTCCCCCAGGCTCCACACTTGAACACCTGATTCAGTATCCCACTGTGGCCAACCTGAAATTCTTACTAAATTTTGAACAGGAGCCCATGTTCCAGTTTTGCTCCGGCCCCTGAAAGTGTTAATTACAGCTGTTTATGATGGAGACTTTTCCAACAAAAAGGGGAGGAAGAGAGAGACACTCAGAGAAAGGAACAATTTTAAAGCCATGGTGAAGCAGTGGACTGGGAGGCATGCCTTTAATCCCAATAGATGCGGCAGGGACAGACAGACTTCTGTGAGTCTGAGGCCAGCCTGGTCTACATAGTGAGTTCCAAGACAGCCAGGGCTACATAGACCCTGCCTCAGAAATATAAATAAATAGAATGGTATCCTTCCACAGATGGGTAGGAACAGGGCATGATGTTCTTGGAAGGGAGAAGGCTGTGTGCAAAGATCCAAAGATGGATACAGTGTGTCCTGGAGCTGAGGGACTTTTGCACAGTTTTCTGGACTCATAGATGCAATGGTTTGTACTGTCCATATCGACAACATTGCTGCCTGGGACAACCGCTGGATTTGGAACATTATCAGAAATGACAGAGACGGAAATTTTCTTATGACTGTTCCATTGGAAGCTCCACCTCAGCCCTCCCCCCTCCCTCTCCAAACCCTGTCCCTCAGAAAGCCTGCCAAGCGGCGGCTCCTCCCCCTGAGCTGCTCAATACGGTGCCTACTAGGTATTTAAGCTCTGGTCCACAGACCTACCACACAATTTCTCCTCTTCGCCCAGATTAAACCTGGTCTTATTAATTTGGCTTGATTTGGCTTATTGCATCAGTGGAGAAACCCATAACCAGGGATTCAAAGTACTTATCAATGACATCATTTAGGATTGTTAGGAAGTCCTTACATTAGAAGTGAGCCTGGGCTACAAAGTGAGTTTGACACCACCCTGCTCTACATAGTAAGACTCTTGTCTCAAAATTTTTAAAGAGGGTCAGTAAGATAGGGTCAGTGGGTAAAAGCACTCTGCACCAAGCCTGCTAACCTGAGTTTGATCCCTGGGGCCCACATAATGAAAGGAGAACTGACTCCTGGAGTTGGCCTCCAACTCATTATACAGCCCAAGCTAACTTCAAAATCACGATCCTTCTGCTCCTACTAAATCTTCAGATGTGTTCCTGTGAATCTCATAGATAAATGTATGAGCAGAGTAGTCAGGGTTCAGCAGAGACGCAAAAAGCAAGTCCATAACACTAAATGAAATGCAGGAAAGACAGGCTGGAGAGATGGCTCAGTGGTTAAGAGTGCTTGTAGCTCTTGCAGAAGACTCGAGTTCACTTCCCAGCACCCACATGGAGACTCACAACCATTTATAATTCCAGTTCCAGGGGGTCCATCCTCTTATGACCTTTGAGGGGACCAGGCACACATGTGGTACACATAAATACACACAGGCAAAACATCCATACATATAAAATAAAAAATAAAGGTTAAAAATGAAAAAAAAAATAGAGAGGTAGTTTTCAGGCTTCATATTTTTCTATATCCAGGATGGGAGGCTCCAGCCGTCCTGGGGAATGTGAAGGCCTGGGAATCTGGGGGTCAGGTTGGGATCTAATTCAGGGGGAAACAGGGGGAGAAGGTTGGGATCTTAGATGTTCTGTCACTGAAGTAAGAGGGGGGCTAGAGACACACCCTCCTCAGAACCTTTGATTGACACACATTACTGAGACTTACAGGTTCAATATATGTCACTATGGTCTATTGATTTATATAAGTCATTTTTTCCCAAATGCATGACACAAGTTTTGTTCCTCCAGTACCAAGACCTGAAGATGCCCATAAAGATGAGATACACAAACCAGGTGTGGTGTGGTGATAGAGTAGGATCACAGTACTCAGAAGCAGAGGCAGGAAGATTGAGAAATTCAAAGTGAGAAATTCAAACGTGAGTTTCATGAGACCCTACCTCAAAAAATAAAAATCAAAAGATAAGGATGAGATTTGCCAGTAAGCAAGGGAGCCTACACAACATGGCCTCAGAAATGTCCAATTTCTATCCTGGCATTTCCCGGGGGCTTTCTATTGTATGGGGAGGCTTGAGGCCAGGAGTGAGAACCAGAGCTCAGAACCATCCTATCAAGGTTGAAATCCAACCAGGGAACTGGGCCACAGTCCTCAAAAACACTTCCATCCCCTATATAACCATTTCCCAGCAGGATAACAAATGATTACCCAAGGCTACCCTTGCCCTGCCTCAAACCCATGACTTGGCTACCGGCTAACAAAGCCATCTCTATTTGTACCAAGAGGGAGAACAACTTGCCTGCTTCCAAGCAGAGGGGGAAGCAGGAAGTAGGGAGGTGCTCAGGAGCCTCCACAGTGACACTGGCCTCAAAGAGGACCTTGCAGGGACTCTCACAAGAGCACACTTTCAAACAGAGTCTGCTCTAGCCAAGTCACAGCTCTGTCTTTTCCAAACAAGTCACGTCACTTCTCTGTCTCAGGATTTTTCACCTGCAAAGTAGGGCCGATAAAGGCATCTGCCTCATGAGCTGTGAGGACACACTGAGGGGAGGACTTTCAGACCACTCAGCTCTGCCTAGCAAGCAGGAAAGCCAAAGGATGGCACTCCTACCGTCGGGGCCCCTGCTGCTAGTGATGGAAGCAGGTTTTGGTGACTATGTTTTGATCTGTTCTACCCCTAACTTTTTTTTTTTTTTTTTTTTTTTTGGTTTTTCGAGACAGGGTTTTTCTGTGTAGCTTTGCGCCTTTCCTGGAACTCACTTGGTAGCCCAGGCTGGCCTCGAACTCACAGAGATCCGCCTGGCTCTGCCTCCCGAGTGCTGGGGTTAAAGGCGTGTGCCACCACCGCCCAGCTACCCCTGACTTTTATTCATCATTGGCTTCACAACACCTTCTGGATGAATAAAGCCCCCCCCCTCCTGCTCCCCCCTCACCCCCCAGAGAACATCAGTAAACATTTGTTGGCAATTAAGGAACAAATCAAAGGCCAAAATCACTGGTGCATACCTGTGATCCCTGCACTCAGGAGGTGGAGGCAGGGGGATTGAAAAGAAGTTCAAGACCAATTCAAGCTACACAAGACTCTGTTAAAGAGAGAGAGAGAGAGAGAGAGAGAGAGAGAGAGAGAGAGAGAGAGAGAGCGAGAGAGAGAAGAGAAGAGAAGAGATGGGGGAGGGAGGGAGAGAAAGAAAAGGAAAGAAAAAATAAGTGAAAAAGTGAGGGCCAGGTGAGGGGGCCTTTAATCCCAGCAGAGGGAGAGCAGAGGCAAGCAGGCCTCTCTGAGTTCAAGTCCAGCCTGATCTACACAGCAAGCTCTAGACCAGCCAGTGCTATGTAGTGAGACCCTGTTTCAATTAAAGAAAAAAGAAAAAGAAAATAGAAAGGTTGTTCATGCATTGTTATTTGCACTTACTAAATGGAAAGAGCTCTTTGGTACCTTTGTTTTATCATGCTGTGTGCATATCTCTGTCTCTCTCTGTCTCTGTCTCTGTCTCTGTCTCTCTCTCTCTCTCTCTCTGTGAGTGTGTGTGTGTGTGTGTGTGTGTGTGTGTGTGTGTGTGTATCCAGAAGGCCTTGGGTCTCCTGGAAACAGAGTCGCAAAGGATTGTAGGCTGCTATGTGGGTGCTATGAATCTAACTTGGGCCTATGAAAGTAGCACTCTGAAAGGTCGTGACTGTGTGCCTTATATAACCTGTGCTAACCTAACCAAGACCTCAAGATGGCTGAATTACAATGGCCGAGACACAGTACATGACTTGCCTTCATCTGAGCATAGGAAGATTTCTCTATGTCCTTCCATTCCTGGCCCTTCCCCGATCTTCTCAGGGGGGAAAAAATGACAATGCCATTGACCTACTGACCTGGTAACCAGAATTGGAGAAGCTGTGAGTCAGAAGCAGAAAATGCCAGACAATCTCACACCTCTCTGTCGGGTCATGAAGAAGAAACAGGGACAGAGGGGTCAGGGACAGGATAATCCTGCCATGACAATGTAATTATACCCTCTGCACTCTAGTATCAAAGTGATTAAGTCAAGAGACCTTGCATGGTGCCAGTCATTTTGGCTGGCTCCCAAAGAGGCCACCCCTAGTAGCTTTTTCTCAGTAAGTTTCCCATATCCTGCAGGATAGAGGTTTTTCTCCACCCCCAATAATCTAATGCATAGGAGCTGAATTACAATCACATAGTGACTGTGTTAAGCTGGGGTTTAGCCTTCAGTGCCTTGCTGCTGGGGCACCTTTTCAATATTAGCAATCCAGTGAGCATGAGCAGTCAGTCATCCAAGGGCTGGCTACTGAGTGTATCCTGAGAGTTAAGCAAGGCAGACAGTGGGAGGCCCTTTTCATCCAAGCCAGGGTGGGGCCCAGTGACTCATCTCTGTCTCTCAGCAGGCTGGTCTGCGAGAGAACCAATTTCAATTCATGCTGCTCTTTCCTGGACAGTGGTAGGAAATGCTTCTGGTCTTGTGACTGTATCCTATCTGTTCCTGTCTAGTTTCCAGCATCCTCTCATCCTCCGGCATCCTCTCATCCTCCAACTTCCACCTGTTATACAACAAAATGAATTGGGCTAGTCGGGCATGGTGGCACAATTTTGGAATTTCATTGATCAGGAGGACCACAAGTTCAAGGCCAGTCTGGGCTGCATAGTGAGACTGTATCAAAAACCAAAACCAAAACAAAACAAAAACAAATGTGGAATCTGGGGCTGTAGAGATGGCTCAGCATTGAATGCTTGTTCTTGCAGAGGACTAGGGTTTGATTCCCAGCACCTACCATTAGCTGACACACAACTACCTGAAACTCTAGCTCCAGAGGATCCAGCACCTTCCTCTAGCCTTTCCAGTTACTGATATACACATGTGCGTACGACAGACAGACAGACAGACACACACACACACACACACACGTGTTAGGGTTACTATTGCTGTGATGAAACACCATGTATTGGCTTACACTTTGATATCACTGTTCATCATTGGAAAAAGTCAGGGCATGAACCTGGAGGCAGGAGCTGATGCAGAGGCCATAGAGGAGTGCTGCTTACTGGCTTGCTCCTATGGCTTGCTCAGCCTACTTTCTTATAGAAACCAGGACCACCAGCCCAAGGATGGCACTACCTACAATAGGCTAGGTATTGGTGAAATTATTATGGCCACTCCACGTAGTTAAAAGAGAGGTTTATTTTGTGGGGTAACTTACAAGTGAAGGGATAGGTTACAGGGTCTGGGAAAGGTGTAGCACAGTCAGGTGGTGTTCTCTGGAGAACTCTGCTCGGTCTACCTCCAGCGTCCAGGGTCCAGGAACCAAGCGAGCCTGCACATCTGGATCTCGGGTCTTCATCGTTCTCTCTCAGCCCCGCCTTGTAGGCGTGACAGTTACCGAAGCCTCAATGGGGGTTGGAACTTCCAGGTCAAAGCTGGAATGGCTACCCACTACAGCTAGGCATTCCCCATCAATTACTAAGAAAATGCCCTACAGGCCTACAAGCTGGCCTACAACCTAATCTTATGGAGACATTTTCTCAAATGAGGATCACTCCTCTCTGATGACCTCAGCTTGTCAAATTTGATACAAAACTAGCCAGCACATATACACATACTTTTTAAAAAAAAGTTCTTAGTTAGTTCTAAGACAGTTAAACAGCCAGGTATGTCTACAGTCCTAGCTATTCAGGATACCAAGCTAAGAGGGTCATTCAAGCCCAGGACTTTGAGGCCAGCCTGGAGAAAACAGAACCAAATCAAACCAAACAAGCAAACCACAGAAAGCCCGGTGTGGTGGCACACAACCATAAGTGGAAGGTGGAGGCATGGTGTCCTGCTTAGCATTTAATTGCTGTGATGAACACTGTGACCGAAAGTGACTGGGGGAGGGAGGAAAGGGTGTATTTGCCTCACATGCCCAGTCACAGCCCATCACCGAGGGAAGCCAGGTAAGAACTCAAGCAGGGCAGAAACAGGAACGGAGGCAGAAGCTATGGAGGAATGCTGCTTACTGGCTTGTTCCTCATGGCACATTTCAGCTTGCTTATGTTGGTACAACTTGAGACCATCTGCTCAGGGTGGCACTGCCCACAGTGGGCTCCCCCCCCCCATTAACCATTAATCCAGAAAATGCCCCACAGACATGCCTATAGGCCAATGTGATGGAGGCATCCTGTCAGCTGAGGTTCTCTCTTCCCAGGTGACCCCAGCTTGTGTCAGGTCGACAAAAAAAAAAATTTACCAGCACATAGAAGGATCAGGAATTCAAGTTCCAGATCAAACCCAGAGCCTCACACATGTTAGGCAAGGCCTTTACTACTGACCTATTCCTCTAATCCCATTTTTTTTTTTTTTTTTTTTTTTTTTTTTTTGGTTTTTTCGAGACAGGGTTTCTCTGTGTAGCTTTGCGCCTTTCCTGGAACTCACTTGGTAGCCCAGGCTGGCCCCGAACTCACAGAGTTCCGCCTGGCTCTGCCTCCCGAGTGCTGGGGTTAAAGGCGTGCGCCACCACCGCCTGGCTTAGTTCCATTATTCTTAACTCCTAACATAGAGCCTGGAAATATAGTAAACACTGATAAAATGTTTTTAGACCAATGAATGAATGAATGAATGAATGAAAGTGATTGAATAACTTAGAAATCATGGGACTATCAGCAGGGCATCAAACACACCAAAAAAAAGAGGGCCCAAGGTTTTGTAAGGTCAGATACACACTCTGCCAGTGGTGACCTCAGGAGAGACACAAGCACTCACCTTCCCCACTTCCACCCCCAAGAGGAGACCCATAAGGCCAGTTGGAAAAGGAGACTGCTCAGGGGTAGTCGCCTCACAGATGTTAGAAAGAAGGATCCAGGCCACCCTGTTTCCTGCCGGGCTGTCTGGCCAGGGTGTGCTGCATTCTTGTGAGCTGAGCACTGGTGGAATGTCCAGCCGAGGGAGCAGAATGGAACTTGGAACAAATAGCTCAGCAGAAAAGAGCCCGGCAACAATGGGGCTGCTCAGCTTCCTTTTGCTAGCTTTTGAACTCACAGAATATCAGAGCTCAGCAGACCCTGGTAAATGGGGGATAACTGACGTCCGTCAAATTGGGCATTCTGAGGACCCAGAGAGAAAATGTCCATGATTGGACAGTGTTAAGAACCTTTGAAGAAGCCTGTTGTGGTAGTACATGCCTTTAAGTTCAAGTACTCAGAAGACAGAGTCATGGCTAGCTGGATCTACATAGCAAATTCCAGGCCAGCCAGGGCTATGTATTGTCAGGTCCACAAGAAACTCGAGACAAATGGCTAACTGTGGTACCTATTAGCATACCAATGCACATGCTGGCCTCCAGGTTCGCTCAGCATTGCAAACATCTGTTACAGAGTCCATGCTGGCATCCCAGCTCTTCTCTCTCTGCCCCTCTTGCCCCTCCTTCTTCCTCCCACTCCTGCCTCCTCTCATGGCCATGTTCAGTCTACTTCCTCTCTCTGCTCTGGACTCTTCCAGATGCCTCGGGGTGTCCTCTCCCTCATATCCACAGTAAAGACCTTCCTTTCAACCATGCCTTCGAGGGGTCATGTCCTCACTTTATACACACATGAGACTGTCTTAAAAAGAGACAAACAACAAAACCCCTCCCAGACTTGCTGAAACACCTTGGAATGGCCTCAGTCACCACTTCCTCTCTCCCAGCAGCAAGGACACAAGAAGATGTGTTTGGCTTTAAAGATGGAGAAGGTCTGGACACTGGAAGATGGATGTGAAGATTCCTGCAAGGGTTGAAGGATGCTTTGGAGATGGGGGCCAGATGAGGATGAAGGGGGTGCCCACGGCAGGATTCAGGGTCCTGTGTAGCCAGCTTTTTATGTGAGTTCTGGAGACTGAACTCGGGTCCTCATGCTTTCAAGACAAGTTGCTGACCGAGGCATCTCCCTATCCCACTCTCTTCCTTTACGAAACACGCATTTACTTATATTTGAGACACTGTGCCATACTCAAAGTTGAGTAATACCTGCCTTCAAGTCTTTAATAATCTGGAAGACAAGACCTAGATACAAATAAGTGGGTCCCCATCAATTATACATGATAGTCCTGAAGGAATCGATGCCTTGAGCAAACACGGAGAAGGAACTGCTTCCAAGGGTTGACACAGCAGAATTCCCTCCTGAGTTTTGCAGTGTGATTGATGGCATGCTTCCCAAACTCCATCATGTGTAAGAGATTGAGGTCAGGCCAATAGAGAGACCGGCATCTCTGAGTTGTGTCACCTGTAGTTCGTCTTTCCAGTGTGAAACTGGTCCCTTGGGAGTCTCCCCTGCCCCTCTCCTCTCGGCTGGTTACAGGAGCCCTTGTAACCCTAGTTCTGAGGAGGCAGAGGCAGGAGGGTCACCAGTGATCCCTGACCAGCTGATTTAGTGCACGCCAAGCCCGGTGAGAAACTATGCCCCTAAAAACAAGATGGGGTGACAAAATGGCTCCGTGGATAAGGGTGCTTGCTGCCGTGTCTGACAGCCTGAGTTTGATCCTCTAGATTCCTGCAAGTTGTCCTCTGACCTCTACCTACATGCCAAGGCATTTATCACATATATACTTATCCAAATGAAGAAGTACAACATGGTAGATGATACTTGAGGCCTGGACCCCTGAGGGTGTCCACTGTCTTCCAAAGAAATAATGAAGATACGGGTGCATCATCTACACATTTATCTACACCACCACCACTACCAACAACAACAAAAATACACTACAGATTTGGTAGTGTAGGCCTATAATCTCAACACTCTGGAGACAGGAGGCAGAGTGTTAACTAAAGGCCTGCCAGGGCTACACATCAAAACCTTATCAAGGAAGAGAGAAATCACCTGGAGAGGTGACCGTGTGACTAAGAGTACTTATTGCTCCTGCAGAGGGCCTGTGTTCAGTTTCCACCACCCATTACCAGGTGGTTCACACTCACCTGTAACTCCAGGTCCAGGAGATCCAATGTGCATAGTTTCATACATGCACTCACACACATACATAAAATAAAAATAAATATATCTTTTTTAAAAAGGGAGAAAGGGCTCGGGTTCCATTGGTAAAGTGGTTGTCTAGGACAAACGAAGCAAACTTTGTAAAAAAAAATAGTGGTGGTCCCAAAAGGGGACCCACTTAATCCCAGCAGAGGGAGGCAGAAGCAGGAAGATCTCTGAGTTCCAGGCCAGCCAGGGCCACGTAGTGAGACTCTGTCTTAAAGAAAAAAAAAAACAGCTAATTGGGAGGTAGAGGCCCAAGATTGTCCTTGGCTATGTCTACCTAGGGAGTTCAAGGTTAGTTTGGGATACATGAGACTCTGTCTAAAAAAAAAAAAGAAAGAGAAAGCACAGGAAAGGGCAGAAAGAGAAGGAAAGAAGACGACAAGGGACAAGTAGAGCAGAAAGAAATTTTGGTAAGAGATGTTAAGCAAAGGTGGTGGTGTCAGGCAGTGTTGAACTTGGCCTATACCACAGGAAGATAGATATGTGGTGTCATAAAAGGAAGTCACCTAGGATCCATCCTGGGAGGGTGGGGAAGGGATGGATATGTACACTTATTATCCAGGTATGGTGGCACACACCTTTAATTCCAGCACTCAGGAGCCAGAGGCAGGTGAATCTGAGTTCCAGGACAGCCAGAGTTACATAATGAAACTCTGTCTCAAAAACGAACAGCTGGGCGGTGGTGGTGCACGCCTTTAATCCCAGCACTGGGGAGGCAGAGCCAGGAGGATCTCTGTGAGTTCAAGGCCAGCCTGGTCTACAGAGTTAGTTCCAGGACAGGCTCCAAAGCTACACAGAGAAACCCTGTCTGGAAAAAACAAACAAACAAACCAACAAACAGGAGAAAAAAAGAGAAAGGAGAGAGAACACAGAGAGAGAGAAAGTCTGCTTATTGTTGGCTACAGCTATAGGGCCGTACTGGCTGGTTTTGTGTGTCAACTTGACACAAGCTAGAGTAATCAGAGGAAGGAGCCTCAGTTGAGAAAATGCCCTCCACGAGATCCAGCTGTAAGGCATTTTCTCATTTAGTGACCAATGTAGGAGGGCCCAGCCCATGGTGGGTGGTGCCATCCCTGGGCTGTTGGTCCTGGGTTCAATAAGAAGGTGGACTGAGCAAGCCCCGGGAAGCAAGTCAGTAAGCAGCTCCCCTCCATGGTCTCTGCATCAGCTCCTGCCTCCAGGATCCTGCCCTGCTTGAGTTCCTGTCCTTGACTTCCTTCAGTGATGAACTTCGGTGTGGAAGTGTAAGGCAAATAAACCCTTTCCTCCCCAACTTGCCTTTTGGTCATGGTGTTTTGTTACAGCAATAGAAACCCTGAGACAAGGGCCTTGATGTAGCCTTCGATATATTCAGAATTAAGATCTTCAATAGCCATGACTAGGGTAGGACTTCTAAGGGAAGACAAGGGGGAACTGGTATGGAAAAGGCATCTCTCCACTTGCTGGCGGGGTTCTCTTTCCCACAGGGCTACAGATCTAGGTCTGAGTCATTTCCTCAGTGGTTGTCACAGCTTTCTCCTCTCCCCCTAAGAGGAAGCAGAAGTTAAGCATACCTAGACCACACTTCTCATAGAGAAGCATACATTTGATTCTCAGGGTCCCAAAGTCAAGTTAGGTGGAAACGGAGTATTTTTGGTTCTCATTTCTGTCTTGTGGTCGTTCCCTTTCTGTTCTCAGATCCAAGATAGGAGCCAAAGTTAAACTGTAGCTACTACTCAAAACTCCAGTCAAGGCAGGAGGATTTCTAGGTGGATTAATGTATTAAAAAAAAAATCTGTGTCGGGTCATTGTTCAGTTTGGGAGGGAGCCTGAGTAGCAAGAACGGAAATCCCCAGCATCACATAACATAGGCAGGGTGGTGCATGTCTGTACTCTCAGCACTTGGGAGGTGGAGGTAGGAAGATCATACATTGATTATCTTTTCTATGGATGGCATCCAGAGCAGCCTGGGATACATGAGACTCAGTCTCACAAGAAAATAACTTCCCCCAAGCAAACAAAAAGCTTTCTGGGCCAGAGATATATCAGTAGGTGCAGATAGGGTACAGGCCCAGGAAAAGAAGAGGTTTTGTGTGTATGTGTGTGTTTTCTTTTGTGATGTTGTGGATGGAACCCAGCGCTGATAATGTGTCTGTTAAACTCTGTACCACTAAATCACATTGCCAGCCATTCTCCATCTCACAAGAGCTAGCTAGCGTTAGAAGGTTAGATTTATCTAACCTGACCCTGGTAGACACATCTAGTCCAGGAAGAAGTTCAAAAATCAGTCCCCTTTCATATATCTACTGGCTTATTAAAGATCCTTCCACAAATGGAACTACAAGTGCTAATCCACTGCTCATCAAAAGCATCCTGTTCAGAAGCAAATAGGTGCCGGACCAGCGAGGGTGCAAGTACAGAAAAGAGCAGGGCAGGAGGGACAAGCTTGAACACAGCTGGCTTAACATGATCTCTTTCTTTCCTGAAAGTTCAAACGCCTACCAGGCCACAGTCCTGGCGAGCAGACGCACGTGTACCCTACGCATGCGCGCAACCAAGGCACACAGGGCCCCCTCCGGCTTCTCTTCTTCAGCCAAGTCACCAACCCTCCAAATGCCCGCCCTCAAGGCAAAACCCCTGGCCAATCGGAGACGGGAGTCACTCGGGACGTCACTTCTTTTGCATATACCCGCTTCTCCCCGCCCCCATGCCTGGCACCGCCCCGTCGGAGGAACGGATTGTCACCTAAGCGCTCCGTCCCGGCGTCTGATTGGCTCTCCCCGGAGCTCCGCCCCCGTATCCTCCCGCCGCCCTCCCCCCCTCGGCGCGCCCACAGCGGCGGGCGGAACCGAGCGCGCAGGCGCGGCGCTGCCTCTCTCTGCTGGTGGCCCGCCCTCCCTCCTCCCCTCCCTCCCCTCCCCGTCCCCTCTCCCCTCCTCAGGCCCGCGCGTCTTCCTCCCGCACGCGCCGTCGTTAGCCGAGCGCTCGCCGGTGCGCGCCTTCCTCGTCGCTCAGGCAGCGGGGCGGGCGCGACCCTGCTCGGCGCTCGCGGCCCCGGCGAGGAGCATACCACCGTTCCCCGGAGCGCGGGGGGAGCCGGCTGCCCTGCCGCCCGCCCCTCGGCGACCCCGCGGGGCCGAGGCGACGCCGCACCCGGCAGCCTGAGCGCACAGCCGGCCTTGACCCAGAGCTCCGAACCGCGAGCGCCGCGTCCGCCGCCGGCCCCACCCATCCGGACCGCGGCCATGGCCGAGACCGAGGAGCGGAGCCTGGACAACTTCTTCGCCAAGAGGGACAAGAAGAAGAAGAAGGAGCGGAGCAGTCGGGCGGCCAACGCGGCGAGCGGCGCGGGCGGGAGCAGCTTGGCGCCGGGCGCCAGGCCGGGCGACGGCGGGAGCTCGGGCTCCGGTGCCAGGCCGGGCGACGGCGGGAGCTCGGGCTCCGGTGCCAGATCGGGCGACGGCGGGAGCTCGGGCTCCGGTGCCAGGTCGGGCGACGGCGGGACCTCGAGGTCGGGCGACGGCGGGAGCTCGGGCTCCGCCGGCAAGGCCGTAACGAAGGTGAGGGTTGGGAGGCCGGCGGCCGACCGCACGTGCCCGCCCCCGCCGGCCCGGGAGGCCACGTGACTCGGGCTTCGCACGTCGGGCGGGCTCGGGGGGCCCCCGGGGCTGGCCCTGTCGCCCCCGTCCACGCCGTCCTCCGCGCGCCGCGCCCTCCGGGCCACGGGGGTTGGGCCGGGCCGCGGTCCCCCGAGTGACGTGCTCACCGCCGCCGCCACCGCCGCCGCCACCGCCGCACTTGAGCCTAGTTGGGGCTGGATTTCGTTTTTTAAGGTGTTTTAAGTCTCATCTGTGCAGCCGGTGAAAGCGTGGCTTGTTCTCCCAGCCGTGGCCACATGGAGCTAGGAATTGAGTTGTGGAATTTCGCTTAATTCCTCTCCCCCCCCCCCCCCACTTTCCCTGTAGTTTTAAGTAAAAGCGGCGGCAGAGAGGGCGTTTGGTAACTAGGCACGTGTCGGGATCTTGCTAGGACTCAGGCTGTACTTTACACTCCAGCCGCTAGATCCTTTTTATTTTTTGAGACGATCTCACTGTGTAACCTTGGCTGGCCTGGAATTCACAAAGAACCTCCTGCCTCTGCCTCCCGAGTACTGGGATTAAAGGTTTATGTCGCTAGTTCCTGCAATTAAAAAAAAAAAAATCACATTTTCTTATTTGTGTGTTTGCCCGCGCTCCTGTCTACGAATTCCGGTGGTTGGAGGACAACTTTCGGGAGTTCTCTCCTTCCATGTGGGCCTGGAGAATCAGACTCAGGTCGCCAGGGCTGACTGCAGGTGCATTTACCGGCTCAAGAATCCTGGTGGCCCTTGGTCTCTTTTTTTCCTAGTCTGAAACCTGTTTATCAAAATCTCAAGTTAATCAGATGTTTTGCAGGTTCCTTTACCAGCTGAGGAATCCTGATGGCCCTTGATCCCTTTTTTCCTAGTCTGAAACCTGTTAACCAAGAACTCTAATTAATCGGATGTTGCTTCTTCCACAGGATGAAGATGAGTGGAAAGAATTTGAGCAAAAAGAGGTTGATTACAGCGGACTAAGAGTTCAGGCAATGCAAATAAGGTAGGGTGTGATTACAAGTGGGATTAGGTAGCCCTGTTGGAGATAAAAGTATCGGACAGTTTTCTTCAGGCCCAACTCGCCTGGTTTTGAGCAAAGGCAGTCCCCTGGTGTCATTAAATTAGCTGCGAGCTCAAATCCTGCGAGAGTTTCCCTACTTGCAGCTGTTTGGATCTTTACTTGAGTTGACTAAAATGGATTTTGTCATTTTTAATTTTTAACACTTAACAGTATTAAGTATTCGGTGGCCACCCCTTCCCCCAATAGATCCTCCTGTAGCTCATACTGCTCTGAGAAATTACTGTGTAGCCGAGGATAACCTTGAGCTATTTTTTTTAAGCGTATGAGTGTTTTACCTGTGTATATGTCTTCAGCAACCTCGGGAATGGAGTTACAGCTGTGTGCTTGGGTACTGGGATCTGTACCTGGTCCTCTGGGAGAGCACTGAGCCAGCACTGACCTTGAACTCTTTATCCTTTACACCTAAATACACCACCAAACTAAGTGCTGTGCTTACACTTAATTTTTCTCTTTTACTTCTCTCTCTTTCTAAGTGTTTTGCTGTGGGGGCCAGGTCCCCTGGAACTGGAGTTACAGACAGTTTTGAGCTTCTTGTGGGTGCTGGGAATTGAACTCAGGACCTCTGGAAGAGCAGTCAGAGCTCTTAACCACTGAGCCGTTTATCCAGCCCCTTACTTTTTTTTCCCCCATAAAGAATAATTTTTTTCTTGTTCTATACAGTAATATATTTTTGCGATTGAAATGTAGGGTAATTCTAGACAGAGAGAGATTTGTATTCACAGTGAGACCGTGTTGTCTGCTCCACCCCCAGTGAAGAACTTGAACATCTGCTCTCCTGAAGCCTTGCTTTCTCACTGCCCTCTTCCCCGAGAATAACCACTGTCTTAGCGCACAGCACAGGAATCCCTTAGGATTCCAGAGGAATGGGATTGTAGATCCTAAGCACTTACCTGTGTATCCCAGGATCGCCTTTTGAAGGCTTATCCCATCCCCTCAGCTACCAGGAACCTACAGAGCCGTGCTACAGATTCTGGCTCTGAAGTATCTTCTTGTCTTTCAAAGTACGATTGGTTGATTGAGACTTTAAGTTGAGAGCCTGCATTGTTAGATTCAGTCTGTGGTAGTTTTAGGTCTTTTCTAAAGTGAGGTGTTCTGAAAGATTTTTAAGTAGAAAAGGTAAGTATAGGGTTCTGTTGTTTTAAGATTCAAAATCCTTGACTTATTTTACATAAACAAAATTATCTTAAATTGCCTATGATTAGAAGCTTCCAATTTGTAGAGAATTCTGGTGACCATATGGGAAATATTTGAGTTGAGGAAGTATTTTTTAACTCTAAACTGTCTTTTGAAATTTAGATCATAGTATTTATAACCTTAAAGTAACTTCCGTTGGAAGACCAGCTAGTATTTTAATGTACGATTAATGTCTATACTATCCAGGCATTAATATTCCTAGATGTTCTCCCATCGTGTTGAGTTTACCGAAGTGAACATTCCTTTTGGTGTCAGGGAACTTAGTATCTTTTTGGTGTGGCTTCTTTTGTGTTTTCTGTTTGCTTTCCCTTTTTTTCTTTTAAAGATTTATTTTAATTATGTGTGTCTGGGTTGAGGTATGTACATGTGCCTGCAGATGCATGAGGGGGCCAGAAGAGGGCATCGGGTCCCTTGAAGCTGGAGTTCCAAGTAGTTGTGAACTGTCTCAGTTCTAGGAACTGAATTTGGATCCTCTGCAAGATCAGTATAGACTCTGAAGAGTGTATTTTAGAAAATACTCCATTGGGCCTGGTGATCCAAGCCCTAATTCCCAGCTACTCTGGAGGCTCAGGCAGGAAGATTAAGAAAAATGAGGCCCACCTGAGTTAGAGTGAGTTTAAGGTTACCTTGAGCAATTTAGTGAGACCCTATCTCAGAATTTAGAAGAAGTAGTAGATATTCCTGTTTCCTTTGTTCTGGGGCTTGATCTATAAATATGGAAGGAGTTTAGATTCCTTCTATCTAGGGTGGTTGGTAGACTGGATGTGGTCCAGTCTTGTGGTAAAATTAGGCTCTTGGGCTGCTCTTGTTCTGGAAGACTTGAGTGGTAATTTTTGGCCATGTTGAACTTATGGGGCAAAAGTAGTACTTTCTGAAGTGGGGGGAAAGGCTTCAAGTTTATTTGGTATAAAATTTGATTTTGTTAAGGTAGGGAGAATATTTGAACTGTTTTTCCAACAGAATATAAACACCTTGCCTGTATCTGTTTTAACTTTTTTGGAGTCAGGAATTTGCGTTTGTATCTCAGGCTGGTCTTAAATTGGTTTGATTCTCTGCTTCAGCCCTCTGAGTCCTAGGATATAGGTATGATGTACTACCATGCCCAGCTTATTTTGGCAAGCCTCCCCTCCCCCTTCTCTCTTTCTTTGGTGGTAGTGCTGGGAGTCAGACACATGGTTCCATGCACCATAGGCAAGTGCTCGCCCATTGAGTCATAGCCTCAGCCCTAACTTGATTAACTTTTTTTTTTTTTTTCTTTTTAGGCAGGATTTATATCTAAGCTAGTAAACTCCATATACAGTCAGGACTGATCTTAAACTCCTTATCCTCCTGCCTTTACCTCCCAAGTGCTTCTTGTTTGCCGCTCTGTTTGAGACGTAGAGGCAGTCCACTGGGCTGTTGAGGTGGGCACTGTATAGTTTGCTCTAAAGTAGACGAGCTTTTCTGCTGTGTTGTTCATTGTTCTTAGCAGCAGCTTGTTATTGACCTTCAGTGGCCATTCTAGAAGCCTGCACTGATCTTTAAGAGTTTACAGTCTAGGTGTGTTTTTAAAATTGGTGATTATTTTAGTTATTAAAAGTCTCGGGATGGGGTGAGAAAAATAGTGTCCTGGCTGAATATGATGTATAATCCCAGAGTTTGAAGTTGAGGCAGGAGGATCATGAGAAGATCAGAGACCAACCTTAGCTACACTGGGAGAGATGTTGCCTTAAAAACAGATATGACTTGATGCTGCTATTAAGCCAAATTGGAGTTTGGCAGTGTATGCCTGAATGTTCACTTCCATACATAAACTTGGATTTGAGGGCCAGAGGAGTACATCTTCTTTCTCTCCACCTTGCTCTCTGAGATACGGTCTCTCAGTGGATCTGAATCTCACCACTTTTGCTAGCCAGTAAGCCCCTAGGATCCACTGTCTGCCTGCAGTGCTGGGGTTACAGTGGCCATGTCTAGCTTTCAGATGAGTGCCAGGGATTTGAACTCTGGTCTTTTTACTTTTTGTTTTGTTTTTTTTTCAAGGTCTTTAAATATTGTGGTTACTTCTAACTAGTGGGGGTAGTGTCTTTAAGGATTGTAATAAAGATGGGTGTGGTGGTTTACACCTTTATTTTCAGCACTTGGGAGATCAGCCAGGGCCATCCTTAGGTATGTACTGAGTTCAAAGCCAGCCTGGACTATCTGAGACCCTGCCTCATAAAGTCAAGTTAAAAAGGAGGTCAAAAAATTTGTCTTGGATTTGAAGTATGGCTTAGTTTAGCATACTTGTGTAGTGTACAAGAGAATTCAAGTTAGACCCACTCCCCACAAACAAGCAAACAAAAACCCCAGAAAGAACACTTAAGCCCGATAAGCCAGAAGAAATTTGTCTTTAACAGCTAGGACATATTTTGCTTTTATAGAAATATCCTTTTGGGGGCCCAGCAAGATGACCCATTGGGTAAAAGTGCTTGCTATTAAAGCTGATGACCTGGGTTTGCAGGTCCAGAACCCACATGGTGGAGAGAACTGATTCTCAAAATTGTGCTTTGACTAAACGGCTACACATTCCCATTACCCCTAAAAAGTTTAGCTGGGCATGGTGGTGCACAACTTTAGTCCCAGCAGAGGGAGGCAGAAAAAGGCATCTCTCTGAGATCTAGGTTAGCCTTGCCTTGTCTACATCTGGTTCCATGCAGTCAGGGCTGTGTAGTGTGACCATATTTTAAAAAAAAAAAAAAATGTCCTTTTGTAGATGCTTTCTGTGGTGGTACATTCATCTACTGCCAGGGCTTAGGAAGTTAAATGTACTTGTTTGTTTTTCCAACAGTGAAAAGGAAGATGATGATAATGAAAAGAGAGAAGATCCGGGAGATAACTGGGAAGAAGGTGGAGGTGGTAGTGGAGTAGAAAAATCTTCAGGTCCCTGGAATAAAACAGCTCCAGTACAAGCGCCTCCTGCTCCAGTAATAGGTAATCTTCTGTTTTCCTTTCCGAAAGAGCTAATTTAATATGGTGTATGTGCCTGTTGTGGGTGGGGGTGGGAACCTTATCATTTCTAGGAGAGGGGGAATCTGGACGTATCTGTTCCTTTTAAAGACCTAAATGGAAGGAATATAAAAATTGAGTGGCATAATTTTGTCTGGTAGACTGTCAGAGTTTTTTTTTTTTTTTTTGGTGCTAGGGAATGAAGCCAGGTAGTTCACCTGCTAGCAAGCGTGCTATCACTAAATTATATCCTTGGTGCTACCCTTAGGTCTTGAAGCCTGGATTCTCAGCAGGGCTTTGTGAAAGGAGTAAAAGTTCTTTGGAACTAAAAAAAAGTCTTAGGGACATACATGTTGTGTGTGTTGTGCATGTGTGTTTGCATATTTGTACATGCATGCTTGTGGGTGGGTGGGTGGAAGCTTGTCATTAACATTGTCTGCTTAATTTGTTGAGGCTAGGGTCTCAAGGAAGCAGGAACTCAAACCTAATTGCAGTTAGCCTAGCTAGCCAGCTTGTTTTTCCGTAATCCTGTTTCTGCCTCTAGTGAGGGATTACGGATGACTGCCCTGCCTATTTAGCTTTTATACATGGGTGTGCTCTCTCGTCCTTACACTTGCTCAACAAATGCTAGTGGATACACTGAGCCATCTCTGCAGCCCAAAGTTTTTGATTATTTTTGGTGTGCTAGAAATTGAACTAAGGGCCTTGCACATGCCAAATGTACCACTGAGCTGCATTGCATTTCCAGCTAAGAAAGAAATCTTAGGGTTTTGTTTATTTTGAAACACCATTTTATGTAGCTCATGCTGGCCTCGATTCCTTGGTGTAGCAGCAATGACCTCATGCCACCACCACCCCCTCCAATTTAAAACTAGGATTACACAGGTATAAGCTTTCCTGGCAACTTTTCTAATTTAAATTTTTTTTTTTTTTTTTTTTTTTTTTTTTTTTTTTTTTTTTTTTGTCTTTTCGAGACAGGGTTTCTCTGTGTAGCTTTGCGCCTTTCCTGGAACTCACTTGGTAGCCCAGGCTGGCCTCGAACTCACAGAGATCCGCCTGGCTCTGCCTCCCGGGTGCTGGGATTAAAGGCGTGCGCCACCACCGCCCGGCCAACTCTTTCTTTATTGTCCACTCTGGGCATCTCTGCACGCACACACGCACGCACACACCCTTTTTTTTTTTTTTTGGTCTTGTCTAGAACGAACTGCCCAGTAGACTTTGGGAGGTGATGAAAGAGTGCGGTGGTATAGCGGCCACTAGGCATGTGTAGTTGTTGAGTATTAGCAGGTGGCTAATGTGACGGAGGAACTGAAATCTAGATTTCATTTCACTCATCTAAAATAACTACATGTGTTGTTATCCCAGCACTCAGAACACAGAGGCAGGAGTCTTTGAGTTGAGGCAGCCAGGGCTACAAAGTGGAGACTTTCAAAAATGAATGAATGAGCAAATAAGCAAGATTTTCACTAATCCGAAGACAGCTCAGCCAGAGTTAAATGGCCAGAATCCACTGTTGAAGAGAACTAATTCTGACCTCCACACTTAATGCTTTGGTATTTGCTTCCACAAGTCACACCACCCACAGAGACAAATAATATATTTCTTTTCAAGCTACATGTGGCTAATGACTGGAATATAAGGGTCATAGATAATTTGGGGTTTGTTTCAGTTTTTTTGAAGATAGGTCTGAGTTGTTCAGGCTGGCTTTGAACTCACGATCCTCCTCTCTCAACCTCTCAAGTACCAATGTTTCAAGCATATTCCACCACTCCCAGCAATTTTTGTTGAGTGTTTGTATCCCAAGTGCAGTTTAGATAGATACTCATTAAATAAGCACATAAGCTTTCCCTCTGCTATAATCTAAGCCTGTAGGAAACATTGTATTTCAGCTAGTAGATGATTATGGGGATGCTTATTGTGTTTTCATGGTGTAGGCTATCAAACTTCTGAAAGTTTCTGAAAAGTGAAAAGTAACACTACTTTAAACTGTATTGAGGATCAGTTGGAGAATATAGGAAAAACCTGGAAGATTGTGACCCCCTCAATTAAGTCTTAGTAGAAGATTCTAAGCTATTTGGGGGCTCTTCCCTGTTTTGTAACCTAATAGAAAAACTGAACATCCAATGATCTTAGAGAATGAAATAAAGATAAGGATTGCCTATTTTTTTAATCATCTTTAGAATTTAAAATACTACATGTACATTTTATTAAATAAATTCTTTATATAAGATAACTTGTTCAAGCCGGGCGGTGGTGGCGCACGCCTTTAATCCCAGCACTCGGGAGGCAGAGCCAGGCGGATCTCTGTGAGTTCGAGGCCAGCCTGGGCTACCAAGTGAGTTCCAGGAAAGGCGCAAAGCTACACAGAGAAACCCTGTCTCGAAAAACCAAAAAAAAAAAAAAAAAAGATAACTTGTTCATACCATTTTCCAAGTAAAGAAAGTGAATGTCGCATTTACTGATAGAAAAACCAGGGGGCACAGTATTGTATTCCAAAAGGTAACTTCTTGAAGACTTGAGGACCTCCCGAGCCAGGTGATTCCCTCCCTCAAGCCTGTAACACACTCAGGCTTACATGACATGTTAAAATTATTCCCAGAGAGGTTAGAGCACTTACTGCCTTAGAAATGAGCAGCTTTCTACTTTGAGATGTTTTCTCACAGAACTTTGCTTTTGTTGTCTAGTCCAAATTCCTTCTAAATCAGGGGTTGCTTTTCTCAGAATTGTTAAGTGGTCAGGAGTGCTGGAGGATGTTACTAGAAGGTCAAACATTTGAATGAATGGTTTATCTGTTAGTTACAGAAACCCCGGAGCCGGCAATGCCTAGTGGTGTATATAGGCCTCCTGGGGCCAGGCTAACCACAACAAGGAAAACGCCACAAGGACCACCAGAAATATACAGTGACACACAGTTCCCATCCCTGCAGTCCACTGCCAAGCACGTAGAGAGCCGGAAGTAAGTATGTGGAGTTATGAGTTAGGTTCTCTGACAGGCAGCTGGGAACCAGGTGGGACTTGGGTGCCCAGGAGGGAAGGAAGAGGGTGGAGGGTGGGGGTCCTTCTTGGAAAGGGCAAGAAAACAGCTGCTAAAGACAGACTGCTTTGTTTCTGTCACAGCTGCATTTAGTTAGTTCTTACAAGTACATTATTACTGGCTTATGTTCCTTTTAAATATGGAAACTAGAAATGTAAAAGCATTTGTCATTGCATTCCCAATAAATGGAAGTAGATGCAAGATGTTGGCATTTACAGATGTAATACTAAAAATAATCTTATTTCAGCAGGTACTTAAAATGAATGCTACCTGAAGTTAAATGACCACATATGGCACATCTACATCTTATTTAGGGACATGAATTTTCAAAAGTAAATAAAATGGGAAGAAATGTAAATGGCATCAGATGGAAACATTTTTGGGTGGCTTTAAAGTAAATCCCAGCCTTTTCGCCTCATTGAGAGCACAGCTGGCTTGAATTTAGACCTCCAATTGGACTTGCTTCTCTCCTCTGTCCTCAGATGTGTGGGAGACTCTGAGAGGGCAGTGACGTGCCACACACATCTTTCTTTACCTGATCTAATCAGACCACTCCCCCAAAGCAAAAGGGAGGAGAAATCGTTGAATGATGAGAACATTACTTGAATGAGAAAATTGTTACCCTTATGCATAAAGATGTATTATCTACTAACTGCTAAAACTTAGAAGTGAGTCTTAGGAGGAATGTCATTATACAGCTTCTTTCTGGTTGTCCTCAAGTTGGTCCCAAAATACTCTGTTCAGAAGATGGGACCTCAGAGCTTCAGTACAGTATTACATGTTTTCTGTTCAATTGAAGCCTTAAAATGGTTTGATAAAGGATTTTGTATTCCCTTCCTGTCCAGGATTATTCTTAGGGGTCTTTTTTTTTTTTTTTTTAAATTCAAGGAAGAATACTTTCAAAATTCCCCAGTGAAGAAGAAATATTTACTGATTACATTTCTTTTCCCTTAGGGATAAAGAAATGGAGAAGAGCTTTGAAGTAGTAAGACACAAAAATAGAGGTAGGGAGGAGGTTTCAAAAAACCAGGCCCTTAAACTTCAGCTAGACAACCAGTATGCTGTGCTTGAAAATCAGAAGTACAGCCACACACAGTACAGTTAAGCAATGGTCTTTGCTAAGCCTTCCAAGATAACTAGACCACAGCTAACCACCAAGAACAGCCATTCAGCGTCTGATTTCTGGATTTACAGTGACTGAGTGAAAGACCTCGATTCCAGTGACTGTCCCTGTTGCACTATGGAAGTTCAAGAGTCACAACTGATCTTGATGTGTGTTGGATTTAGGGTGTTTTCATTGTCTTAAATATTTGTGAATTAGATTCAGCAGTGTTTCCGTAGTTGCTCTGCATATAAAACCAAACCTGCAGCCAGTGGTCATTTCAAACATCTTTATGTTCAGAGACTGAGCCTTCGCAAGGTTGACTACCTCAGATTTGCTGCACTTAATTGTGGATTTCATGTGGATCACAACTTCTGCATAAGGTTACAGCTATTAGTGTCGGTGTGAACCTTGAAACCAACTCTACTGGATTCCTGTCAGCAAGCCTTCAGAAGTCAGCCGTCTGGGTTCTGATCTGCTGTAGAAGATGAAGAGTCAAGTGACCTTAATTCGCCTGTCTGTGCCCCACCCTGAGGAATACTCTGTAGGCTGTGGCTATATCAGACTGCCCGGAACAAGCCGCTGTCTGAACTGATGTGTGTGGATCATCTGTGTGGGGCTATGATTTATCATTTAAGTTTTTAGTTGTAGGATGAAGTGACTACAGATTCAATTCAACCAAACTTGGATCCACCAAATGGGAAATGGGTGGGGGATAGTTTTGTTTCTTTGAATACCTTTTTATTCAGATAGTGCTTGTTCTGTTCCACATTAAGGCCTTGCTTTGACTTGGAGTAAGTTCTTTAACAGCATATTGTGTGATGAAATAGCCTGAATGAGGCATTGGAATTGTGAAATGCCCTGTGAATTTGCCAATCCCTAGGTGGAACCAGATCGCCTTTGATAGAAAGGGCAGTGGATGCCAGAGGCTCCACTCCAGGTGCTGCTCAAGCCTCCTCTAATCAGGTCTAAATTTAACTGCTGTGGACGGAGTGGTGTCTGCTCAGGTAGGGAGGGGTTCACTGAACTGTCTTAACAATTCAAAGCAACAGGAGCAAAACCTCACCAACACCCTGAAGTTGTTTCATGAATCTTGCTTGGTGTCTGATAAGAAATCTGTGTGTGTACTCCAAATTTGAAGATACTGGCAATTGTGTAGATACATTCCTTGTTCCAGCCAGCTTTTGTCCATCTTGGGAGTATGTTTGTGATGATCACTTGGAAAGGCAGGGGAATAGCCAGTGATGGAACACTTCTGTTCTTAGTAATTACAGTTGAACTTTGCAGTAGTACTTGACCTTAAAGAGGTCACTGCTGTGTTCCTTTCCACCTAGTGAAATAGTCTGGCAGTTACCTACTTCTGTGTCACTAGAAATGGTTCAGTACAAGTACTCTATATTGGCAACTGAGACTGCATGATGGCAGTGCCTGGGTTTGTCTGTAATGAGTCCCTTTGCCAAATGCGGTTGAGACAGGAGTGAAACATAATGAGGGAAGCCCTCTTAGCTTGAGAATAGGTCTTGAGTTCAGTGAGTGAGTGCGGCAGTGTAGGAAGCGGGAGGAGGTGTAGGCCAGTGTTTCCTGACCAGACTGCATGCCATTCTGGGCAGTAACATTGGCGTGATCTGAGTCAGCCAGGAGCACGTTGGGTGACTAGAAGTTTGAGATTCTTGGTCAAACTGAAGACTTATTTGGGCACCAGAAACCTTAACAAGTAATCTCTCACCTTGAGCCACATACTTCGCTTAAAGTATGCTTTACACCCCCCACCCCCACCCCCAAATCTGTTTGGGGTTAGGGTTTGAGAAGTGAACAGAGACATGTGAAGAGGTTTGTTTAATGGTATACTGTACTGGAACACTGAAGACCTGCAGCAGATGTAAATTCCAAGTCTTGTTATAAATTTTTAAGATTGTGAAATTATCAAAATGCACATGAATCAAGTTTTAATACACTGTCTGGGTGGATGAGGCTGTCCATTGCACCATTTCTTTCTTTGGGTTCTCAGGCATGGTTCGGCAGTGTAAGAACTCTGTAACATTAACATTGAATAAAAAGTAAATCTATGAATGGTAGAATGTGATACTTTCTGTTGATACCCCTTAGCCTAAACTCTGAGGATAGAGAACAGTGTCAGGTCCACTTCTGGGGATGGTGACCCTGTTCTCTACAAGAGTACACTTGTTTGTTGAGTTCTGTAGAAGCTTAAAGGTAGGTGAGGATGGCTGCAAGTCTGCAATACTCATTATGGAAAAATGGTGAACCATTCTCTGGAGGCTTCAGTAGAATTGGTTAACTTTGTTATGTCAAAGGGGAATCTAAAACCTTTTTATCCTATAAACTGAAAGTTTTCGTGTCGTCCCAGTGTGCCCCCCCTCCCTCTCCCTGTCTCTGCTTTTGAGTGAGGGCAGAAGATGGAGTGTGTGGGCCAGAAGTTGAGATCAGCATTGGGTATATTCCTCAGTCATGTTCCATCTTTCCTTAAATTATTTCTGTGTGTTTGCATGTGTATGGAGGTCAACTTTTTAGAAGGCAATTCTCTCCGTAATTGGATCCCAGGGCTTGAACTCATTGTCAGACTGGAAGCAGGGTCTCCTGTCAGCTCTAGGAATCTGCTGGGAATTGGAATCAGATCCTCATGTTTGTGTTGGCAACTGTTTTACTTTAGAGCCATCTATGAGCTCCTTATGCAAAGCTTAAACAGTTTTAGTTCTTTTTTATGTGTGTTTCAGTGGTACTGGAGGAGTCGAAGAATTTCCTGGATTCCCTGGAACTGGGGTTAACAAATGGTTGTTAGCCACCATGTGGGTTTAGGAATAAACCTGGGTCCAGAGCAGCCATTGCTTGCTCTTGATGTTCCATTTCTACAGCCTTGCATATCTTTCAAAACAGCAGCAGTTTCAAGATAATGGTCTGAAATTTCTAAGTTGAGGTATATTGTAAGTCATTTTTGGCAATGGAGTCTGTATTTACTATTTATATTTACTCTTTGTATATGGTTGTAGCTTTTTAAAGAGATTATTCATGTATGCCTGTGTGAATATATGCCACTTGTGTATAGGTGCCTTTAGAGACCAAAAGGAGTTAGACCCCTAGAGCTGGAGTTATAGGCATGAACCTCCCTTCGAGGGTGCTGGGAACTGAAATCTGGTCCTCAGCAAGAGCATCAGGTGCTCTTAACCACTGATGGAGCTCCAGTTCTTAAAATAGAAAATAGACCCGTAAGGCTCTAAACATGCCAGGCAAAGTACTCTACGAACAGGCTACATACAACATCCTTAGTCCTTTTTATCTGCAAATAGTGTCTGTGTAGCAAAGGTGGGCTTTGAACTCAAGATCTTTCCTGCCTCAGCCTTCTAAGTAGCTAGGATTATAAGCAGGTATCAGGCTTTAGCTTCCATTGGCTTTTTAGAGACAGGCTTTCATGAATATAGCCTACCCTCAAGCTTGCTCTGTTGCCAAGGCTTGCCTTGAGATCCTGACCTTGTACATGCTACCTGAGTATAGTGGCTTGTATCTGTAACCTCAGCTCTTGGCTTATAGGGGCAGGAAGGTACTATTTTTGTGGCCAATCTAATCTACATAGCATGTTTGTTGCAAGCTAACCATGGGTACATAACATGACAACTCCCCAGCTGAAGATGTTCTTGGTTTGCTCAAAGCCATGTGCCCACTGAAGCTCTCCATTCCCAAGCATTTCAACACAGAAGAAATGCTTTACCTATAAGTTGTCCTGCCTCATTGCTCACCCCTTTAGGCAGTCTGGGTTTTTCTCTTCTGAGCATTCAGATGAACAAGAGTGTTTAATAGGTGGTTATAGATGAATTTCTAAACAGTCTTATTAAATAAGGAACACAGAGCCAAATACAGGGATGAAAGCCGTCCTATACTTCCTGCCTGGCTACTGGCCAGTCAGCATTTTATCAACCAATCAGAGCAACACATTCACAGCATACAGAACATCCCACAGCAGGTGGTCTTTTGTGATTGGCATTTCACTAACATGCTTTTGAGGCCTGTCAATGAAGCCAGTTGGATGAGTGTAACATGTATCTTAGTGGGCATCTAACTTGTTCCACTCTGCTTCAGTGTTGCCGTGAATTGTCATGTACAAGTTTTAGTTTTAGCATGCTTTCGGCTTTTTTTTTTTTTTTTTTGGGGGTACATACCTAAAGATAAAACCACTAGGTTCACATAGTAACTATGGAACCCTTTTTAAGTGGATGTGTTTATTCCTGCCAGCAGTGTGTGAAGGTTCTGCTTCTCACCCCCATTGCTTGTTTTGGAGTGTGATTCTAACCCTCCTGGGCAGGGTGAAGTATCCTTAGTGGCATTGGCATCTCCTGTATTGCCCTTGCATTTTTAAAAAGAAAGGTACTCAGATTCCTTGTGTTAAATTGTGCTTTTAGTACCTTATGAAAGAGATGATTTGCAAAATGCTTTGTCTCACCTCTTATTGTGGTTTTAAGACTAGATCTCATGTAGTCCAGGCAGGCATCAAACTTGCTGTAGCCAAGGACCCTAAGATCCTATTACCTCCTTCCAAATGCTGGGGTTACAGGCCTGAGCCACCATGCCTGGTTTTATGCAGTGCTGTGGACTGAACCTAGGCTTCTTGTCTACAAGCACTCTACCAACTAAAGTACATCCTCAGCTGTTTTGTTTTGTTTTAAATACTTAGTCTGTGGTGTACGTATATGTGAGCACATGGTAGCCAGAGACTGATGGCTGATCAAGTGTCTCCTATCACTCTCGAGACAGGGTTTCTCTGTAGTTTTGGTGCCTGTCCTGGCTCTTGCTCTGTAGACCAGGTTGGCCTCGAACTCAGAGATCTGGGATTGAAGGCGTGTGCCACTGGTGGCCGGCTTTTTAAAAATATTTACTGTGGGTGTCATACATGTGAAGTCAGAAGACAACTTGCAGGGAGTTGATTCTATTATGTGGATTCTGGAGAATCAAACTTGGTTGTCAAGGGTTGGTGGTGATCACCTTTACCCGCTGAGCCTGGGCCATTTCCCTGTGCTTCCCCCCCCACACACACACACTGTATTCAAAGTTGTTATACATTTACTATTATTTTTAATATATATGGTTCTTTTGCTTGCATGTTTGGGTGCTGCCAGGTCCCCATGGGAGCAGAAGAGGCTCATTGGATCTTCCTGGGACTAAAGATGACTATAAGCGACCATGTGCTGCTGAGCAGACAGTGCTTTTAACCTCTGAGCCCCCCTCTACCTTACTTTCTGAGATAAGGTCTTTCACTGAACTATTTGTTTAGACTGACAAGCCAGAGAATCCCTGTTTAGATTCCGGGACCCTACACCTGTGTTTAGGGGGCTAAACTTGGGTCTTCATGCTGGTTCAGCAAGCACTTTACCCACTGAGCCAAGCCATCCATCTCCCCTGGCTTTTTGGCTTTTTAAAAGATGTGACTGTGTAACCTGGGCCAGCTCAACATGTTATTTTGAAACACATACTCTTGTCACCTTTCAGAATCAGTTGTGCTGGAGCCCACGGAGCCCAGAGGCAACAGATGCTTCTGAAGTTGAAGGCACAGGCAATTGTGAGCCACCTGATAAGGGTGCTGGTAACCAAACTAAGGTCCTTCTAGAAGAGTTACATGCTCATTACCTCTGATCTCTCTAGCTTTTGCTTTGTTGAGCAGTCTCATTCCAACCCAGGCTGATCTGGAACTCACTTTGCAGCCTAGGCTGGACTCAAACTCAATGACCCTCCTACCTCACTCTGAATGCTGGGATTATAGGTGTAAGCCATCATGCCCAGCATACATACATACATACATACATACATACATACATACATAGACTTGAAATGATATATAGGATAAAGAAAAAAAGAACATTGGCTGGGTGTGAATCCCAGCAGGCAGAGGTGGTTCAGACAGGGCTACATAGTTAAGACCCTGTCTCAAAAACAAATATTTGTTCTTGTTTTCTTAATTCTAGAAAAATCACAAATGTAATTAGCAATTCAGTTTTTAAAGTAAGTTTGGCAATCTCTTACTGCTTCAGCAGAGCTAAATGAACAAATAATACCAGTATGAGTTGTTATTTTTTTATTTTCTAAGTTTTGGTGCTCACATTTGGTAAACATAGACGTTTATACATACACATTTACATATATACACATTTAAGTTTAAAGCCCCAGCTTCATTATTAAACCCCATGCTTAGGCTGTTAAAAAGAGGTAAAATGGCAAGAATATATATAAAAGAAATCAGGGAAAATGTGAAATAACCCCAATTGATAACTTTTGTCACTTTTATGAACTACGACATTTTGAAACAAAAAATCTCTCCTTGTTAAAACTACCATGACAGCCTCAGATATTTACAAGAAAAACAATTATGCACTCAGTTTGGCCTGACAAGCTAGTGAAGTTCTTTTTATTAGAACAGTCAATATTCAGTGATTCAAATTAAGGTGTTAAAAGCATCAAGTTCCCAGGATCATTATGTTCTGAAGCAAAGTCCTTCAGATATGTCTTTTATCACAATGTTCAGGTTGTAACTGAAATTCTCATTTTGTGTTGCTGGGGATCGAACCCAGGGCCTCATGCATTCTAGGCAAGCACACTATCATCAGCCTATAACCATTTCTAAGACTAGAAAACATTGGTTGTTTGGTGGCTAAACCGCTAGTGAACTCGAGACCGTTTGATGACATTCTCTGCAGGAGCCCTCCTCTTCTGGGGTAATCCAGGCCCACACTCTTTATTCTGGAGTAAAGCAGCTTCTGAGAGTCGGTAATTATCTGCACAAGGAGGCAATTCCTAGGATAGGAAGAGGAGATTTTCAGATTTCAAATTTGTAGATAATGAAGCAATGGATTTCATTCATCTGCTTTTTCATAAGAAAAAAGAGGCATATCCAGTTTCTTTCAAGGTTTGCCAGTCCCTGTGGGACAAAGCTCAGGTGAAGTGTAGCTATCCTAAATGTTTCTTAGGTTAAAATATGGATTGAATTGGGGGGGGGGGGTTCTATACTCCCAGATAGGCGTTTCCATCCCCCTTTACTAAAGTGTGAAGGGCTGAGAACCATTGTCACATAAATAACTAGCAGGTAACAAGGACATTAAAGCCCTTTTACCTGACTCCCAAAGACATTCTCAAAAATAAAACACCAGAAAATAACCAAGCCTTCCCACCACAACCTTAAAAACAAAGAAGACAAGGTCTCTGTAGGCCAAGCTGACCTAGAATGTACTTTGTGTCCCAGGATGGAAGACTTGCAGTGGTCCCCCTGCCTGAATGCCAGGATGGAAGGTCTGAACCATCATACTAAACCCACCTTTTGAGATGGCCACTCACTGGCCTGGAACTGAGTCTATGTCTACCTTTCCAGTGCTAAGATTACAAGTAGGAGCCACCAGGCTTGCCTTTTTGGATTTTGGAAAGTGAACTCAAGTCCTTGTGCCAACTGAGCCAGGTCCCAGCCCCAGTAACTGCCTTTTGATTGAATCATTCCTCTGGTAGCAATGCTAAATTCTAACAAAAATATATTAAAAGCAGTAACTGTCAGATGCTGGAGAATGAATCAAGCAAATGATATAGATATATGGCAGTTCATACCTAGAAAACTTGTACGGGTTAATTTCCCTATTTTTGTTGTTTTTAGTCTGTGTGACACAGGTTGGCTAAAATTCTAATGGCTTGAAGAACCAGATGGGAAAATAATACAATCCCATAGAAATCAAGATTGAGACCCCACCCCCCCAAAAAAAGCCAAGGCTGGAAACCATAACTAAACAGTCTGTGGAGTCCAGCCAAATCTTTGCTTGGCCTCTAAACCATGTATGTGCTAAGGAGACATGAGTTAAACCTAAAACGTGAACTGACAGTTCAGCTGCTTCTGTTGTGGTTGCTAAGTAAATGCAAGCAGATAAACTGTATTCTTTGAAGGAAATTGCCAGGATCTAGTGCCTCTACAATTTACATATGATATCTAGGATGTGACTCAAACAACAGCCCATGCTGAAGAAAAAAATACTTAAGCAGAGCCTGGAGGATAGTTGAAGGGGAATAGTTTTCAAGGCTACCCTAGACTACACAGTGCAAGTGAAAGTCAGGTGTATATCTAAAACTGACAAGCTATTCTCATAATCACCAATGCAGTGAAGAACTGAGATCTAATTGGATGCCACATCCACCCACTGTTCCATACATCAAAACCACCAATCACAGTGATGCTAACGCCAATGCCTAGCCCTTAAAAAAAAAAGTAAACAAGCTTATCCTAGATGCATGTAAAAGGGAGAGCTTTAGAAAAGGGAAAAGTAACTAAAATACCTACAAGGACCCTGAAAAAGTACTGAGAACTTGTAGCAGGTTTACTAACGAAGTCCCAGCAACCAAAAATATGTTACCAGAGGGAAGACCCATCACTGGCACACAATCTACATGCTATCCCTCAAAATATACCCAACTGAATCCTCACAAAGGTACACACGAATCTACAGACAAAGGACAGTTCTTCCAACATACAGGGCTAAGAACAACTGGGCATTTATAGAGGAATATTCTCTACTTTTCTGATTCAAATATCAGAAAGCAATTAGCTTGAAATTAATCATAAGCACGAAACTGTTAAGATTTTCAAAAGTGGGCTGGAGAGATGGCTCAATGGTTAAGAGCACTGGCTGCTCTTCCAGAGATCCTAAATTCAATTCCCAGCAGCCACATGATAGCTCACAACCATCTATAATGGGATCTGATACCCTCTTCTGTAATGCAGCGTACAAGCAGACAGAGCACTTGTACATAAAAACAAACAAAAAAAGACTTCCAGAAGGGAAAATGGCCCTAAGGCCTAAAACTAGCTAGGTAAAGGACCAACAAAGCCAACAATCCATAAAACGATGTTAAGTCAGACCTGCTTATATAATATAAAACTCTTTCTCTGCCACAGACCCTAAGAGAATAAAGAGGCTACAGACTGGGAGGGGAAAACCACAAAGACAACAACAAAACCCACAAATCCAGCAAGAGCTATTATCTAAGGTCAAACATCTTCAAGGTTCAACAGTAAAAAAGCAACTCAGTGAGAAGTGGGAAATGTGGGCTGGGGCTGGGCTGTAGTGCTTGCTTAGCATACAGGGAGTTTGATCCCAAGAACTGCCAACTAAGCATGGTGCTGTGTACCTATAATCCCAGTACTGAGAAATTCAAGGTCATTCTCAGCTACAGTGAGTTTAAGGCTAGCTTGGGCTACAAGAAATTATGTGTCTACCTTCCAAACACTAGTTGAAGAACTCAAATGTCTAAATTCTAACTAAAATAGTATCAAGAAATTTAAAAGAAGCACTTAATGAAAAGCATTCAGGCAGTTAAATGCATAATTCCAGTGAAATGAAAACTCAGTCACAGAAAACAAACCACAAACTCTCTTCATAAAATGCCTCAACAGAAACCCAAACTTCATTTGCCCTGGTAACAGCTATGCAAAGGACAAAAGCAGCAGTCTGGAGAGAACTCCTGGGAGTTTGCAGGATGAAAAAGACAATCCCAAAAGATACATATTATACTCAATGTGTCCTGTTTACTTGCCTGATTTGAGACAGGCCCTCACTGTGTAGCTCAGGCTGGCCTAAACTTGCTAGTAGTCATGATGGCCTTTAACTCTCATCTTCCTGCCCCAGTCTCCATCTTGACAGAATTACAGGCTTATGTCAACATGCCCAAAGACAAACTATGGATTTCATTGATACAGCATTACATATGACTACAAGAATTATAGAACATAACATCAGTCGTTGCTAAGGGTAAAATAAATACTGCAGGATGGAGATGTAGCTCAATGGTACAACATGAGCTCAGCACGTATGAAGGTCCTGCAATTAATTATTCCCAATCTTTCTTTCTCTTACACACACACACACACACACACACACACACACACACACACACACACAGAGAGAGAGAGAGAGAGAGAGAGAGAGAGAGAGAGAGAGAGAGAGAGAGAGAGAGAGAAATAATGTATTGTGGGGGCTATAAAGTAGATTACATATGAGATCTGTGCAAGAATTTTAGGTTTTATGTACATTAGTATATCTATTCCAAGCAGACTGGAGGGGGTGCACAAAGAAAAAGTGTAAGAAGTTCATTTTAAATATAACATCACATACTGAAGATTTTCTACAGTGAAAAGAGCTCTAAGGCGGCTATGTGAACATCAGGTAGAGGGCGCTTCAAGACAGAATTCTCCAGCCAGGTGTGGATTTTCTTGTAAAATCCAAGTGCTAAAGCCCCCTTTGAAGCAATGAATAGTGAACATCTATTTATATGGGGGAAATTCTAGCTCCTACCTCACAGCACAAAGGACAATTAATTTAGGATAGGTCACAGGCAAACAGAAGCTATGGGGCAGGTGAGACAGCTGAAGGGTTAAGAGCACTCGCTGTTCTTGCAGAGGACCAGCATTTGGTTCCCAGCACCCTTATCAGACAGCTTACAATTACCTATAACTCCAGCTCCTGGGGATAAGACACCCTCTTCTGGTCTCTGACAATACCCATACACATGTGCACACAAAATAAGGTAAAACAAAATAGTAAAAGCTAAAATTGTAAAAATTTTAGAAGAACAATACTAGAGAATAAATTGGTGCCTTGAGAAAAGGCAGGATACGAAATACACAATCATTTTACAAAAGGTATTTACCAAGAGATAGAAATTTAAGCCAAGCATAGTGATACATGCATGCTTGTAATCCCAGCACTTGGCAGGCCAAGACAGGATAACTGTTTTAAGACCGAGAGACAAAAAGACTGATTCTTTAAAAGGCATGGTGTTACTCCACTATAACCCTACCAGATGGCTAAAAGTCAAATGACTGTAAAACTGCATGGTGGTGTAAAGTAGCACCAAATCTCTTCTAGAAAAGGCCTAATAATGAATACCATGTAAGCCTAGTACTAGGAGGCAGAAGCAGATGTTCTGCAAATTTAAGCCAGACTAATCACATAAACTAAATGTATACATATAACCTAGGACTTGTATTACTGCCTAATGGAAAAGTACACCCTACAGAGACCTGTATGTATTCAGTACTTTTATCAAAAAACCCAAAGGGAAGTTGTCCAGGTGCTCTAATCAGACAGAATGTTCTGTGATAAAAAGGGATGAGCCATCAATATGCACCATCACCTGGACACTATGCCAAGTGAAGCCTGCTACAAATAGTACATGTTCTCTAATGGCACGTACATGAAGCTCTCAAACAGGCAAGATTAATATATTCTGGGGACAAATAAAATAAGCTTATTGCTGTGGGGCTGGGACAGAGAATGCTTGCTGAGATATGGTCATGCTCTGGATACTGAAAGGGTTTGCTAACTCATCTATCAGGACACTGACTCACATAATGAACTGTGATCTACAAATTTCACTGTACAATAGCTCTTCTAAGAGAACAATAAATACTGGATTCCAGTTAATGATATGCATGCTAAGTGTTTGAGGAAATGCATGTTCTATTTCTGCAACTCTGAAATGCATAAAAAATGAGAAAAAGGAACTGATATAATAAAGCAGATTATTAAAATGTTAACTGTGCAAGTAAATGTTAACTTTAGACCTAGGAAGCAAGTATATTGTTTAAAATTTATTCATTTGTGGCTGGGGAGATGGCTCATTAAGAGCACATAACGGTCTTGCAGAGACCCGAGTTTGATTTTCAGCATCCACACTGGGCAGCTCACGGCCACCTATAACTCCAGATCTGGGAGGTGAAACTCTGTCTTCTGAACTTAATGGGCATCTGCACATATGCACAAATGTACACACACACACACACACACACACCCCACACCACACCACACCACACGAGCGTGCATGCATGTGCTCATGCTAAAAAAATAAAAAAAAAACCTTAAATAGAATCAATTCATTCAACTTTTTATCATTTAAAACAAATTGTACTAGTAGATTGTTTTCATTCATAAAACTAGACAGATGACGTCTGAAGCGGGACAGGGTGAGCCTCTGATACTGCTGGGAACCAAGTCTGAGTTCTACGGAAGCCAGTTCTCTTATTTCTGAGCCATCTCTCTGGCCTCTCTGCTTTCTTTATAATAAGCCCAATATTTTAAAGAACTTGTAAAACTTTTTAAATTACTCAGGTTTTCATTAACTTGTCATATTTAAATTTCATGCTAATAATGTTGACACAGGTCAAATGTAGAAAGGGTTGAATAGAGATTAGACTATCAATTCAATTAGCAGCAAGCCAGGATTTGATGTGTGGCTATTTATCTACAGATAGAAGCAATCTCTGGAAATAAGTGTGGGGCCAGCAAAATGACCAGCAAATACCGGCACTTGCTACCAGCCTGATGACCTGGGTTTAATCTTCTGAACCTACATGGTAGGAGAGAAGCAATTCCTGCAAGTTATCCTCAGCCTGGCACACATGTGCCAACCCCGCCTGTACAAATAACAACAACAATAATGACAATCAATAAAGGTGAGAAGAGAATGTGACAAACCAGCATGAGATAATCAGCGATATATTCTGTTTTCAAGCAGGCCATGTTCTGGGCAGCAGCCTCTGCCATGAAAACTCTGCAGTCATCAGGCTTCAGTTTATTGAAGTCACAAAAAAGATGTGTAGCCTCATTAAATAAAGGGACTGGATGACCAGGTAGCACCTAATGAAAAAAGAGAAGTATCTTAAGTCCCTCCTGCTCCACAGTGGTTCAGCTGTATAGTATGCACTCAAGGACTGCCTTCCAAAGGCAGAAGGAACTGGAGACATCACAGAAACCTTGCTGGACAAGTTCGTGCAAACCTGCCCCCAGGACATCAGTAAACTAATCCAGGACAAACCTCTGCTCCTCCTGCCTGAAGAAGACGCTTAAACCCAGCTTCTCGGGGCCGATCAACACGTAAAATAACCTTCCAGCCACTAAATGCTCCCTATTAAAAAAAAAAAAAAAAAGGTACATGTAACTTTAATATACTAAACAATTCAAAATACAGAGGCATAAATTTATCTTCAGTTGTTTGATGTCAATAAGTAACTTTTTGTTAGTTTTTTTTTAATGTGTATGAGTGTTTTGTCTGCATATACGTATGTATGTACGTATGTACGTACGTACGTACGTACGTATGTATGTATGTATGTATGTATGTATATACACAAACACTGCGTATCATTTGCGTGCAGTGCCTGCAGAGGTCTGAAGAGGGTGTCGGATCCTCTGGGACTAGATTTACAGATGACTGTGAGCTACCTTGTGGGTGGTGGGAATTAAACCTGAGTCCACTGGAAAAACAGGAGGTGCTCTTACCCCAGCCATCTCTCTAGCTCATTAGCTTTTCTTTTCTTTTTTCTTAAAAAAAAAAAAAAAAAAGGACAAGGTTTCATATAACTTGGGCTAATTTTCAGTCCCAGTGTAGCTAAGGCTGGCTCTGAACTGATCTTCTGTCTCCCAAGTGCTAGGATTACAGGAGTACCCTACAGTGGACTTAATGTCAATAAACCAAACAAAAAACCACCTCAAATTATTCAATTAGTCAACAGGCAAATGGAATGAACTAAAGTTCTCAAAATAAATACAAACGAAGGGCTAAAGAGATGGCTTAGTGGTTAAGAGCATATTGTTCTCACAGGGGGCAGGGTTTGATTCCCAGTATCTACACAGGCAGTTCACAACTGCCTATAACCAGCTCCAGGGGGTCTGACACCCTTCTGACCTTCTCATATACATAGATAAAGAAAATATATGTGGACAAATAAGTACCTGAAAAATTGTTCAAGGGTTTTAGCCATCAGGAAAATGAAAATCAGATTAAACTGTGATTCTATCTCATCCTAGCCAAAATGGCTATCATCAGAAAATACTAACAAGAAACACTGGCAAAGACGGGGGAAAAGGAACCCTACATACTGCTTAAGGGAATGCTGTCCTATAACACACAGAACATGTAATGGAGGATGACTATTTAGCCATAAAGAAGAATGGAACCATGCCATCCACAGGGAAATGGATAAAACTGGAGAGCATCACTTCAGTAACTAAGTCAGACCAAGGACAAACAATATGTTTTCTCTGTATGTGAAGTCAAAATTTTAAAGACTTTAAGGTTAGGAAATAAAATATAGGACACAAAAGCAGAAGAGGGACTATATAG
Organism: Peromyscus eremicus; assembly: GCF_949786415.1. Taxonomy (NCBI): domain Eukaryota; kingdom Metazoa; phylum Chordata; class Mammalia; order Rodentia; family Cricetidae; genus Peromyscus; species Peromyscus eremicus. Next base: position 97,579,236 of record NC_081422.1, on the reverse strand, counting down.
GGAAGAGAAAAGGGACCAGCAAGACGGGGATGGGGGTGGGGTAATGGGGACAGTAAGAGGGTATGTGTATATGTATATGTATATGTAAAAATTCTTTACAGAACTCAAGATCTTGTATGGTAGCTAAAAAAAAAATAAATAAAATCATAACTATTAATAGTCTTGTGATTTGTTGCCTAGATTTAATTAAAGGAATGCTAGCTTTCAATTAGCGATTTGTTTTTAAAAAGGACATAATTTCCCTACTCCAACACTTTGGGTCTCAGACTCCTTTGGGAGAATCTGTGGATCCAGCTTAGAACTCCTGATGCTACACCCTGAAAAGACAAGTTACTTTTAGAAGACCCATATCTTACTGTATAACACAATACTGTTTTTTGAGACAGGATCTCTCCACAGAGCCCTGGATGTCCCGGAATTCACAGACATCCTCCTGCCTCTGCCTCCCAAGTGCTGGAGTTAAAAGCATGTAGCACCCATACAGCTACAACACAAATTTTAGCTTAACATAGAATGCACAATAAACATATCAATTAAGGAATAAAAGATAATTAGAATTACTTGGTCAAGCATATTCTCTTTAAAACAAGTCATAATACTGAATCCTCTTTGTAGTATCTATGTAATCACCATATAATTATGTATGTTTATACCTCAACAATGCCTGATTCTTGTCTTTGCTGGATTCTTTTCCTCCACCTCATTGCAGCAAGTGCTAGTTTTTGCTGGTGCTCAGTGACATCTGTGAGAGCATCAAGTATGGAGCGACTTCCCCATTCATAGTCTTCTTCCTAGAAAATCGGGCCAGTGAACTGCTGGGTTCCTCTAACAGAGAGCACTGTGCTAGGCACAGGTTTCTGGCCCTAAGAAGCCTTCAGTCTATTAAGATCAAAGCTGTATGTTCAACTGTTAGATACAGAGAACACTAAACATTTTGTAAACACACAGGAAATACAGATTCATTTGGTTTTATGTTAAGAATCAAGTACAGTTGGCTTTTAATTAAAACCAGAAATTCATTTCCCAGCATCACACCCCTTGGCCAGGCAGCTGTATTTTGGCCACTTAGTACTATTCAGGATACTTGGTTTCATGGGAGCACAGTCAGAGGAGACATAAACAGAGGCAATTCCCAAGGAACTCAGATTGGAAGCTTCAGAAACTACAAGGTAGATACTACTGTGCTGGCCTGTTTGCAACAATTAGTTCAACACAGAAGGAGCTAACAGTAAAAAAAAAAAGCTTACATGAAACCTTCTCATGTTAGTATCATTTCAAGAAAAAACACTGACAAATTAGGTAACAAAAAGTTAGTAGGCCACAATGAAACTCCTTTTTGTATGCCAAGCAAAACATTTAAGAAAAAGGAATGTGAATAAAGCAACCTGAGTCTGTAAACTCTGTTTTGTTACTGAAATCCTTACACAGCTGGTATAGTCTAGCTGACCACATGTGGTCATTTAGATGATCTGCATGGTAAGTGTACGAGCAGGGATCTCTTCAGACATTTACAAGAGAACAAGCCGGCCTAGGAATGTGAATACACACCTGCACAAAGCACCCAGCTGTCCTGCAAGCTTCCAGGTAGGAGCGATGAAGCACCCACTTGCCAGCTGCCATGGAGGCCAAGTACTTCTCATTGCGCAATGGGTACCCTACAACCATATGTGTGCAGTTGGGGTCTGAGCACTGCTTCTCAATCACTGACCCACCTTGTGTAGAGAAAACATTTTGTGAATACATAGGAAAAACCTCTACTTTACTAGGTTTCTTACCATCTTTCTAGAAAATCATGTCATCTCAACTATGCTTAAAAATTACTTATATAAGATGAACAACTTAAAAAGTTGACATATCATGTAAAAGTAACATTCACTTCAAATTATCACCTCAGCAGGCGGCGGTGCACACCTTTAATCCCAGCACTCGGGAGGCAGAGCCAGGCGGATCTCTGTGAGTTCAAGGCCAGCCCAGTCTACAAAGCGAGTTCCAGGAAAGGCGCAAAGCTACACAGAGAAACCATGTCTCGGAACACCCCCCCCCCCCCCCGCAAGAAAAAAATTATCACCTCTCATGCCTGCTTTTAGCATACCATGACTTAGTGATTTGAAATGTGGATTAAGGTTTTATAAGAATCAAAATTCCAGTGCTGACTCATGTACACTTGAAATTCAGGGCTTCATATGCATGTACCAAGTATTCTACACTGTACTACACTACCCCCAGTCCCATTCTTTACTTAAAAAAAAAAAAACAAAAAACAAAAAACAAAAAACAAAAACCTATTTTTTATTATTTATGTGTATGGGTGTTCTGCCTGCATGTTTAACTGCGTAGCAGACAAGTGCAGTACCTATGGAGGCCAGAAGAGGGCATTGGATCCCCTAGAACTGGAGTTACAAGATGTGGGTGCTGGGACTAGAATCCTGGTCCTCGGCCAGTGCTCTTAACCCAGAGCCATCTTTCCAGCACTTTCTACCCCCTTTTTTCAAACAGGGTCTCACTGTGCAGCCCAGTGGCCTCAAGCTTGAGGTCCTCTTGCTCTAGCCTCCCTCCCAGCTGCTGGGATCACCCACGCTCGGCCCTGTCATTTCTGACGGTCTCTTTTGCTATGTCAAGCTGTGAGATCCAGGTCTTTTAGAGTAACGATCTAAAAAAGCTAGTGTAGATTCAGGGGGCTATTTCAAAGAAATAAAAAACAAAACAAAAATCCCCTGCAAAACATTTCACTGGTGTTTTATGTGATTAAATGCTGAGTGATAGTTTTCATACACTAAATTAAAGGTGATTTCATCTATTTCTTCTTGTTCCCCAACATGAGGCTACCAGACAGTGTGGTGGCCCACTTCCTGTTCCTACTGCAGCCCAGCTACAATACATCAGGTCTTCCAGCTTGCCTCTCCCAGGGGTCAGAGGGAAAGTCTGACAGCTAGGAATAAGGGTAATGTTACTGCGAAGGAAGACTCTGAGTGCTGGGAGACTCAAGTCACCAGGCCCAGCTAAATCTTTCAATGCTTAGGTCCCATGATCTAGTAACTGTAGATATAGATTAGATCTTTATGAAATCAAAACCCTAATGCTGACTCAATGTGTGGGCTTAAATAAGTTACCCATGTTCTTTTTTCAACATCTCCCCATTACATACAATAGAAATATGACTGCATCTGTATTCCAATAAGTTGTAATAATAGTACATTTAAAAAAAATAGCAGAAGAAAAAATTTTTCAAACAAATGTAAAATACTGGTACCTAGTTTTTTAATCAGGTGACAGTAATCAATCCTCTCTTGAGAATTCAGTGATGACATCTGGAATACATACTGTTTTTTAAGGTTTTCTTGACTCTCCTCCATTGTTTCAATCTAGAATGCAATAGTTTTATTTTAGAAGAAATTAACTTTAAAACTCTTTTCAGCTATTTTATAGTGACATTTTAGTCATTCTTCTAAGGTACCAAATATACAAACTGTAATTCAATCAAAGAAATTCCATTTTCAATAGTGAAGAATCTAACGCAGAGAACAAAGTCCTACTCCAGCGCAATAACACCCAAAGTCGCCACCACCCTAGCCAGGATCAGCACACCTTGTCTGCAGGCTGTGGAGGCACAGGTGGCTTGGGCAGGGGGAAAGCAATGCTGGGGGCCTCAGGCCCGGGGAAGAGATGGCGCCTATCTGCTGTTGGAGTTTCTGGTTCTTCAGACACTGGGTGCTCTGGAGCTTCAGTCACACACAAGGCTGAGGGTGAGGGAAACAAGGCAGTGTGATAGACAGTGTACAAATATAATTTAGAACAAATTCTAGAGACTATTCTCATTTGTCTTGGCCAAAATCAAATGAACCATGAACTCTGCAATGCAAAAGTATAACAGAGTGAGGTGAGGCATGGTGGTGTCTGCCAGTAACACCAGCAACTCGGGAGGCTGAGACAAGACAATCTCAGGTTTGAGACCTGCATGAGTGCAACCCTGCCTCAAAAACAAGCAATACATGTAGAAGAGAGTAGCCAACTTCTCCAAGTTAAAAATAAATGCAACTAAATAACTCTGAAAGGGCATATGTATTATCTGGGTTTTGTGAACCCTTCCTTTCATCCAGCACAGGAAGATGATCACCCAGTGTGAAGAAATGACAAAAAAAAAAAAAAAAAATCCAGGAAGTTCACAAAAGCCAAAGAACAAACACATTATAAGCTGGGTGGAATTCAGAGAGTCCAATACAAATGAGTTACAGGGAGAAAAGCAAACACTAAACAGAAAGAGGCTGGAAAGAAGTGCTGTGTGAGCCATGTTTGTAAAATGGCTGATCATAAATTTCTACATTTGAAGATCAAAAAAGATTTCTCAATTGACTGATACAGTACTGAAGTTGTTTTCATTTGCATGTGCAATACAGGGAACCACAGTGTCTTTAAGGGGTTAACATGCATATAGAACAAACAAACAGGTTTTTCTTATTACCCTGCTCAGCAATTTCTGAACGGAACACAGGCTCTCGAGGAGGAGAATCATCCAGTTTTTTAATGTCAACCTGAAGCTCAGAATACTGTGTGGGGTAGCTAGGCCACTGCAAGTTGCTGGCGAGCCTTGCTCTCTCCTCCCTTGCTGTCGGGTCATCCCAAATAATCTGCTCGTTCTGGGAGGGCTCTGTGTTGATGTCAGGCACTATCTGTCGAGACTGCCTAAGGAATAAAAAGAGACAATTTAACAGTCACTACTGAATCCAAGTGTATAAAACCGGTGAGTAGTACAGATGCATATTTGTTGAATGAATCAATCTAGGAGATCTTTCTTTTTTTGCTACAGGGTCTCTTCATGGAGAGTATAGCTTTAACTTAAGGTGATCCTGCTTCTACCTCCAGTGCTACGATTACAGGCATGCATCCTAGTTTGCCTTCACTACTGTGATAAGATACCATGACCAAGAGCAACCTGGCAAGGAAAGGGTTTATTTCAGCTCACAGTTGTAGCCCATCACTAAAAGAAGTCACTCAAACCAGAACCTGGAGGCAGGAACTGAAGTAGAGACCAGAGAAGAGTGCTACTTAGTGGCTTGCTTTTCACGGCTTGCTCAGTTTGCTTTCTCATACAACCCAGAACCACCCGCCCAGTGGAGGTAGCGCCACAGTGGGATGGGCTCTCCCACATCAATCATTAATCAAGATGTTCCACAAATTTACCTACATGCCAATGTGATAGAGGCATCTTCTCAAATGAGGTTTCCTCTTCCTAAATGACCCTAGCTTGTGCGAAGTTTATAAAAACTTAGCCAGCATAGCATGCACCAACACATCCAGCTAATTTATTTTTAAAATATTTCTACTGGAAATTTTAAAAAATGATTTATTATTTTTACTTTTATTTATTTATCTTGTTTTTTTGAGACAGAGTTTCTCTATGTAGCCCTTGCTCTCCTGGGAAGTCACTCTGTAGACCAGGTCAGTCTCGAACTCAGAGATCTGCCTGCCTCTAGGCTTAATGGCATGTGTCACCACTGCCTGGCTCTATTTCATTTTTATTTTATGTGTATTGGTATTTTGCTTGCATGTATGTCTGTATGACAGTGTCAGAACCTATGGAGGTAGAGTTATAGGCAATTGTGAGCTGCCATGTGGGTGGTAGGAACTGAACCCAGGTCCTCTGTAGCAACAGCCAGTGATCTTAACCAAGCCATCTCTCCAGCCTCCTCTACTGGAACTTTAAAGTGACTGTCTATATATTTATATTTTTTAAAAAAATTCAATATCATTTTTTTTTTAATTCTACAAACTGCTGCATTTAAAAATGGGATTGTTTTAATTCTCTAAGTTAGGGAAACATGGTAATGTTTAGAAAACTGGAGTTACTAGGTTTAATAATTGCATTTAAAATTTTCTTTTAAATATAGGTATGTATCCCAGGTTGGCCCCCACTTGCTCTGTAGTAAAGGATGATCCTGGACTCCTGATCTTCCTCCCTCTAGCTTCCATGTGCTGGGATTATAGGCATGCACCACCATGCATACACATCACACACTCATAATACATGTTTAAACCTAAGTACTCTGTACACCCCGAGTGTTCAGGGCGAGCACTAAAGAACAGGACTGATTGCCCACTGAGTGTACTTCAAATGGAAAAGTGGACCCCAAAATCATAACCTCCAAGCAAGAGTTGCAGCAAACTGCCTAAGCGAGCAGACAGGAGCACCCAGTGAGCAGAGGATGAACACAAAGATGACCCCGGGTAGAACGCATACTGTCTGAGCTAATAAAAGCCCAACACAAACCCCTTCACTGGTCTTAAAATTCTAAACTTCTGCTTTACTGCAAAAAGTAACAAACAAACCAACCCAATTAGCCTAGCCCACCAAGCTAAGTGACCAGGTGTCTCAAACAGGAGCTCTCATCCCCTCCAGCCACCCTTGCCTGACAAGCACAAACCTGAGTGCCTCCAGGACTCGACTCCGGCCACTCCGAGCAGAACGAGCACTGTCAGGGGTTGAAGAAGCACTGTTACAACTGCTTCTTGACAGGCTAGTCTTCTGCGCCTGCGTCTTCACGATGCAGGTTGCTGACATGATCTCTTGCAACTGCTTCTGGAAGTTTTCTCTCATCTCCAAGGTCTGTGTCAGAGCTTGAAACAAATATAGGAGTCATTATCAGTCAAGAGACATCTGTCCCCTCTCCTCTCTCCCCCTTGCTGGTTTTTAAATCGAGGCTCCCAGTGTGTAGTCAGGCTGACCTCAACTTGTGATCATTCTGCTCCTGTCTTTAGAGTGCAGAGGTTACATGCATCACCATACCCCATTATAAACTTCTCTTGTCAATTAGATCTTATACTATTTGGTCTAGATTTGGTTGAACAAAAAAATTGGTTGATATTTACTGAATACTTGTGTAGGAATGTACGGCTAGAAATGTTACAAAACACGAAGGCAGCCATAAGGACTGTATCTGAAATAATGAGGACTCCCTTGGAGGAATACTTATTAGTCCCTTTGAAGAGCTCCCTGCTTGCTTCTGACCCTTTCTCACTGTGCAAACTACACTGAGATTCACACAGTCATCTGTTTGTACCTGATTGTCTTCTATAGCTCTACTTGCTTATTTGCTTTGGGGGACGGGGTCCTGCCACACAGTCCAGGCTGGCCTTGAACTCCCCTCCTGCCTCAGCCTCAAGTCCTGGGATTACTGCTGTAAAGCACTAGCCAAGCTTTCACTAATGTTTGAAAACACAGACCACAACATATTTACCTTTCCTTTCCATTATAGACTAGACACAGAATTAGACACCAAGTATTTTTGGAATGAACAGAATGGAATAGCAAGTCAGAAGGAAAATTCTAGTAGGGCAGGATGGCTAAGGAGAAGCCAGAGAGTAATATATTAAAAGAGAACATATATATCTAAATAAGGTAATCAGTGCAGCACTATCTGAATTACCAAAAATTTCAAAATAACCAGTCAATGCCAATTAAGAAGAGACAGTAAAATAAAGCAGGACAGATTGTGTGCCACATACTACATTACCAATTAAAACTAAGACTGGAGCAGCTCCTGTGCAGACACATCTTGCATTATCACACTTTACAAATATTATTCTATAGCTTGAGTGCACACCCTAACATGTGTGGGTTGAAGCTTGGTGGGTGGTGTGGTGGAGTGGGTAGAACCCTTAAGAGACGAAGCCTAGTGTAAGGTGGCTGGATCATTAGGAACACTGGCCCACAATTGATTAATGTAGTTTTCAGGGAACTCAGGCTAGCTGTTGTGAGTTGCTATGACAAGAGTAAGCCTATCTAACTTGCTTCCAGTCTTTCCATGTAAAGACACTCGCCCACTTGCTGATAAATACTCCTGCCATGATGTGATGTAGCCAGAAGGTCTTCACCAGAGTCCAAATGGATCAAGCTTAGATTTCACTCTCTAAGGCTAGTTGAGCTAAAAATGTCTCCTTTCCTTCTAGATTACCCAGTTCGAGGTACTGTTTTATAGCAACAGAAAACAAAACATTAAAGCACTGCTTTTTTTTAAAGCAAACTGAAGGCTGTGGTAACTAGGTATTAACCACTGTCCAGCTCTTCCTAGTAATTCTATCTGTGTGGTCACCTGTGACCAGTGACCAGAGATGTCACTACTGTGTGAACCATACCTGTACAAACGCCACACTTAAACGCTGTGTGTACACTCTGACTTGTTACTCCCCATGTCTCTCATTCCCAGGACCTCCTCAATCCCCAAGAAACAGTAATAGTAAAATTAGTTCAACTAATATCCCACAATGGCTTAAGTGTTCAAGTGAAAAGAATAGTCACACACCCCTGTCTACCTCTAAAGTAAAGCTAGCAATGACTAAGCTGAGTGACAAAGGCATGCATGAACGCTAACTTAGGTCAAAGCATGTCTCCTACGCAGTCAAGCTATAAATGCAAAGAGAAAATTCTTGGATGGAATTTTCAAAAGCGCTACTCCAGTGAGCACACAGCTTATCACTGACATGAAGCTGCACATGGCTACACTTAACAGCTGCCTTGGACTGCAAGGAGATGCCTCTCCAGGGCTCCTGAACTAGAGAAGTCAGTGTCTGGCTTCAAAACTAGAAGGCCAACCCAGCTTTCTTATTAGTGGCAAATGCAGCTGGGGCTCTAAGTCAAAACAAATGTTCTCAAAAGTAAAATGTGAAGATTGCTGTGGGCACTCGGGAGGCAGAGACAGGCAAACGGACCTCTGTGTTCAAGGCCAGCCTGGTCTTATAGTTCCAGGATTGCCAGGGCTTCATAGAGGAACTCTGGGGAGTAGAGGGGGCAAAAAGTGAAAAAGTGTCTTTACCTCCTTTACAAGCATTTCTTCCATCCCCATTCAACAGTGCCGACTCTTCGTTATTCGTGACCACGCTGTTTGTCTCATTTTCTTCTACAGACAAATGATCTGGCTATTCAAAGAGAAAAATTACAATTTCTCAGACAGTCACTGCACACTTTCACAGAGGTCTATTTCCGGCTTAGGAGGGGCCCTCTCCACACTACCTACCTCATCGTCCTTGGAAGCAGAGCCGGCCGAGGGTGCCCGGCTAGTACAGAGCCGGCCGTCTTGCACTGTACTGATGTCCAGGCTCATTTTGGGATTGTAGGTGTGCGGATACAGAGATTCCGGAAGATGCTTATACTCTTGAGCACACTGGAATACAAGTGCAAGTTTCAGAAAGCAGTTTACGCGTAAATAAGAAACTGGGACCTGGGAGACGACTGAGCAGGAAACATCCTCACCCATTAATCTGGTGACCTAATTCACTCCCCGGAACCACATAAAGTGGAAGGAGTGGAATTACCTCCACACACACCCGTGCACACATAATAATAAATCAAATAACTACACAGGTAACAAATCGCCCAAACTTTTAATATGTAATGCCCACTAAAGTATAAACTCTTAATTCGGCCTCTGTATTTAGCAAGGTATCAATCACTACCAAGAAAAGAAGCATAGCTATACAGTATATCAGCATGCTAAATCAACTCTCCTCAAATATACGTTTTTTTCATCTTTTGTTTTCATATAATCTTAAAATTATATTTCTATTTATGTTGTGGGAGAAGGGAGGGGTGGTGCACATGTGGAATGTGGAAGACAGGGATACCTTGTGGGAGTTGGTTCTCTTTCCACTGTGTGGGTCCCAGGAACCAAATTTAGGCAGTCATGCTTGGTGGTTAGAGCCTTTACCTTCCAAGCCATTTATTTTATTCACTCTTCATATAATTTTCAGTAGAGAAAGGAATCAGATTAAAAGTATTCACTTAAAATTTGGTAACTATTTAAGCAATAAAGATCTTACGTTCTGAAGCTAAAGAAATATAATGCTCGCGGCATGACCTATGTACAGCTCAGATCTTGGAAGAGTCCCCAAAGGCCCTTATGTTATAAGCAGAGTCCACACGGTGTCCAACAGACCCCACGGGGTGTGTCCTGGAAGGGAGCACAGAATCTGACCCTTCCTGCCATCTCTCTTTCACCTCCCAGCCACCAAGTGGGCACTTGCTGTCACATGCTGCCACAGGAACCCAACAGCAAACCGACTGGCATTCACTGAAACTGGCCTGTGCTCTGAAATGTTCGTACATTTTCAATCGACCAGGAAGGGAGGGGGAAAAACACTTCTTACCTCTAAAAGCCAATGCTCGGAAACAATATGTACCCCTCTTTCTTTTGCAGATTTATATTCTCGATTACTATCATTTGTCCGACCCTGATAAATGAAATGAGTCACTGACTCATCAAAACTCCACCTGAAACAACCAAATATGGCAAAAGGACTAACTAAGGCAAATAGCAGTCCACTCTAAACAGAATACTCTTGACACACAAAACTCCAAGAACTAGAGGATAGGCAAGAATAGTAAAATGGTTGGTTTTGCATCCTGACAAATGTCAATGATTCAATTTTCAGGTATACAGTGTAGGAACATGACAGAAGAACACTTTCAAAATATTACTATCTTCTTTATACTTTTAAAAATTCTTCCACTTTCTTTTATAATGTGTATCACTTTTTAATTATAACAAAAAGTATTTTCAAATTAATGAAATTTAAAGCACTTAAATCATTGTCCAGGCACTGGCTACCACCCTGTTTATTTGCTCCATCACAAAGTGTCTCCGTGTTGAGAACTGAGCCCAGGCCTCTGTGTATGCTAGGCAAGAACTCTACCATAGCCTGAGACTATGTCTCTTAAGAAAACACTGGAGACAGGATCTCATTCTGTAGTCCTGACTATCCTAGAACTCACTATGCACACCCTCAGAAATTAACCTGCTCCTGCCTCTCAAGTGCTGGGATTAATGGGAGTGTACCACCACACCCTGCCAAGATACATGTTTTTAAATTTAAAACAAACTGAAATATTTTCAATGGGCATCTTACTCTAGGAGGGCTTGCTACAGTAGTCAGTACTACTCACAGAAAATCATTAAGATAGAAATAAATTTAAGCCAGGCGGTGGTGGCGCATGCCTCTCAGGAGGCAGAGGCAGGCAGATCTCTATGAGTACAAGGGCAGCCTGGTCTACAGAGCGAGTTCCAGGACAGCCAAAGCCACACAGAGAAACCCTGTCTTGAAAAAACCAAAAAAAAAAAAAAAAAAAGAAAGAAAAAAAAAAGAAAGGAGCGAAAGAATGACTGAATGAATTCAGTCAGTCCCAGATGTACTGACTAAACTCTGTGAAGGTAAGAATTCCATTCAACTATGCTGATCATTCATGGGTCACAAGCTTCCAGAGTACTAACATAAACCAGCTTCACAATATGTGTTAGTTGTGTAAAATGTAAGAATGAATTGTTACATGGGGAGTATTTTCAAAGGCTATGCTAAATTAAATTGGAGGTTTTATTAGACAGTGCACACAAGCAGGCAAAACCAAGACTTCCTCCTAAGGGAAGACAAGGCTTTGGGCTCCCTCTGAGCTGCAGCTGGTACCACCAACATAAAGTTGTGCCTACCTATACTCTGCTCCCAGTGAGGCTGCGACCCCATTCAGTTCACTCTGTCTCTTACTGAGCTTTTTACTCACACACACCACAACTTTGTCAAGTGGTTGTGGAGTCTCTACCTGTACATGGAGAAATAAAGGAACAGATCAGTTATGATTCTTTGACATGCATTAGTGACATCTTCCACTTAATAAGAAAACCAAGTCTACCTCCTCCAAATGGTCGTCACCCTTCGGCTGAGGGCTGGCAGAAAGAGTGCTGGTGTTTCGGGAACTATTGGCCAAGGCAACTTTCAAGTTTCTGACGATGACTTCAGAGAGTGGTGAGCTCAGTTTCCTCTTCTGGGTGGCAGCTTTTGGGGTCTCCAAGGCTGCAAGTGCATCCTGTGTTTAGGGACAGGAAAAAGGCAGAAACAACGAAAGAGAAAGAAAAGGAAATAAGAGGGAAAGAAAGGAGAGAGGAAAGAGATTATCTTTGACCTACTCTTTTTCTCCCCAAAATTAAAACAATCAACTGTCAATTCTATTTTTATACTATAAAGAAAAAGTCCATATTTTCACCAAGCACCGAAGAAGGAGCTGGAGAGATGGATTGGCAGTTAAGAGCATTGGTGGCCTTTCCAGAAGACTGGGTTCAACCCTCAGCATCAACATGGTGGTTTACAACTGTAACACCAGTTCCAGGATCAGACACCCTCTGGATTTGTGGTTACCAGGTATTCATGTGGGGCGCATAGACATACATGCAAGTAAAATAACTATACACACAAAAATAAAGGTTTTAAGAACAGATAAATAAAATCATTAAACTTACTTACCGTTTCAGTAATGCATGCCACATTTACTTAAGAATTAAAATTGCAATTACATAAAGAACTCCAAACCAAAAAGAACACAGAAGGAAACAAATAAGCTAGGATGGTCAAGAAAGAAACTAATTTTAAGACTAGGTAAAAAGTCAGAATGAAGCTGGGGTGGTGATGGTGCATAACCTTTAATCTCTGCACTTGGGAGGTAGAGGCAGGCGGATCTCTGTGAGTTCAAGGCCAGCCTGGTCTACAGAGTTCCAGGACAGCCAGAGCTATACAATGAGACCCTGTCTCGAGGGAGTAAAAAAAGTCAGAATGAGCCAAGAACAAAAAAAATCTTCAAAGGTATAAAATACAGGCTCAGAGGGAGGGGAGGCCAAGAACTAGACATGGAGAGCTCCATGCAGGAACTGGTTCCTTCTCAACCAAACAGCCAACAGAGATGGATGACAACCAGGACTGCACTGGAGGCTAAAACCTTTACAGACAGGTGCTCCTGAGCACCACTGGGGAAAGTCCTCTAACAGTACTTCATGACAATGGGTGGTGATAGCTCTAGAACAGACAGATGCTCTCATCTGGGATTTCTGCAGACTCCAGGGAAGGAAGCCACTCTTATCAGCCTCATGCTGATACCAAGGACTGTATGACTGAACACAAAGATACACGTGTTCAAAACCAAGTTCTTGAGAACATTCCTTCTACTGTAAATGTGGGTAACAAAAAGTGGCACACGTCAAAAAGAAAAGATCACAAAAGATGTGAATCACAAAAGTGTTCAGGAATGTGAGTTCAAAAACCTTAACACCCAGATCAAATAAAAGATGCCATGTGGAGACGTGGACAGTCCATGGAGAGGATTTACCACCTGCCACCTCAACTCTAAGCTTTGACAGTTCCATACACCTCTGAAACTAATTCAGAAATTCAGACGCGCTAGAGAGGAGAGAAGGAATGAGTGGGAAAGCCTCAGCTACAGATGGGACTAACAAAGAGCCAAAGAGTAAGGCCTTACTAGCTAGTTATCAGCACAATGCTTATGCTTTGTGCTGGGACACAGCTCAGGTGGGAGAGTGCACCTAGCATGCACAGAGTCCTGGACACATACTCCAGCATCACACACATCAAGTGATCAACACCTTTGAACACATATATGGATCAGAAATTCAAGGTCATCCTTGACCATATACTAACACTGAGGCCAGTCTGAGCTACATGAGACCCTGACTCAAACAAAAAAAATGAAAAGGAAAGTTACAGTTTACACAATGCTCTATCTACAGAGTTCTGGTGTTCAATGTAGCTTATTGATGCCAGGCTAGCAAGGTGTTAATCTGGACTTGAAAATCTTTTTCATGAATGATTTTAAAGAAAAAAAAAATCAGATTTTAAGATATTAAAATAGTCTTGTTTTGTGGGCCAGGCATGGTGCCTCATTCTCTGTATGATGCCTGTATACACTGCATATTACAATTTATTACAATTTATTACTACTGTCAGATCTATATACAGTTGCTTCTTTTCATACTGAAATCGTGTTACTTTTATAATTCAAGTAAGCAGTTGGGTTAATTTGTGTTTCTTTTTTAATAGAATATAACAGAAAAACAAAAAACCGTAAGATACATCCTGTTCCCAAGCACCCCACAGTCCTCTGAGGGCAAGTTACCATCACTCAGGTGTCTTGCTCATTCTCTTTTATTTTACTGTGCTCATATACTACCAGCATAGTAATTTATAAATACAACAAAATTTATTTAAACTATGCCAATAAACCAATTATTTTGATTAACAATCTTTAAGTAGTACACAACTACCTTTGCATGCCATTTGGAACATATAAGAACAAAAGGAGCCTTTGAAGTGTTCAGGATACTGAAATTATAAAAAACATGCACTGCATGCTATTGTTATTGCCCTTGGTTGCCTCCTAGAGGTTGAAGTTAAGTCGCCACTGCTGAAGACACCACATAATTCTCAGAACATTTGAGCTGGATCTGACATCAAAGCCTCCCTTCCCAAGTCTAGCTTTCATAGTACCAGAGCGTGCTATGCAGTTGCCAAGAGAGGGAAGCAGTCAATAGTCCTTCCCAGCTGTGATGCCTATGAACCACAACAACAACCTGCATATCAAGACATCCCTAAAGATGCAATAGCTGTATCTGTATCTTGGAAGTACCCAACAAGTGTCTAGCTGGACTTAAGGCCCACTCTACAGGAAATCATGCCTGACACTAGAAATCTAGTCAACTACCGAGGGCTAGTGAGATCGTGGATCTTAGAGAAGAACCTGTTGCAGCCACTTCACTAGACCAGCACAACCCCTAACTACCTTCTAAAGATTTAACCTATACCTACAGAAACCTTCATCAAAGAAATCTCTCTTGCAACAGATGGAGACTTTACAGAAAACCACAAGTGGTCAAAATGCAAGGATCAGGTGATCCTGGTGTACCAAGTCCCAAGGCTCAGGGAACCTCATGGAAAAGAGAAAGAAAAGATCGTAGAAGTCAAAGGACGCTGGGCGGTGGTGACGCACGCCTTTACTCCCAGCACTCGGGTGGCAGAGGCTAGAGGATCTTTGTGAGTTCGAGGCCAGCCTGGGCTACAGAGCGAGATCCAGGAAAGGCGCAAAGCTACACAGAGAAACCCTGTCTTGAAAAACCAAAAAAAAAAAAAAAAAAAAGAGTCAAAGGACAAAGAAAGAAGTCTGATGAGAGCATGAGTCTCCTAGAAACAACAGGGAAGCTACATCCATGATACTTCAGCAACATGGCTGCCTAACATTACAAGACCTAAAAAACACAACATAAATAGATAAGCAGGGGCTGGAGAGATGGCTCAGTGGTTAAGAGCACCGACTGCTCTTCCAGAGGTCCTGAGTTCAATTCCCAGCAACCACATGGTGGCTCACAACCACTTGTAATGAGATCTGGTGCCCTCTTCTGGCCTGCTGGGACACATGCAGGCAGAATACTGTATACAAAATAAATAAATAAATAAATAAATCTTTAAGTAGACAAGCAATGTGGGAGGGATCTCCTGGGGGCCTCACTCCTAGGACAGATAACTACAGGCAACTGACTGCTGAAAGAGGGAGATTTAATTTTCCCAGAGATGAGTTCCCTAACTGATAGTCTAACACCAAGTGGTCAGCCCTGAAATTATACACACACAAGCAATACTAAAGGACTCAGCAGGTTCTATTTATGTGTAAAATGTCTCTCTGTGTGTTTGTATGTGTGTGTAAAATAATAAAAAGAGTCCACCAACGTGAGAAGGAATGAGGGAGAAACACAGGAAGAGTTGGAAAGAATAAATATTGGAGAGACTAGAAGGTAGAAAAGAAGCGGGCAATATTTTAATTAAAATAAAAAAATTATTGGAAACTATAGAGACAGACACACACACACACACACACACACACACACACACACACAGCCAAACAGACATACATGGTAGAGCAGAGCAGCATGCTCAGAAAACTCAAGGGAAAACTGCAGACCAGAAAAGTTGATTCAAACAGTATATTAAAGAATCAATGCCACAAAAGTTCTTAATGTTCAAAAGCAAGAACTACTCACACCCACTCTAAGGAATCTACCAAAAAAAAGATCCTACCAAAGCTTTGCGAAGCTTCAAAAATGACAGCGAACATTTCAAACACACAAAGCAGAGTAAAGACTGTGAAACTCACCAGTATGTGATAACTTAAAATGAAAAACAAGAATATTCCCCAACAAGGGTATGTTCATGGACTGGAAGAATGATTGCTTCAGAGTGAAAGCCAGTATGATTTAAAACTAACCAACAACAAAAGATTAGGAAGGGGAATAAGAACACACTGACAGTATTAACACAGCCAGGTATATACTACTGTGTTAATCCCGCTTAGGAGGCAGATGCAGGAGGAGCACCTCAAGTTCAAGACCAGTGTGGTTCTACATATCAAGGCAGCCAGAGCTGTCTATATAGTAAAACTGTCTTAAAACCTAAAAAAAGAGGATATCAAGCAAACACATAATATAAATACATATAATGCAAGTATAAACTAATTACCAAATAATATATGACAGATCTTAGAGATAAGACAGCAGAGATTAAATTCCTAGAACCAGAGGAGACAGCCCTCAAGCCAAAAAGCATTAAACAGGATAGGGCAGTTTGTAATATCAAAAGCCACAGTCTACATTTTGACTAAGGCAAGTCATGCATGTCAGTGTGCCAACTAACATAGCAACTACTTACTAAAAACAAAAACCATGTAAGATTTCCAAAGAAAAAGAATTACCAACACAAGAATCTTGCAAACCTCGCTTAATATATAGGATAGGTAAATAAACATCTATTAGAAAAGGATACAAAGGATTTAAGTTATCAAGAAGTTAGATCTTTCATATTAGATATGTATCAAATACTACACCTTAGATAAAATGCCATCTTATGATAAGCCAATTAATTAGTTAAGTAGAACATGGGCAAATCTACACAATAGAGGCTAAACAAATCCAACCAAACAAATGCAAAAAACAAAAAAACAGAAAACAAAACAGACTTTGGGGGCTGGAGAGATGGCTCAGAGGTTAAGAGCACTGGCTGTTCTTCTAGAGTTCCTGAGTTCAATTCCCAGCGACCACATGGTGGCTCACAACCATCTATAATGACATCTGATACCCTTTTCTGGCCTGCAAACATACACTGCACGCAGAACATTGTATACATAATAAATAGATCTAAACAGACAAACCACAGGCTTTATAACACTACCTATATAAAAGCCAGAAACAAGCATAACACAACTGTGAGAAGTTGTAGGGAGGGGAGCTACTTTTATGAATTAGAAATATTAAGAAGGGGCATCAGGAAGGGTACACAGTATTAGCAACTCTATCTGAACATAGTGTCAGTACACTATTTCATTTAGCAGAGTATTGTTTTTCTTTATTTACCATTTAAGGGGTCTATGAACTGTGCACTTAAGTTGTCTGAACCAGGCAGTGGTGGCACACACCTTTAATCCCAGCACTTGGGAGGCAGAGCCAGGTGGATCTCTCTGACTTTAAGGCCAGCTTGGTCTCAGAGCGAGTTCCAGGACAGCCAAGGGTATACAGAGAAAACCTGTCTTGCAAAACTAAAAAAGAAAGAAAAAAAGTTGTCTGGACTCATTTCATGACTTAACATGATCTCAGGAAAGGAACGGTGAAGCTCAGAGTTCACATGCTGTCACAAGGCAGCACAAAGCAGGGTCAGCCTGACTCCAGAAGTCACAGCACCAGGAGAGTGGTTTTCCTCTGCTTAAGGCTCATGGGGCAGAGCACTAATCACAGAATTTTGAAAGGGATTTCATGCAAAACCATAGGACTCTAAAGAAACCATTTTGTCTTAAGAACCACCAGAATTGGGGCTGCTCAGAGGTTAAGAGCACTGACTGCTCTTCCAGAGGTCCTGAGTTCAATTCCCAGCAACCACATGGTGGCTTACAACCATCTGTAATGAGATCTGGCGCCCTCTTCTGGCCTGCAGACATACATGCAGGCAGAACATTGTATACATAATAAATAAAATAAATCTTAAAAAAAAAAAAAAAAAAAAAAGAAAGAACCACCAGAATTGGTAAGATTAAAGGTACACATTAACCTGGAAAAATTGTCCTGGTATCAATTAATACTTATTTTTGGAAGATGAATCATCTGCTACTAAACACAGTAATAAAAATACCTAAAATGTACTTGGTTTTCCTGTGGCTAGAACCCAGGGTCCTCTCATGTCTGCCAGACCACTATTCTATTACGGATCTACCTCTACAACGCTCTTTTAAAAACAAACAAACAAAAACAAAAGTACTTTCTGAGGCAGACCTTGAACTCAGTATGTAACCTAGAAAAGACTTGAACTTATGATCCTCCTCCTTGGCTTCCAAGTAACTGGAATTATAGGCAGTACTACCAGGCCCAGCTAACATACTATTTCTTAATATTCTTTTTTTTGGTTTTCTGAGACAGGGTCTCTCTGTGTAGCTTTGCGCCTTTCCTGGAACTCGCTTTGGAGACCAGGCTGGCCTCGAACTCACAGAGATCCGCCTGGCTCTGCCTCCTGAGTGCTGGGATTAAAGGCATGCGCCACCACCGCCTGGCTATTTCTTAATATTCTATAAGCAAACTATCAACAGGCAAATGGGTTCAGGGATATAGAAACCATAGGCAATGACTTCAACAGCTACTCAGAAGGCAAAAGCTCCCAAATGAAAGATAGAAAAAGAATGTCTGGGGACTTAAAAGTAGACTATTTGAAAATGTTTTTTTTTTAGCCTTTGATTTGTGGATAAATTTCCAAAGGTGACAGACCACACTGTTCAGAACAGACAGAAACACCACCTATCTCCTCTAAGAGGAAGGACTGGAAAGTTAAGGTGACACGAGGGACTTTCAGAAAGCCAGCCCAAGGTACATTTAACTTGTACCTCAGAAAGGCAGCAACACGTTCTCTATTTCAAAGCTTACAAAACCATTTCATTGTACTATTTCATTTCAAAGTGATGTTCAGAGAGGTTAAATGATCTACCTAGAGCTGTGTTCATGTAGCAATCTGGGACTTGAACCCAGGGCCCTAACTTCACATTATATATAGACACAGCTATTATCTCAACTCTGAGCACTTATTTATCAACATCCTTGGAAGACTTTACATTACAAAATTTGGTGGTGATGCACAACGTGAGGCTCTACCTTTATAAACTGTAAAACGATCAGCACTGGTACCATTTCCTTCAAGCCTTACCGTCACATCAAAAGATGGCTTGAAAAGTTTGTCCTTAGACAGAAACTTCGATGGTGTGTCCAGGTGTAAGGAGGGTTCCTTCTTAAGTGGCTTCTTAAGTGCCGAAGAGACTGAGTCCTGCTTACAGTGCTGAGATACAACAGCATGGAAAGCTTTACTCTGAAAGCGGTTCATGTCCAAAGGTGTAACAGCCATTTTTCTGTGCATTTCTAGATGTGTGTTGGGATGTCCTGGAGAGTCTGGATTTGGATTCATTACATTTGGCAGCTTAGTTTCTAATACTTGTTCTATAGATTGAAAATGAAAAGAAACAAACAAACCACTAATATCAGCTTTTTCTTTCAAATGAGGCAAAATGACACTTTGATGTTTTGTTAGGTTCCACATATTGTCTTGGTACACTTTAAACCATAAAGTTATACTCCTACTTTCCAAGAAGCAAACCAGATGAACTTATTTTGGAGACAGGTCTCATATACTTTTGCAGGTGGGCCTAACCCGTTGACACTGCCATAAAACATTGTCATCTTCCAAGAGAACCCAACAATCAGAGTTAAGAAACAAACAAACAAACAAAAAACCAACCAACCAACCAACCAACCAACCAAACAAACAAAAAACAGCTGGGACTTGGAGGCAGAGGCAAGCAGATCTCTGTGAGTTCGAAGCCAGACTGGTCTACAAAGAAAGTTCCAGGACAGCCAGAGCTGTCACACAGAGAAATCCTGTCTTAAGAAACCAAATGAAAGCCAACCAACCAACCAATCAACCACCCACCCACCCAGTTATTTTTTGTGGGTTGGGCTGCACTTGAAGCCATCTTCGTATGACTGCAGAGCACAGGCCACAGGTTGGACATACCTGCTAAGGGACCCTCCTGCCTCTGCCTCACAAGTGCTGGGCTTCAGACGGGCACTATAAATCCCGGCTTCCAGATGATATTAAAATATATGCTGAGGACTGAACAGGTGGCTCAGTGGGTAAAGTACATACTTTGTAAGAACAAAGACCTGAGTTCAGGTCCCCAGCACCACATGAAAGCTGGGTGCAGTGGTGTGCACCTGTAATTGCAGTACTGGTGGTGGGGGCAGGCAGATCCTTGAAGCTCACCTCATCAGTGAGCTCTAAGTTCAGTGAGAGACCCTGTCTCTAAAACAAAGGTGGAGTATGATAGAGGAAGACACACGATGTTGACCTCTGATCACACAGTTATGCACACGCAAATATCACATACACAAATACAAATAAACACACATACATAAATATATGTGTACACAAATGTAATATATGTATTGAATTGTACACACACACACATTAACTGAAATAGATAATTATAAACCCATTCACAAAAACAAAAAACAAACAAACAAAAAAGTTTATTATCCACCCAGTCAAGAAAGACACAGTAAGAAGAAAATTCCAATCCTTGTGGCAATCAAACAGGTCTAGTCTGTCTAGGTTAGTAGGCAACAGCTCGGAGTGTTCCCCAAGATGGTGACTGGCCTCTGCAGTCTGCCTAGCAACACTACCACTTAGAAGCTACTTGGACCCTCCCACCTCTACTACTTTTGCTCAACTTTAGCAAAACACTTTCGGCTACTTCATGGCAGGCCCATTACTAGACAATAAAAATAAAGAATTCACAAGACTTTACAGAGTTTACAGTTTGAAGGAGGAAGGAAAGCAAACCAGTTTCTCCAGGCAAGGAGAATCCTCGAAGGAAAAAAAGTGCAAAAATGAGATAGGACTGTAACTGCGGAGTCAAAGAAGGTGTCTCTCCCAGAGGAACGGACAGTCTAGCTAAAGATAAAAGGAAGCTAGATGTGCTGGCTGGTTTTATGTCAACTAGACATAAAGCCTGGGAAGCCTGTGGTGTGTTTTCTTGATTGATGACTGATGTGGGAGGACTCAATGCACTGTGGGTGGTACCATCCCTGGGCAGATGGTCCCTGGATGGTATAAGAAAATAGGCTGAGCAAGCCACGAGGAGTAAGCAGCACTCCTCCATGGTCTCCCCATCAGTTTCTGCCTTTAGGTTCCTGCCCCGACTTCCCTAGATGATGGACTACAAGTTGTAAAATGAAATAAATGCTCTCCTCCCCAAGCTGCTTTTGGTCATGGTATCTTATTACAGCAACAGAAAAGTAACTAAGATAGTAGGCAAGTATTAGGTCATCTTGAGCGAACACGCAAAAGCCCAGATAAGCAGCAAGAACACATTAGCTACACATCATGCTAGTGTGAGCCATGGTAGGAACTTATCAAGACTAAGTAAGATAGATGCTCACATCTTTCTACTTCAACACTGAAACCCTGGGTGTGTCCTTTACTAGCTTTCAGATCACAGGGACAGCACAGGATACAGTACACACTAAGCATCTGTGCTAAGAGCGCACATCCATCTGGCCATCAATAACAAACACACAACAAAGACTCACAGGTCTCACCATAAACAGCAGAAACAAAAGAACTTTTCAAAGCAAGTCTTGGAACATTCCTATTTCAGCAACCATCAAGTTGTAAAACACATAAAAACAAAGAGTTCTAACCTTGTTTAGGTGCACTGTCAACCAGAAAATGGCTTTCATCCGCTCTCTTCCCCATTCTAGCAGTTTCTAAGAGCCATGAAATAGTGACTGCCGGCAAACTCCACTTCTTTGCAGCTTCGTATTTAGAACCAATTGGTTCTTTCACTATAAGATGTGTACTGGCAAGCATGCCTTTCTTTGCACTGGATTTGCGAACAAAGAATTCTTGAACACTAAAATTTACATGGAAAGGAAAGCAAATGATCACATATAAATTAGCCTACAAACTAAGAACAAAGTTTCTTTTATAACAGCGGGATTAGTTAACTTTAAGAAAACATATTCCAAGCTGTGGTGGCACACGCCTTTAATCCCGGAGGGAGGCAGATGCAGGGGGATCTCTGAGTTCAATCAAGGCCAGCCTGGTCTATACAGAGAAACCTTGTCTTGAAACCGCCCCCCAAAGAAAACATACACTAATGAAAAGGTGATAGATTTTTTAAAAAGATTTTTTATTATGCATGTGTGCATGCGCCTATGTGTGCATGTACATATGTGTGCAAGTGCCTGTGGAGTCCAGAAGACATCAGATCACCTGGAAGTAGAGTCACAGGGTAACTCAGAGCAAGCAGCTCAGCATGGGTGCTGGGAAGGGAACATGGGTCCTTTCAGGAGAGCAGCACATATACTGAACACCATCTATACCTTCCTACCAAAAGGAGTATGGAACAACTTTAGGAGCACAGTAATGGTATAAATACCTATCTTTTTACTCATTATAACTTCCCAAAGCATTTTCACACATCATCTGAATTGATTATCTCACTTTTTGTAAATTTCAGTGTTTTGCAGGCAAGGGGAAAAGGAAAATAAGTGACTTAGTCAAGAGTGAAGAGCATTAAGGGAAAATGAGCAGAAAATGAGCCCAGCACTTAAAACTGAAACCATCAGTCTTTCCTGATTCTGGGTCTTAAGGCCGATTTCCTGTCTTCCAATACTGTTTGACTATTTTCAATAGTTTTCAGGCTCCTATTTAACATTAACACACCAACCCATGTGCTATGGTGATAGCTAATCTTGATTATCAACTTGAAGGGAACTCGAATCACCAGCAACAAACATCAGAGCATGTCTCTGAGAATGAGAGAGTTTCCAGGAGGTTAGGAGAAATTGAAAGACCCACCCTAAATGTGGGTGTTATTATTCCAAGTCTCCAATGTTTGTTGACTCCTCTCCCTGTTGGGCTCCTAGGACAGTGGTTCTCAACCTGTGGGTCATGACCCCATTGACACACCTCTATCTTCAAAAATATTTACGATTCACACCAACAGCAAAATTACAATTATGAAGTAGCAACAAAAATAATTCTAGTTTGGGGTCACCACAACATGAGGAACTGTAGTAAAGGGTTGCGGCATTAGGAAGGTTGAGAACCACTGTCCTAGGAAGACACAGATGCTCTACTAGGTACACTGACATTTTACCTTCCATGGGCGCACTCTTTACGTACAGGACTCTTCTTTTTCTTGTTTAATGCCTTTTGACCTGAAGTCAAACCCATGACCTCCTTTTTGTCTTTACTTCTACCTTTGGCCATCATTTCCTCCCAGAATGTTGAGTATACTATCTGAAGGAATATGCTCTTTATGTTCTTAATTTAAAAATATTTCCCATTAAATATGAAGTTGGTTAATTGATATGTATTGATATACCTGATTTCTACTTTTTTTCAAATGCTACTATGTAATGACCAATTAGGGAGGTTGAGCTACTGAAGGATTTTGCAGGTAACTTTTTAACTCCTTTATTTCCAAAGTGTTCCTTGCATTCCTTGCAACGTGCTCCATTTGCATTTCTGGTTGAAAAGAAGAGAAGCAATGGATGCATATTAAAAAGAAGAAAGGAGGAAGAAGGAGGAAGAGGAGGAAGAAGAGGTAGAAGAAGAAAGAGGAAATATCCTTACAGCACACTGAAAGGCACAATGCTTAGACAAGCCCACAGATCACTATTAATCATTCCCTTTCATGGTGACTAAGCCAAGGGAAAAAAAAAATCAATGCCTACAGCCTTAAAAGTCTGCCAGACATCCATCTAGCAGTATACATCCCTCTGCTTCCCGGAGCCATTATAGACACAATACCTACTCATCAACCACACAACAAATAAAACCCTGGCCAAATGTAATTACAATACTTTCCATTAAGTCAAAAAAAAACAAAACAAAACAAAACAAAACAAAACAAAAACCATGATGTGGTTGGGAATGCTGTAGTAGAGCCCCTCTTAGCATGCGCAAAGCCCTCAGCTTGATGCCTAACACCGTGTGTGTGTGTGTGTGTGTGTGTGTGTGTGTGTGTAACAGACAGACTGAAAAATATTACATACCTTGCTCCAAGGTGACTTGCTAAGAATACCAAGGAATCTCTTTCTGCTCCAACACACTGACTGAAAGAAATCACACAGTCCTTTAAAGGAGTCATTCCCGACATTACCGCCACTGGGGTGAAGAGGGGATTCGACTTGGGATCAACTAGTATCTGGTAATCTATACACGTAACCTTTGGAAAACAAAAGCAAGAAAGCTACTGTAAGTAAGAAATAAGTGGTTAAGACAGGCTCAAGTTACAATCCTAGCAGTTGTTGTTTAAAGAAAAAGGAACTCCACATTAACAGTCTTCAGTATGTTCGTTCTCAGCACATTCCAAATGACAGTCAGAGAGATACATAGACATTAGATCTTTATATTTGCATATTAAATCAGTAAGATGGATTGCTAGAGCAATTGGAAGTTACTCTGTATTTCACCTGTATCAGTACTTTAGTTTAACATTTTCTCTTCACTCTTGAGACATTTAAAAAGTGCATGCTGTGCATCGGCTGTGAAGAAGGATCAACAGTGTGAGGTGAGACAGGCTACAAAGGCCTCCTGACAATGAGTCCTGCTGACACAGCCCTGTGACAGCAACTTCCGTATGTCAGTGTTAGGACCAAGAAGAACGGACTTCTAAATTCTTTAAAAGGTATTTTATTTTTAATGTGTGTATGTATGTGTGAGAGTGTGTGTTTGTGCATGTGAGGGCAGGGCCTGTGGAGGTCAGAAGGAAGTGTCAGGTCACCAGAGCTGGAGTTACAGGATGAGGACCAAGAAGCTGAAGAGTTTTACATTTTTTTAAATTATTGTATGTGCATGCAAACACACACACACACACACAACAAAGTGCACAAAGGTGAATGTGAAAGGACATGTGACAAAGAAGGAGAGAAGAGCCTGTGCAGAGAAGCCAGAGGACGACTTTGGCAAGTTCTCTCCTTCCAGCATGGGTTCTGGGGCAAACTCGGGTTGCCAGGCTTCCACAGCAAGTGCCTTTACCCACTGGGCCATCTTGCTAGGCAAACTGAATTGCTTCAAAAGTACACATTAAGACCTTGGCGCCAAAACTCCTTCAGTCTTGGATTTCGACTGTCAACATTTCTTACCAGCCATGTGTTTGTAACAACGTCTCCCACAGCTGCTTCTACTTCACACCCCAGCAGAGGAACCACAGCATAGTCAGCAACAATTCTGCTGGGAAGGGACACAATCTTTCCAGCATGTTCTCTTATGATGTTTACAATGTTACACTCATTTTCAATACTAAAACCCAAAACCAAGAAGCTCTTTTGGCTAAATAAGCCTTCCTCAGGAACTGCAGAGCCATCAAGGAGGCAATGGCTGACTGAAGACTGGTCTTCCACTTGCACAGAAATGTGGGTGGAGTCATCACAGGGCTCAACTTGAGTAGAATCACTGTAAGGCCCAACTTCAGGCTCTATAGCTTCAACTGGAAAAGAAAAAGGCAGGGTCTCTATTTGACAATTACCAGACTTAAGAGCTTATTTCCACAGAGTGTGGTAATGCACAGCTTTGATCCCGACACTGGGAAACAGAAGCAGATGGATCTCCCTGAGTTCAAGGACGAATATTACAAGTAACGGCATCTTCAATTTAAAACACAACTGTCATGTCTGTTCTAAGTATGAAACTAGAGCAGAAACCCAATTTTGGTCTGAAAATTATGATGCTCTAATAAACATGTCTTTTTAGTAGTTGGGTTTTGTTTGTTTGTTTGTTTTTTTAAGACAGGGTCTCTCTATCTAGTCCTGGCTGTCCTGGAGCTTGCTATACTGGCCTTAAGATCCTACTACCTCTGCCTCCAGAATGCTGGAAATAAAGGTAAGTGCCACTGAATAAAATTAGGAAAATAACCAAAATCTTTGTTTCCCACAATTAAAAAAACTATGATTCTCTAAGAACTAGAAACTGTACATGTTACAGGGGTAACAGAGAACTATAAAGTATATATACTTTATGTAACTTGAACTAGATACAGTTGGTCCTAGTGGAACAAAGTCTGTAACATCAACTGCTCAGAAGGCTGAGGCAGTTGATATTATAAGCCTATGTGCCCTGTGGAGGATGTCCAAGGCCAGACTAGGCCTTAAAACTAAAAATAAAGAGGGTAACAGCTCAATGATGGAGCCTGTGTCTGGGTCACACCTTAGCATTACAATAAATAAACAAGTAAATAACCTAGATACAAAATCAAAGAATCATATATAGAGAGATATATATCATGTATATCTAGACACCCACACATGACACAAATTATAAAGAAACCAGGACGGATTTCACAGGAGGCTCTTGGCACAGTGGTAATGCTCTACTTTCATAAATAGACAATGTGACCATTCATCACAATATTCTTTTTGATATATCAAATATTTCACAATACACTTTAAAAAGGAAAAAGTTTAGTCATAACTCTATGCTGGTAATCTACCTTACCACATTAACAAGACCATATGCTGAGACAGCATGACAGACTTCTCATATCCCAGTCAGAGGGCATTTGTTACAAGCTTCTGCGATTACAATGAACACACAGATGCCCCAGAGATGGCTCAGTGCTTAAGAGCATGTACAGCTCTCACAAAGAACCTGAGTTCTACTCCTAGCATCCACAGTAGACACAAACGTCCGTAACTCTAGCTCCACAAGGATTGCATCTCTGGCCTATGAAGGCACCAGCATGCTCACGCTCCCCCACCCCAAATTTAAAAAAAAAAAACAAACAAGTTCATACTCAAACCAAACATAGAGCTACTGTGAGAGAGCTCGAGACAGTCATGATTAAATGATTCTGAGCCTGATGGCCTTGTTTGGTTAGAAAAAGTTACAAATCTAAAACTTTTTGGAAATAAAAAAGTTCATAGAAGCCAGGTAGTGTTGGCACACAACTTTAATCCCAGTACTTGGGAGGCAGAGGTAGGTGGATCTCTGAGTTCAAGGCCAGCCTGGTCTACAGAGTGAGTTCCAGGACAGCCAGGGCTATATAGAGAAACTGTGTCTGGAAAAACCAAAAAATAATAAATAAAAAAGTTCACAGAAAACTTGGCAGATATTACACATGTATACATTGCTTCCTAACTATAAATGCTAATCAACTATTTCTTACCTACTGTGGAATCATTATTTACATACTGAGCGAGCAGATCCTCATCAGCTTGCTGGAGCTTCTCATTAGGAGCAAAATCTTTCTTAGAGAACGTGCTGCTCTTTTCTAAGACAATTGTCTGGTTTGCAGGCTGATCTGAAACAGGAATTCCAGCTGGCTGGTAGTTAGTGTGGATATATGGCTCTTCGGGGAGTATATATCCTTTGCTAAAACACTCCAGCAACCACTTTGCTCCCACTACGTGAGGCCTACAAAAAGAGCACACAGTTAAGCTCTGGTCTAAGTGAAGAAGACCATTATCCCTCTTACCATGCATTCCCACAGCTGCACAGACATGCAAACTTAACCCAAATCATTCCAGAATAAAGTGGTATGAATTAAAGACTGACAGGACCTGTGGGATGATTTGCTCCAAAACTGCCTCAGGTCATCCTCATAATCTCCCACAATTACATGAGTTACATCTTCATTAAGTTGATTAAATCGAACTCCACCGCCACTGTTAATAAGCCTTCTCAGCTTATCTAGCTTTCTACCACTAAAACCACAGAGGTATATCTGCAAACAAAGAAGATGTGCTTTGGATTAACATATTCAACAGAAACAAATTTACAAGAACTCTATTTCCACTATGTGTAAATAAGACACTTTACACATATTTTGGGATATGTAAGGAGTGAAATATATTCTGAAATTAATTCATGTACACTCATACTGACAGCTAGCAAACCCCCTCGATCTACTAATATATCCCCCCACCCCCCTCCCCCACCACATACACACACACACAGTGCTGGACATCATCACTCACAGCTTTTACATGGTTGCTGGGGATCCAAATTCCAGCCCCTCTGCTTTCACAGCAAGTACTGACCCACTTAGCCATCTCCTCAGCCTGAAACTGATATTTTTAAACATCTGTTTATAGTCCCACAGCACTGGCATCTTTCAGTAGAAACCTGAAGGAGGTCTGAAGCCTCAAATGAATTAGAAGACCAGACTTCGGGCTGGAGAGATGGCTCAGAAGTTAAGAACACTAACTGCTCTTCCAAAGGACCTGAGTTCAATTCCCAGCAACGACATGGTGGCTCACAACCATCTATAATGAGATCTGGTGCCCTCTTCTGGCATTCAGGCAAACATGCAGGCAGAACACTGTATACAAAATAAATAAATTTACAAAAAAAAAAAAAAAAAAAAAAAAAAGACCAGACTTCAACATCTTCTAAATGTTGGTGCACATCTTGTTAAAAGATTTTCACTCTGTGTGTGTGTGTGTGTGTGTGTGTGTGTGTGTGTGTGTGTGTGTATACGTGCACACATGTGTCAGATAACATATGTGGCTCAGTTCTCTTCCACCTATGGGCCCAGGACTGGAACTCAGGTCATCAGGTTTGGTGGGTGGCAGAGGTATCTCTAACATGAAGATAGCTTCTCAAGTTGTAAGGGATGACTTCTTGTAAATGTAATATTTATCTTTCCTGAAATTTCTATCTAGTCGATCTCAACAAAAACAGCAAGTCAAAGAGCTGAGCACAATGCTTTGAAGAAATATGCACACAGGGATTTTAAACTATAAAGGTGTATGTTTAAGCCAATTAAACATATAATTTTTTTTCACTTCCATTTTTCAAAAAGTTCAAAAACTGGCATTCTATTTCCATATATCCCAAATCATCACTATTACTAGAATAAATCCTAACAAAAATTAAGAATCAAATGCTTCCTACATGGAAAGAAAAATTCAAAGTCACATTAGAATTAGTATATTCTAAGACTTGAGAAAAAAAATTACACAAAGTACCTTTCTGCCTCACCAGTAAGTTGATAAATCTTAGAAGGATAATTGGCCCTTAATAACAAAACACAATTTAACTTTGCCTGCTCTGAGAATGAATGCATGGCCTAATCACTCTACTAATAGCACTCTATGAAGTATGTGGGTCTAGGAGATACGATGTTTCCATCATGACTCTTATATGCACACACTAAAAATCATCTGAAAAACCCAAGAGTAACTGAACAGAGAAATAATTTATAAATCAAATCTTCTTCCTTCTATTGCTGAGGACTCAACCCAAGGCCTTGTACACAATTAAGAAGGCAGACTTTAAGGTGACAGTAATGCATGTCTAGGACTCTGGGAAAGCATTTTATTATATTTTAAATTTATATTTATTTCTTATGTGTGGGCAAACCACATGCACATGTCAGGGTAACTTGTGGGATTGGGTTCACTCCTTCCACCACATGGGGTACTGAGGGCTAACCTCAGGTTGTTGGGCTTAGCAAAAAGCACTTCACCTGCATGGCCCTGAAAAAGGATCTGAATCTTCTAAGTATTACCCTCAAGATAATAGCCACTTTAGTTATTCATGGGAATTAAGTGATATTTTAAATAACAATGTAACATGAAATGATAAGTGGTATTATAAATATTATATATAAATAATAATTATTATAAATAATAAATGATAGCTACAAGTGAAATATTTTAATGTAACTGGTCAGATTTCAGAGCAGAGTTAAGAAGTAAAATGAACTTTGATGTACAACAGATGAAGCTACATCCGAGGCACAGGCTCACAGGCACAGTATGAGCACAGTGAGTGCCAGCCTCCTAATTCAGTAGAGAGTTTGTTTACGTACAGCAAGTCCGACTAAGAGGGGTCTTCAGAGTCAGGCTGAGGGTGTGTGCATGTCTGAGCCTCACTGTAGCCCAAGCTGGCCCTAAACTCAGGGCTAAAGATTATTAGCATTTACTGAATGTTATACAACAGACATACCCGACAGCCATCTAGCAAATCTTCAGGTGCTTGAAACACACTGATGTCCAGATTTTCTAGGTTTTCAAGTGTATATTCAAGTTTGCTAGTAGTTGAACCGAACATTGTTTCATTTACACAGCTGCCATTTATGTTGGATATATGGCTGACATCTGCCAGAGTACGACCTACATATATAAAAAGAAATGATAAATTCATGAGGTTAAACAAGTCATTACATGCTTCTTTACAAATTATCTTTTCCTATAGTCAAAGAGGTATGAACAAATTACAAAGATTCAGAGGGTTTTTTTTTACTGAAATCTTGGTGACAAAGCATGAAAAGTAAAATTAAGTTTCTTTCATTATTAAAGTGAAAATAAGTAATGTTTCTTTAAAGTGGCTTATACCCCATAAAAAGGCAGTTGCTGGCCTTAAGGTACAAGATTATTGCATTTGGAAAAAAATTATTGACAATTTTGCTAAATGGCATTTCTAAAATAAAGAGAGATTAATATTGACCGATACATCAAACAGACCATCACAAAGGGGGATGTCCTTTCTTTTTTAAGTTTTAAAGAGTTGTATCTATATTATTGTGTGTATGGCGCGTGGGTGTAGGTGCGTGGTTGTCACAGAACTCCTATGGAGATCAAAGAACAAGGCTGTGGAGTTGGTTTGCTCCTTCCACCTTTTCTGGGCTCTAGGAATTGAGGATGTCCAGTTTTCACACCAAAACACTTTACCTGCTATACCATGAAATTTTTGGTTTTGTTTCGTTTTTTGAGACAGGGTCTTTCTATGATCTACACAAATGGTTCTCAACCTGGAACTCATGGCAATCCCCCTGCTTAAGCCTCCCAGGTCTTATACAGGAGTGCTACCATGCTAAACCAAAACAAACAAACAACACACCCTGAATTATGCAATGATAATCTATAACCATCACAGTATATCAATAAAGAAAATATAGGCTGGTCATGGTGGCATTTGCCTTTAATCCCAGCTCTTAGGAGGCAGAGACAGGCGGATCTCTGAATTGGAGGCCAGCCTGGTATACTGAGTGAGTACCAGGACAGCCAGGGCTACAGAGAAACCCTATCTTAAAAAACTTTAAAAAAAAAAAAAAAGAAAAGAAAAATATATATTAGTACATGACTCAGCAAAGTTATAAAAATAGTCCCCTGGGCTGTCAAGATGGCCAATGGGATAAAGCACTTGGCATATGAAAGCCTGATACCATGAGTTCAATCCTCAGAACCCAACTCACATAAAGGTAAAGAGTGCCAACTTCACATTGTTTTGTGTGTGGTGTGTGTGTGTGTGTGTGTGGTGTGTGTGTGTGGTGTGTGTGTGGTGTGTGTGTGTGTGTGTGTGTGTGTGTGTGTGTGTTTTCTTCCCCCAAGACAGGGTTTCTCTGTGTAACAGCCCTGGCTGTCCTGGAACTCACTCTGCAGACCAGGCTGGCCTTGAACTCACAAAGATCCGACTGCCTCTGCCTCCATCCCAAGTGCTAAGATTAAAGGGATGTGCCACCACTGCCTGGCCACAGATGTTCTTTAATCTCCACAGGCTGTGTTGTGGCAGGCATGCACATACTCTTACGTATCATACACATACTAATACACAGAATCTTTCAAAATATCATTTCTTGCCAGGCATGGTTGCACATTCCTTTAATCCCAGCACCCAGGAGGCCGAAGCAAGCAGATCTCTAAAGTCCAGGTCAGCCTGGTCTATAGAGGGAGTTCTAGGACATCCAGGGCTACACAGAGAAACCCTTTCTTGAAAAACAACCAACCCACCAAACAGAAAAACCCATTTCTCCTAAGGCTATTTATTCACTAGTAGTTTTTTTTTCTTTTCTTCTTCTTCTTTTTTTTTTTTTTTTTTTTTTTTTTGCTTTTCAAGATAGGTCTTCACTGCGTAACAGTCCTGGAACTCACTCTGTAGACCAAGCTGGCCTCAAACTCAAGAGATCGGCCTGCCTCTGCCTCCCAAGTACTGGAATTAAAGGGGTGTGCCACCACCACCCAGCTTCACTGGTGTTCTTAATTCCTCTCTTGTGTGAATTAAGATGTAGAAGAAAGCAATTCTGTTGTGGAATATTATTTTAAGATGTGTTACATTTGTTTATGCTGTGGAACATTTGCTTAATGATGCAAAGGTGTGTTTCATTCTTTTATGTTGCATTTTAACTCTGTGAAGCTGTGTTACTTTGCCTGTCTAAAACACCTGACTGGTTTAATAAAGAGCTGAACGGCCAATAGCAAGGCAGGAGAAAGGATAGATGGGGAAGAGAATAAATAGGAGAAAAAAGATCAAGGAATGAGAAAAGGAGGAGAGGAGGACTCCAGGAGCCCACCACACAGCCACCCAGCCAGACATGGAATAAGAAGGAAAGAAAAGATATACAGAAATAGAGAAAAGTAAAAGCCCAGAGGCAAAAGGTAGATGGGATAATTTAAAAGTTAAGAAAACCTGGCAAGAAACAAGCCAAGCTAAGGCCAGGCATTTATAAGAAAGAATAAGCCTCTATGTGTGTTTATTTGGGAGCTGGGTGGCAGATCCCCCAAAAGAGCAAAGAGTGAAAACAACCAACACAATCCCTCATTCTAAAAGGAACACAAAAGAAGTTCTGCACCACTTTGTACACAACCTGGCTATTTTGTTATTTAGTTCTACCCAGAGGCACAGGAAGAAAATAGAAAGTCCACACTACATTTCAATGGTCCTCTTAGCAAATCAACTTCTTCACTTTTTCCTAGGACTAAGACCCCAGGCTTGCATTCAGAAGACAAAAGCTTTCCCACCAAACTACATCCCCAGTCCAATACATCAACTGTCACGTGGACAAATAACTGTTTATTTTAATCTTGAGGAGACTTACTTTCGGCTGCTGCATTACTCTGAGCAGTGGGAGTTGAAGTATCAGGCACTGTCTTTACTTCTGCTCTGGGTCCAGCCTTGTATATAGATTCATCTTGACAAAAGCCTTTCTCAATACTGTCGTGAAACCACTGCAGGGTCACACAGTGCACATTCCATCTCTTGGCACATTCATATTTTTGTCCTGTTGTGTTCATTACAAGAGAAATACAGAAATATTTAGATTATATATATTAGTTCATATATATTAGTTCTTTTTTAAAACTTAACTGAAACAAAAGTAATGATTAAAGATGATCAGTAATCACTTTTACCTTAAAAAAATTATTCATTTGCTGGGCAGTGGTGGCTCATGTCTTTAATCCCAGCACTTGGAGGTAGAGGCAGAGAGATCTGAGTTTGAGGCCAGCCTGGTGTACAGAGCAAGTTCTGGGACAGTTAGGGTTATACAGAGAAACCCTGCCTCAAAAAAATCCTAAACAAATAAATGAATGAATGAATGAATAAAATATAAATAATTGTTTTTTAATCTATCTGGTGTTTTGTCAAATGTGCATCTATGTCTGTGCACTACTCGCATGCCTGATGCCCAAGGAGGTTAGAAGAGGGCCTTGGATCCCCTCGGGCTGGAATTATAGCCAGTTGTGAGCCGCCATGTAAATGCTGGCAATCAGACCAGGGTCCTCTGAAAGAGCAGCCAGTGCTCTTAACCACTGAGCCATCTTTCTAGCTAACCCCCTTTGGAGACAGGGCCTCACTACGTAGGCTTGGCTGGCCCAAAATCAGATTGAACTCACAGAGATCCACCTGTCTCTGCCTCCCAAGTGATGGGATTGAAGATGTACACCACCATGCTCCACATTATAAGAACACATGCTGGGCTAGTGGTGGCACACGCCTTTAATCCTAGCACTCGGGAGGCAGAGGCAGGCGGATCTCTGTGAGTTCGAGGCCAGCCTGGTCTACAGAATGAGTTCCAGAAAAGGCACCAAAACTACACAGAGAAAACCTGTCTTGAAAAACAAAAAAAAAACAAAACAAACAAACAAACAAAAAAGACACCCACATAATATTACTGCAGACACTATAAGTGTATGCAATATAATACTATCTTTAACTAGACTATACAAGTGCCAAAGTCAAGAACAGGGAGATTTGAAATTTTTTTCCAGTAAAGAACTTTTTTTTTTTTTTTGGTTTTTTGAGACAGGGTTTCTCTGTGTAGCTTTGCACCTTTCCTGGATCTCACTCTGTAGACCAGGCTAGCCTCGAACTCACAAAGATCCGCCTGCCTCTGCCTCCCAAGTGCTGGGATTAAAGGCGTGCGCCACCACTGCCTGGCTCCAGTAAAGAACTTTTTTTTTTTTTTTTTTTTTGAGACAGGGTTTCTCTGTGTAGCTTTGCGCCTTTCCTGGAACTCACTTGGTAGTCCAGGCTGGCCTCGAACTCACAGAGATCCGCCTGACTCTGCCTCCCGAGTGCTGGGATTAAAGGCGTGCGCCACCACCGCCCGGCCTCCAGTAAAGAACTTTTACAATGTATTTTTAATTAGTATCACAGAAAAACTGAAGTCAATATGTAATGCCAAAGGACATTTTGGCATTTTTTTGTTTTTGTTTTCACTTTTTTGTTGTGTTTTTGTTTGTATTTTGATTTTTTTTGAGACAAACCATGAAGCCCAGGCTAGCCTTAAACTCTTGATCATCCTGCCTCCACCACCTATGACACCCAGTTCTGTTTTGGTATTCCAGAGTCAATGGAACAAGGCTTGTTGGTACAAGTCTATATCCTAGCTACTCAGGACTATAAGACAGGAAGATCGCAAATCTAAGGTAACCTTGATGATATCCTGTCTCCAGCAGAAATTAACAAAAGAACTAGAGACATAGTTCAATGGAAGAGAACTTGCTTAGCATAAACAAGGCCCTAGGCTCAATCTCTCCTACCTCAAGAAACAGTCAACAGATAATTCAGATTGATAAAAGCCACAGCAACCATTTAGTCATAATTGCTGCACCAACCTCCTGACCAAATGACAATAATCAAGTAACTAACAATTATTCTCAAATGCTACTACTTAACAAGGTAGCATAGTAAAAATACAAATACAATAGGGGTTAATAAAACCCATCAACTCTTCTCATTCATTTATATGGATTTTAGCAGAATTAGTAAAACCATTCCCCAGAATAAAGTTCTTGAAATATCAAAAACCATAGTAACTTTAAAGAATTCTCATCAGTAATGTTTTTTATACTTTTGCTTACCTCATAATCTGTACAGTATATCTTGAAGTTAGAAATTCTAGTTCATAGACAAGTTGGGAATGTGGCACAGTGGTAGAACATTTGTCTAACATGTATAAGGCCCTGGGTTGATCCTTACCGAAGTCCTACCTCTGCCCCAATCCTAGTTACTAAGTCAAACCAATTTATCCCACTAAGTTAAATACCTAATCAAGCCTCTGAAGTTAGTCACGAGAAAGAAACAGCACTTAATTATACATATTAGCTTTCTTGTCATTCATTACTTGGTTAATTATTTGGTTAACTGTGGAGTCAGTCAAGGTCTAAAAGTCAGGTGATGAAACATCACTAAAAGCTTTTGATATTTTACACTTATTCCATGTCCTGGATAAACACAAGGACAGCTGCTTAATTTTTCTAGACTGTGACCCAAACTATCTTTTTGCAAGAATTTAGGGGGTTAAAAAACAGATAAACTAGGGCAATGACATGTCAGAAGCACAAGGTGGTCTATGGAGATTTGAAGTGGTAAAACGGGAATTCCACACTTGACGGCTTCTAAAGCAGTTTTACCTTTCGGTTCCTGCACGATGAGGTGTGTACACTCATTCATCTTCAGCTGCCCCATGTACTGGCCTCCATGCTTAGCTGTGAGTTGCTGAACTGTCTTTCTGTGTACACCATTTAAGCCAGTCACACAGATAATGCAACCAAGAAAAATAGGACACTTAAAGTCTTCCATGTTTATGTCAGTGTATCTGGTTATTTTCCTGGAGAAAATAAATGGTAAAAAGGAAAATTAAACATAATGAATATTCACATAGTTTTAAATATCATTGCTTTCCTTTTTCATTTTTTCTTTTTAGGATTTACAAACATTTTTTGAGAAAGAAAAACTGACACTGAGGATTACACTAACTGCTCATCCAGCTCACTTCCATGTCTCTATAAACACTTGTATTTCAGCAACAGTCTGCAGACCTTCTCAAAGAAAGCACGATCAACCCTAAGTCCTTGCTAATAATGGGGAGATCTGGCAGAACTGTAAGACTGAATCGCCACTTAAAAACCTAGTGTTCACTGGATGCCTGATATAAAACACACTTAAATTCTTCCATTATTCCTTTTTTTTTGGGGGGGGGGGATGGGTAGGTGGCCTCCAGACAGGGTTTCTCTATGTATCCTTGCCTGTTCTGGAACTCATTCTTTAGACCAGACTGGCCTCAAACTCACAGAGAACTGTATGTCTCTGTCTCCCAAGTGCTGGGATTAAAGGCATGCGCCATCAACACCACTGGCTCTTTCATTACTTTTTTTTTTTTTTTTTTTTTTTCCGGTTTTTTGAGACAGGATTTCTCTGTGTAGCTTTTGGAGCCTGTTCTGGAACTCACTTTGTAAACGAGTTGTGTGTGCCACCACCGCCCGGCATTGATAGGTAAAAGTAATGATTTCTGGCAAAGCACCAACAAAATTGTCACAGCTATTTTGTTGTCACAATAGACAGACATGCTCATTTCATCAGGCTAGTACTAGCTAGGAAACATACTGAATATATGCTGAATGGTGTCAAAAAAAAGTGCAGAAAAATGCCACAGAATGCTGATATAATTCAGATACCTGGACTTGTAACTATAAACCAAATTTTAGAGAAAACATAATTATACCTCCGAACTCCATAAAGGAAACTCCTGTCCTGTTCTGATCCCTACATACATCTAATGTCCAGGCCAGTGCATAAAATAGGCTCACTTTACAATGAGTGATCACATCTCAGCTAATGGCTTACATCTATATATATTCAATCTTATCTCTACTCCCCTCCACCCCACAGGAGGGAACAGGGCTGCCAAAGCAGCTAATTTAGCCTCCATCTTAACACTGGAGCACAGTATTGCACAGTGTAACACAAAAGCCAAACTGATTTCCTCAATTATTTTAGACACATTTGCTGCAGAAAACAATTTCATTATCAAAGCATTTGCCCTCTTGCTCCACTGAATCTACAGCTTGTCTTCCCTGATAGTGGCATCCTGTGATAGTAAGCACCTATAGACTCTGTTCTTCTACTGTCACTAGAGAAATGAACAATGATCCCATTTTTGTCTCTCAGTAATAAACCCAGAGATGATACTATAAAGGTTCCCCAGGAAAAACCAAGAGTGTGCCAAATTAACCGAAATGTATCGCTTCCTCAAATATACAAAGCATACAAATATGTCTTACTTCTCTTGTGACTTCTCCCAAAGTGTTTTTATCCAAGAAGGAAGCAAAATGGGTTTCTTCAGATTAGCAGCAACTAGATATTTTTTGCTCCCAACTTCTCCTGCAATGAGGTGAGTGACTGACACATTAAGGTCTCTGTACACTCGTCCACCCATCATCTGTACATATTTATGAACTTCTTCCTATAGACCCAAAGAAAATATATTAATGAGAAAGAAAACAATAGCTCTTCTATTAAAAAATACAAAAATTTGTATAAAATTTATATGTATGAATGTTTTGCCTGTATGTGTGTCTAGGTACTATGTGCATGCCTGGTGCCCTTGGATGTCAGAAGAGGGAATCAGATCCCCTGGAACTGGAATAACAGATGGTTGTGAGTTACCAAGTGGGTGCTAGGAACCAAACCCAGGTCCTCTGGAAGAGCAGCCAGTGCTGAACCATCTCTCCAGCCCCCCATAAGTAACTGTTGCTAGCCTGACTATACCAATGTTTTTACCACTAAAAAAAAATTAAACAGTTAACCAAATTATTTTTGAAAAGATATGTATTAATTTTAAATTTAAAATTTGTAGGCTGGTGATGTAGCTCAGTAGTAGAATGCTTGCCTACCATGCACAAGGCTCTGGGCTTAATCCATAGCCTTCTCCCTAAAACAAAAAAAAAAAAGAACCCTGAAAATAACTGTTTCCTTGAACAGTCAGATACTGCTTAACAATACTTTAATCAACCAACATTTATAACAATGTGGTCTTACGGATTAATATTGCTAATAACATCATAGCTTTCTTAAGTTTAAGTACACTCAATGACAGTCACCTAGAGAAACATTTTCAGATAGAATTATCACCATTAGGGCTGGAGAGATGGCTCAGAGGTTAAGAGCACTGGCTGCTCTTCCAGAGGTCCTGAGTTCAATTCCCAGCAACCACATGGTGGCTCACAACCATCTGTGATGAGATCTAGCACCCTCTTCTGTATACATAACAAATAAATAAATCTAAAAAAAAAAAAAAAAGAATTATCACCATTAAAAAGTGACTGTATTTATTCTTTTAAACTCCATAATTTAAAACTATGTTGTTTCTCATTACATTTTTAAATGCTATATTCACATTTCTATGTACTATACAAAAATATGCTTTGTGTGGCTTTTTCTGTTTTCTGAAGTAGGCTGACCTATGTAGCCCAGGCTAACCTCAAACTTGAAGAAGTCCTCTTGCCTCAGGCTCACAAGTCCTGGGATTACAGGTGTTAGCCACTATGCCTAGCTAGCCTTTCTTCTTTTTCTTCTCTTTTGTTTTTTTTTTTGAGACAGAGCTTTACTATATGTAGCCCTGGCTGACCTGGAACTCATTACTCTGCCTTTCAAAAGTTGGGATTAAAGGCATGAACCACTACACCCAGATCAGAATCCTTTTTTTGTTTTGTTTTGTTTTTCGAGACAGGGTTTCTCTGTGTAGCTTTGCGCCTTTCCTGGAACTCGCTTTGGAGACCAAGCTGGCCTCGAACTCACAGAGATCCGCCTGACTCTGCCTCCCGAGTGCTGGGATTAAAGGCGTGCGCCACCACCACCTGGCTCAGAATCCTTTCTTTAAAGATTTTCTGTGCTGGAAAATTTGATTCAAAACCAAGCTTACTGACTGTAGAAGAAAAAGTGAATTTTCTTTTAAATCAAAACAAAACACTCCAATTAACCAGCTTTTCTATAAAATATATTCCACTTTCCCCAGGGAAGGGCACACCAACTGGTTATCTAATACCAAATGGTTAGTTCTAAAAATATACATGTAACATTTAGGAATACATACGTATATACATATATGCATATAACAACAATGAGAAACAGAGGTCATGAATTTGAAAGAGAACAAGTAGTGGTATACAGGAAGATATGAAGGAAAGGGAATGAAGAAATAATGTAATTATATTATAATCTCAAAACCAAACCAAACCCATTGGGAACCATGCACTGATGTCTGTGAAGTGGTAAAAACCATGCATGCATGCGGTCTTTAAGTGACCTCCCAGCCCAGGGAAGTCAGGTCCGGAGCCAGCACTGCTCCTCTCAGGACTTACCCTTTTGTCTCTATCCAGGCTTGTACAAGAGACAGTTATACTGGACATAATCATATTGTAAACTGGATGCTCAGCTCTTGGGACACACTGCTGGTGGTGCATACAAAATGTGACTACTTGAGGACCAACAATTCTGCAGCCAAGCTATAAATTAGAGAAAAGATCACCAACATCACAAAATTAAATTTGGAACATTTACCAGTTATTCATAGAGGCTGACACTACTGCAGAAACCGCCAATTGTTTGGGAATTGAAGGGAAAAAAAAAACACCGTCACACAATTTCTCAGGCACAACGAGCATTAAATTAATGCACACACTCAAAAGCAAAACCACAAGAGCCCTTCATCCATAACTGCTGTCAAAATTTCTTTCTTTTTTTGGGTGGGGTGGGGTGGGGTGTTTCAAGACAGGGTTTCTCTGTGTAGCCTTGGCTGTCCTAGAACTCACTCTGTTAACCAGGCTGTCCCAAACTCATTCATAGAGAACCACCTGTCTCTGCCTCCTGAGTGCTGGGATTAAAGGTATGTGCCACCACTGCCTAAAATTTCAGTCTCTAAAACAAACTTAATCTTTTTTTTTTTTTTTTAAATTATATTTTAGGGCTAGAGAGATGGCTCGGCAGTTAAGAGCACTAACTGCTCTTCCAGAGGATCTGGGTTCAATTCCCAGCCCCCACATTGTGGTTCATAACCATTTATAACTCCAGTTCCAGGGGACCCAATGCCCTCTTCTGACCTCCAAGGGCATCAGGTATTTTACATGCATGCAGGTAAAAACCTTTATATACTGTAGTGATATTTTATGTGTATGTTAATAAATAAAGTTTGCCTGGAGAGCAGAGGAAAGAGAGAGCCGGTTTAAGTAAACACAAAAGTCAGGCAGTGGTAGCACACGCCCTTAACCCGATCACTTGGCAGGCAGGGTCTCTGTGTGTTCAAAGTCACACTAGGGAACAGAGCCAAGCGTGCTAACACACGTCTTTAATGCTAGTACCAACCATAGATACCTGGAGGTCTGTACAGACAGGCAGTAACAAGGAAGTGAGGTAGCTGGGCCAAGAGCCAATGAGAGGGCAGAACAGCAAGGCAATAAAAGCCTGTGTAGGCAGGAAGTCATGGCATTTAGAAGCTACAGAGCTAGTGAGGTAAGGTGGTTGGTGGCTCTCACTATTTCCCTGATCTCTAAGGCTTTCACCCCTGTATTTGGCTCCATGTTCTTTATTTAATAAGACAGCTTAGAAATTCGTCTACAATATATAAAATAAATATTTTAAATATTTATTTTTATTATTTTTAATCATATGTAGTGTGTCTATATGTAGGTATATGCACATTTTGTGCAGGTACGCTTGGGAGGTTGGAGGTACTGAGTCCTCCTGGAGCTGGCATTACAAGCAGTTGTATCTGACATGGTGCTTGGAATCAAATTCAGGTCCCCTGAAGACCAGTATGTGCTCTCAACCACTAGGCCATCTCTCCAGCCCCAAGAAATATGATCTTAATGCAATAATCTAATGCTGTAACAACTGAGAAACATTCAAGTATGCTTTTCATACAAAGCACCAGCCAATAAAGCTGTTCAGAATCTAAGAACTCCAAGCCCGAGGAATCTCAATGTACTCATAGTACTCATGATCAGTAAAGAATTCATAAAGCAATGAGACCAGGTAATTTCCAGCACTACACCCACGCATGCACGCACTACATATAAAAAAGAGTGAGGAAGAAGCAGCAAAACCATCACCAAGTAAGCATCTTAGAAACAGCAAACCTGTTTAAGGTGATCAAAAACAGCCCCACTGAAACGGTCACAGATATAAAGTGACCTGTCATTCTCCTTTATCTTCAATGCTTCTTCTTCTGTAATAATCTGAAGATAATCTTCTGATTGTAATTCTTTTATTGACTGAAAGAGAAAATGAAGAATGTAATAGAAGTTACTTCCCTACATGTAAGTCCTACCAACTCTTAAGAATCCATTTCAAATTCAGCCCTTTCCTTGTTACAGCATTATTTCTCACCTAAACCACTGCAGACACCTCTGGATGGGTCTCCTCTCTCAAATCTATTCTTCACACAGAAATTAGTGAAAGATGGCTCAGTGGGTAAAACGCTTACTGTACAAGCATGGGTATCTGAGTTTAGATCCCCAGCACCCATATAAAAAGCCTGGTGGAGGAATGTACTTGTAATCCCAACACTGGGAGGCAGGGACAGGATTCCAGGGGGTTCCTGGTCAGCCAGCCTAGCAAATCACTGAGCTCTACAACAGTGAGAAACCCTGTCTCAAAAAATAAGGTGGAATGCAACTAACACACCAGACATCAACCTCTATCATTCACATGTGCACACACAGGCAGACACTTAACATATACACACATACACATATCTGATGCCTCCAACACCAACATTCACATCATGCTACTCTCTGTTCAAAGCTCTCTAATGACTTTCCACCATACTCAGAATAAAATCTGCATCTTTAATAGTTCAGGTCTTTTGCTTCTTTTTGTACATTAAGCCATGAAGTTACAGGGAACTGCTCCAGCAATACTGGCTTCTTCCCAGTGGAACAGGCTGGAGATTCAACCCTGGTGCCTTTCTCTTTGGCTTCCCTTTCTTTTGGCTGATAGGTTTCCTTCACTGGTCCCAGTAAGCTGTCTCAGCTATTAAGAGTGCTGAATGTGCTCTCTACGAACACATCCTTTTAGCAAGAATCTTGCCCTTAACTTGCTTGTGTACAAGGCCAACAGCATGGTAAGCGATGCTGTAGACTGATCCTCTAAATTTGCCACAGTAACATTTGTGGAGCATGCACAAAACCCAGATTCAATCCAATCCATGGTAAAGAAACAATTCCATGTTTTCTTCTTATTTAAAAACAAACTTAAGTGTGTATGTCAACTACATGTGTGCAGATGCCCTCAGAGGCTAGACAAGAAACTCGGATTCCTGCAGCTATAGTTAAAAGCAGTTGTGTGCTACTGACTTGAAGGCTGGGACCTCAGCCTTATCTCCAGTCCCCAACTCCATGTTTCTGGAAAAATACCTAGAAAACATATCCCAGGTACCTCTCCTCTTTCCCTTTGTGTTTGTCATGATGGCAAACTGACTGCTATGGCCAAAAGAAAGGTCTCGGGAATCAGACCCAAATCTTCATTTCTTATGAGTTTTCAAAACCGTAAAACTTAGCCCTCACCTATCTCCCCAGACTTCTCTTTTCTGTCTACCTCCCCGGCTAATTCCAGTCAGCCCCATACCCTATACCTGGGGCAGGCTAATGCCCTCACTTAGAGGTTCTCCCTGGGTCCTGGTGCAGGGAATACTCTTCTTTTGGGTTTTCACCTGAAGTAATTCTTCAATCAGGTCTGCTTAAATGTCACTTCCTCAAAGATACCTTTTGTGATCATGGTGGGTTTTGCAGCACTGAGGACCAAAAACAGGGTTTTATGCGCACCACACAAATACTATACCACTAAACAACTCTCACGTTTTCTAAAGTGCTTTCCTGCTTTCTAAAACTAGCACTTCCTCTAGCCCTGGATCTGTTTTATGAAGGAAAAGAACATTGGTGTTTTTAGAAGTATGCATATTTTTATTTCTTCCCTGTAAGAATGAATGTTTTGAGCCTGTTAGATGGCTCAGCAGTTACCTGAGGTGCTTGCCATTCAGCCCGAGGACCTGAGTTCAATCCTGAGGACCTCATGGTAGGAGAAGCAACTCCTTAAAGTTGTCCTCTGACCTCCACACATGCACTATGGCATGCAGGTACAGGCAGACAGGGGCACGGACACAGATAGATGGATGGACACACACAAACACACACGAATGTTTAATGATGTAGATTGTCTGCAAGCATCTCCTAATGTACCTAAAGCAAGGCCGTGGGCACAGCAAACACTGAGGAAAAAGTGAAAGAGTTGATTTGCTAAGAGGATCACTGAAACATAGTAGGGGCTTTCTATTTTCTCCTTAGGCCTCTGGGGAGAACGAAAGAACAAAACAGCCAGGTTGTGTAGAAAGCTGTGCAGAATTTCTCTTGTATTCCTTTTAGGATGAATAATTGCTTTCTTCCACATCCCAATTCACACAAGAGGGGATGGACACTAGTGCATAGCCTTAAGAGAAGCAGATTTTTTGTTCTTGTTTTTGAATTCTATGTACCATTATGTATATGATGCACGGAGATAAAAGCCCGTTCACTGACAGTCAGGCTTCACACCAGCACCTAAGGACCTACATGACTTCTTTAGCATTCCATAACACTCTTTCCCACCTCTGATTCTGTACACTACAACCACACAACCTTGACGAGACATAAATGCAGACACACACACACAGAACTGCAGGTCAACATTCAATTGTCATAATAGATTTCAATCCCCGCCCCCCAAAATACATAATGGTATACTTACATTAGCTAAAAATTAAGTAACAATGATATATCTGTATTAAGCACATTCTGTAGCAAAATTTCATTAAAATATCAACTTCTAAGATATAAAATCCAACAAATGAAAAACTTTTGAAACATGAAAAATGAGCTCACATCATCAAATAAGACATATCCAATTATTCTTACCTCAAGAGCTTTAAAAAAACATTCTGAATTTTCTGAAGACTTTAAAAACTTCACAAAAAACGGTTCTTGGTCATTTCTGGACATTGCTGAACTGTGAGAATAAGGCAGTCAATAAGAACAAAAATAAATTAGGTAGGAAATTAAATGTTCAAATCAAATCAATTTTTTTTTTTTTTGAGACAGGGTTTCTCTATGTGGCTCTGACTATCTACAGAGAGGATGGCCTCGAACCCAGAGATCCCCCTGCCTCTGCCTCTTAGAGATGGGATTAAAGGCGTGGACCACCACAGCCAGGCCTGCAAATCAACTATTTTCTTCTGCATGCAAAAGTGCCTAAGAAATAGACATCTGGCTTTGCTCATGGATTCACTGAAGACGTTTGCAAAAGACCCCAGAATGTGGGCAAAGTCCAAGGCTGAGGAGGAGCAACACGAATCTTTGCAAATCAGCTAACAAGATTAACGTCCCTGACTGAATATAGTGAGGCCCTTGGTGTGGGCCCCTCAGTGAAATGACATTAATTTGCACTGGACTTAAAGACGACGGAGAGGGCGGCGGCGGCTGGTACCCACGGCCCGCAAGATTTGCTCCTAAGTCAACGGACTTGAAACGCAAGCAGCCCCTGTGGAAGATTATGCACGCTCGCCCGAAGGGCCCACGCGACTGTCCCCAGCTCCCAGGGAAAG
Organism: Peromyscus eremicus; assembly: GCF_949786415.1. Taxonomy (NCBI): domain Eukaryota; kingdom Metazoa; phylum Chordata; class Mammalia; order Rodentia; family Cricetidae; genus Peromyscus; species Peromyscus eremicus. Next base: position 97,534,694 of record NC_081422.1, on the reverse strand, counting down.
GGCGGGCTCGTGGAACGTCCAGGCCGGGGCTTCCCGGGGGTCTGAGGCCCACCCGCCGGTTACTAGGGCCGCGAAGGCCACAAGAGACGCCGGGCGCCCAGCCGGCCAGGAGGAGCGGGCGCTCGCTTACCTCGGGGGAGCCTGAGGGCCCACGGGCACCAAGTCGGGGGGCGCGCGGCCAGCAGGACGGCGGCTGGGGTCGGGCGCCAGCCCGGCGCGCAGCCCCCGCCCCCGGCGGCGCCCCCAGCACCAAGCTAACGCAGCAGAACCCGGAAGCGCCAAAGCCGGGAACCGACTTTCGCGCCAACCGGGCGGACGCAACACCTCTTCCGGAGGAAGTGACGTCACCAGGGCCCGCGATGGGAAGTGGCGCCGTCGGAAGGGGGCGTTCCACGCGATGTCTGCAGGGACAGGCTCGGTGAGCCTAGGCTTTGTTTTCTGCGGTCTCGGCCGGGCGGGAACCGAAGGCGAGGGGCGAGGGGCTGCAGGCCGATGAGCAGAAGTCCAGAACGTGCAGAAATAAGGCCACGGGCGGGCCTCGGAGTCCCGCGGCAAATGCTCCCCAGCGTGCCGGGCAGTGCACGGGAAAACACTCCTGAAGCTAATAGCGGCTGCTCCACTTTTGAAGTGTTCCAATTAAGGCCAAGGGAAGGGAAGTGATAGGTTCGTTATCACGCAGCTTGTAAGTGGGATAATTAGAATAGGTCAAGGTCTTTCTGATTCCTCTGATTGGTTGGGTTTCTCTGCTCCGTGAGAATACAGTCACTCCTTACCATGGCCAAAAATTGTAACGGAAAGAAGGCAGGGTGGTGAAAGACACGCTCATTTATTGCTTGGGTTGTTTGATTTCCGTGTTCAGACTTTTTATTTGTGTATTCTAGATGTCCTCTCTCAGGTGTGTAGCTGGCAAAGATTTTCTCTCATTCTGTATGCTTCATTCGATTAACTGTTTTCTTTGCTATACAGAGCCTTTTAACTTCATGCGGTCCCATTCATTTGTCGGTTGTTGATATTATTTCCTGAGCAACAAGGGTCCTCCATATTCAGAAAGTCCTTGCCTATTTTTGTTTCAGAGTTTCAGGTCTGACATTAAGGTCTTTGATCCATTTTGAGTTAATTTTTGTGCAGGATAAGAGATAAGGATCTAGTTTCATTCTTCTACAGAAGAATATCGAGTTTTCCCGACACCTTTTATTAAAGAAGACGTGTTTTCTCTGACGTGTATTTTTGGCATCTTGTGACAAAGAATCTTAACTTAGCCAAATTGTAGGTTCTAGGCATACCTGTGTACTTCACTCTACAATCCATTTAGATCCCTCCACTCTTGATAACTGATGGCTCTTCTCATCTTCCACCATCCCCAGGCGATGTCTGACCACTCTGGCCTGTCATCGTCTTAGGAGCCGGGCGGTGGTGGTGCACGCCTTTAATCCCAGTACTTGGGAGGCAGAGGCAGGCGGATCTCTGAGTTCGAGGCCCGCCTGGGCTACAGAGTGAGTTCCAGGAAAGGTACCAAAGCTACACAGAGAAACCCTGTTTCGAAAAACAAAACAAACAAAAAAGAATCCTCTTAAGTTCTAGCTACAACCCACTTCTCATGTTACCTCTTAAAAGTCTCTAGGATGAAATTACTGATAAAATGCTGAGTTATTAGCCACCACCCAACTCTATTCTTTTAAGTACACAATATTCAGGGTTGAGCCCAAATTCTTGCCCTCAGTACAAAATCCCATCCCTGTGGTTGCTAATCACTGTAGTGACCCTAATGGTCCTGCTTTAGATGTATCATTACATTTTTTCATTAACAAAGATGAATGGCAATTAGTAACACAAGCTCAGAGGGGAAGAAGAAGACTTTTTTAAAGTATTAGAGTTGAGGGGCTAAGGATATAGCTTAATTGGTAGAGTGCTTACCTAGCATACACAATTCCCTAGGTTCCATCTCCAGCACCATATTAAACTGGGTGTGTCCTATCTAAGCAGGAAGTATCCTGAGATACATGAGACCTCGCTTCCAGTTACTAGAGCTGAAAAAAAGCCACAGTTCATGGTTAAAATGGGCTTTTGTCCTGAAGCTGCCATCCTATCTATAAGACACTTGATAGCCCACCAAGGACTGAGGAAAGTTGGGGCAGAAACTGAAGCAGAGGCCAAGGACAACAGGATTACTGGTTCACTCCCCATCGCTTACGCAGCCTGCTTTCTTAGACCACCTAGGACCACCTGCCCTGGGGTAGCACCACCCCAGGCCCTCCCATATCAATTAGGAATCAAAAAAATGCCATTGAGACCTGTCTACAGACAATTCTCAGTTGAGATTCCTCTTACACAGATATCTCTAACTTGTGTTAAGTTGACAGCAAAACAAAACAAACCAAGCAGGACACTTGTCTCAAAAAACAAAAGAGACAGTGATAGGCAAAGATACCTGAAGTTGCCGGGCGGTGGTGGCGCACGCCTTTAATCCCAGCACTCGGGAGGCAGAGCCAGGCGGATCTCTGTGAGTTCGAGGCCAGCCTGGGCTACCAAGTGAGTTCCAGGAGAAGTGCAAAGCTACACAGAGAAATCCTGTCTCGGGGGGAAAAAAAAAAAAAAAAAAAAGATACCTGAAGTTGACTTTTGACCTCTGTCCATGCATGCACTTTTGAGTGCACATAGCTAAAAGGAGTTTGTTTGTTTTACTTACGGGGGTTTTATATTTAAATTCCCAGTGTTCTAAGTGAATATGTATAAATACAAGTGAACTTAGCAAACAGCCTCTATTGCTAGAGCTAACTTTGGGTGGCTTAGCATCTATTTAAACTGATGGCCTCAGCCAGCTGAGACATAGAGCACAGCCTACTGATTATGAGAACCCCAGGGAGAAGGCTGTAGAGTAGAATGCCAGCAGCACGTGTGGATTGCTCCTGGCTGTACTTAAGTGGGTATTATAAGAAGGGGACACACTCAGAAAAGAAAGGCTTCTTTGCAATAACTAAATAAGTTAGAATTTTAAAATCCAAAAATGTGGAGTGTTGCATTGTTAGAAAAGCTGATTGCATCTAGGTCCTAAAAAGAGAAACCTGAGAGGTTTTTGAGTAATGACCATTACAGCCTATGTCTGTAGGAAAGATATGGTTGAAGAGTAAGGGCCCCTTTTCTGAGCTGAGTAAAAAGTGAGGTATATCCCTGTAATCATCCCACAAAACATAGCTTTAGTCTTTGTTATTTTTGGATTCTGGAAGAGACCATGGAGAAGACCCTAATGTTCTACCTTTACCATTACTGCTATCATCATCATCATCGTCATCATCATCATTTTCTTCTCCTCCTCCTCCTCCTTCTCTTCCACTTCCTCTTTCTCCTCTTCCTCCTCCTCTCCTCTCCAGATCTCCCTTCTCCTCTTCCCCCTCCTCCTCCTCCTCTTCTTCCTCATTTTGATTTTTTTTTTATAGTGGGTGTATGTTATACAGCTTCACTCCATAGCCAGGCTGGGTTGGAACTCATTATGTAATCCAGGCTGGCCTTGAACCTATGCTGTTCCTCCTATCTCAGCCTAGCAAGTGCTTAGACACAGTAATGAGTCACCATGATTGATCCATGCTTACTCCCTGTATTACTTCTCTGTTACCTGTGAGAAAACACAGAAACAAGGCAATTTACAAAAGGAATTTATTTGCACTTATGGTTCCAGAGGGTTAAAGTCCATAATGGTAGGAACACATGGCAGCTGGCATCTGAGAACTCACATCTTGAACTCTAAACACAAGACAGAGCAAACTGCATGCAGGCAAGTATTTTTATTCTTTTTTTTTTTTTTTTTTTTTGAGCTGAAGATTGAACCCAGGGCCTTACGCTTGCTAGGCAATTGCTCTACCACTGAGCTAAATCCCCAACCCAAGTCTTTTTATTCTTAAAGTCCAAACCCCAGTGGCATACTTCATCCAAGCATGACTGCATTAACCTGGACCAGAAGGTCATTCTTCAGTGACAGGGTCCTAAGTGGGAGGTGGCCATTAGATGAGAAGATAAAGAAGATAGATAGAAAATCTGGGGTCAAGAGGTCTCACACAAGCTATGTCTTGTGCAAAGCAAGCTTATTAAAAAGTACAGAGTCTTATATACTATTTCCAGGGAAGAAATGGGATGAAGTCTGCAGAAACTGTCATACCAAGGGATGAAGTCAACAGGAAGCTAATCAAACAGTGTTGCACAAGGGGAACACAGGGTATCTCAAGAACATTACAGAGTACACAGTGGCCTTGGACTGATAACCATAGCCCCATACAGTGGGAAGAGTTGGGTTCAGGAACTGAAGCCACAGATCCCCTTATGGCCTTGGCCCCAGGGCATTACTGGGCCTGCCAAGCGTGTTCCTTTTCTGTACATCATGGCCTCAGAGAAAGCCTCAGTCGATCTGACCCTCAACAGGGCACCACTTAAACCTCCCCCAACCGCACCCCCATTTTTAGGGTTTCTCTTGCTGTGATAAAACACCATGACCAAAATCAACTCGGAAAAGAAAAGGTTTATTTAATCATACATCTTGTAGCCCATCATTCAGGGAAGTCAGGCCAAGAATTCAAGGCAGGAACTGGAGGCAAAAGCTGAAGCAGAGGCCATGGAGAGGTGCTGCTTACTGGCTTGCTCCCTGTGACTTACTCAGCCTGTTTTCTTGCTTTTTTAAAGTTTTTTTAAAAAAAATTTTTATATATAATTTTTTATTTAAAAAAGATTTTCCTTTTATATACCACCCCCTGTTCCCCCTCCCTCCTCTTCTCCCACTTCTCCCACCTACCCCCATCCCACCCCCGTCCTCTCCTCATAGAGAGTAAGGCTTGAAGAGTAACTAAGCTCACGCCTCTCAATAGTAGACTGGCATTTAATAGAGGGATGTGAAGAAGAACGGGATGCTGAGATGAAGCCACATATACACAGCCAAGAAGAATGGACAGCTGAATTAAAAAAACATCAACAATTTCCAGAATTTAAAATCCTGAATCATGACATGACACTAGTGGAATTCAGGTGTTTCTGGTACATAGACTGCTCTCACCCAATGTGAGGTCGAACTATTGACCTTGTGTACATCCTACTTCACAAATGAGTCTGTCAGATACGCTAAGCCTATAGGCTGAAGATGATGCCCCAACACTGTGGAGAAACCTCAGGTGACTGTCCAGGCAGCTGGCTGTTTCTGTCAACTCACAAATTTTTTGGAAGTTGCTTGCATGCACTTCCTGTTTTTATTTTTGTTAGGTAATATTATTTTCCTTCTTGGATCTCTGAGGGAGTTGAAGATTAGTTAGTTATAGTTGAAGATTAATTAGGATAGAAAGTGAATTAGATACATTTTGGACTTACCAAAATAGGATAGATAATGGAATTATTTTCTCTGAATTTGTCAAATACAAATGGACTAGACATTGTTTAGGTATTTATTACTTGTATATAGTGTATATAGTTATTGTACTTTTGTATATAGTTTTTCTTATGTTAGTCATAACCTTGGGTAGCCCCATTCCCTATGGTGCAATGCCTTACTTAGCCTTGATGCAGGAGGGAAGGGCTAGGTCTGGCCCCAACATGGTATATCAGCCTGTTTCCTTTTTTTTTATTTTTTTTATTTTTCAAGACAGGGTTTCTCTGTGTAGCTTTGCGCCTTTCCTGGATCTCGCTCTGTAGACCAGGCTGGCCTCGAACTTACAAAGAACTACTTGCCTCTGCCTCCCAAGTTCTGGGATTAAAGGCATGCACCACTACCGCCCGGCTCAGCCTGTTTTCTTATAGCACCCAGGACTACCAGCCCATAGTGAGCGGGGCCCTCCTACATCAATCATCATCAAGAACATGGACCACAAGCGAATCTGGTAAAGGCATTTCCTCAACTGAGGTTCCCTTTTGACATAAAACTAGTTAACACAACCACCAACTGGGGACCAATTGCCCAAATGCCCAAGACTGTGAGAGGCATTTCTCATTTGGACCACCACACTCTTCCCATACATGTCAGGAAATTTCCACCAGCCCGCAAGTGTGTCTTTGCATGAAGATGTTCTCTGGCATGAGGAGTCTGTGGTGCTGCCTGCATGACAAAGCAGATGTCTGGAGGATGTATGACCTATGGGAAATAGCTGACAGGGAGGTGTATAAAACCTTTATCTGTGTGCCCCTTGAATGGGATTACTTATTCTGGTTCCTAGAGTTTCCCCAGTGGACTTAAGCCTCAGTCTTGACAGTGGTAATTGACTTGTTAACACATTGGATGCCGTTCCTCCTGTCTCATTTCCCCATTTTTTTTTTTAAACCTATGGTTCTGTACTTACCAAATTAACCACTAGAAAAATCTTATGGTGGCAGACACCTTTAATCCCACCACTCGGGAGGCAGAGACAGGCAGATCTCGGAGTTTGAGCCCAGCCTGGTCTACAGAGTAGATTCCAGGACAGCCAGAGCTATGCAGAGAAACCCTGTCTCAAAAAACAAAACAAACACACAAATCTCGTGTTAAAAGTATGTTTGGAGGCTGGGGGTATACCCAGTTGGTAGCCTAGCATGCACAAAGCCCAGATTCGACTACTCAAAGCGTCGCTTAAACCTCTGTGGTGGTGCACACCTGCAGTCCCAGCACTTGGAGATGAGTGCCGCGGACTGGGTCTCAGTAGGGCCACCAGACTAAGGGAGAACGGGGTGAAGGTCTTCAGGATAATTGGGATTCGGCGATGACAGACAGACACAGACACCAGAGTATGCTGTGAAACTGCTGCAAATTTACTGAACATCAGGCTGAGATTTTGTACAATCTTAACAAGGAACTAAGTCCAGGGGCAAAAGGAATAGACGCAATCTTTTGTGGTCATACAATGTGTTTTTCAGAATGATTAATCCTTTCAGACAGAGACATGCTGTGGCCTGAATCCTAAGAGCCAGATTTACGCACTGGTAATTCATTTCTAGTAATTTATTAAAGACAGTTACAAAGTCCTCGCCAAGAGCCTTAGCCCACCTCTTTAGCACAGGTGCTATACCCCTTAATATAGCTGACCTTGTCTGCCTATCATATGTACACCATACCTTTCTGCTTCTAACCAGCCTTTCCATAAAAGGCAACTGATTCCACAACATTCTTTTCCCCCATGATTTACCCAACCAATTCCCTTCATAGTCATAAGCCCCTGTAAAAGGGGGTGGATCTAAGTAATTTCTACTTCTGGGATTTCAACGAGGGGGTGTCCACCATTTCCCATTAATACGGTATTGAATGTACTTTCCAACCATTCTTGTGGGGGTTGCCAGTTTCCTAAGTTCTCTTTCTTGTGAGTTTGCATGAGCTGAGTGAGGGTTACCTAACAATCTTTTTACTTTTACATTTTCTTCCTTAGGATCTGTGGGAACCTGAATCATTAGCTCTTTCTGTTCTAATCCATCCATGAGGGCCCTCACTGAAGTAGGGGTTTTTTGTGTTATCTGCCCAAGGGCTTGAATCACTGGGAGCAGTGCCGGTGTAACAGTTGAGGAGTTATTAGGTACGTCAAGCGAGCGTCTACGGGAGTCCAGGCACAGGGAGGTTGTTATTGTCAGGAAAGAAGAAAGAAGCAGGAGTCTTGCCAACCATCCACGGAAGGCTGGTCTTTAGGGAACAGTGTATCCAGGAACCATTGCTCAGGCTGATTGCCAGGGAACCACCAGGGGCCTAGCCTCGAGAGACACGTGCCCGCCTTCCTTGTGAGACCACCAGATCGGCATTTGTCACACGGGCGACACCGTCACAGGTGTGGCAGATGAAGGAAGGAGGAGCAGAAATCCAGTGTCATAGTGAATTCAAAGGCAGCCTGGGCTTATAGGAGACCATGTCTTTAAAAAAAAAAAAGTTATTGTCTTTTCTTTTTCTTGCAGGGGGACCTGAACTAAAACAAAGATCCAAAACCTGTGCTCTTTTTACGTGACTACTCCCAGAGAAATGTGAAAAAGGAAAAAAGAAAAAGTCTATTTATCTGAGAAAGGGGTGATCAAAGAAATGAATGCACCCAAGTTAGCCTGGTAAACTTGGGGTTATTTGCAGAAACACAGTCAACTCAAAGGCAGATGATGTATCACTGAAAGGCCCACCCCACCATTGTGATGACTCATGAATCCACTGGAGCTTACTGTCCAACTTGCAGGCAACTACAAGGAGCCTTTTCCTCCCTAGCAATTGCCGACTGCTTATATTATCATGTGGAGCTTATATTATCATGTGGAGGGGCCTTGTAAGTCTTGTGCATTTTCTGAGACTCCTAAGTTTCATGAACATCCTGCATCTTACAGGAGGACTATTTCAATACAGAGGAAATTGCTACTCAGCAGCTTCTATTTCATGACATTGTGCTGAGCCAGAAAGAGATTGTCAGCCAGGGACTCCATTTCTAAAGAGTACAGATGTGGCTAGAAAAGGGAACTGAAAACTCACTTCCTAAGTGAGCTAGCAGGGACTTTTGATGGTAATAAGCAATATGAATCCACTTTACATCTCAGTCAGTGGTTCTTAACCTTTCTAATGTGGTGACCCTTTAATACAGTTCCTCATGCTGTGGTGACCCCCCAACCATAACATTAGTTTTATTGCTACTTCATAACTAATTTTGTTACTGGTATGAATCATAATGTAAATATCTGATAGCAACCCCTGTGAAAAGATTGTTTGACCCCCAAAGGGGTCACAGCCCATAGGTTGAGAATAGCTTGTCTAAATGAAGGCCATATGACTGAATTATTGCCAATAGAACACATGTAGGAATCATGTTTATCATTTCTAGATCCACAAAAAGCTCTTGCATCATCTCCCACATTTTTTTAATTTATTCTAGATAACACACTGATGCATGTTAAAAATGGAAAAGCTGGGACTAGTGAGATGGCTCAATAGGTATAGGTAAGGCCAACTTGTTGCCCATGCCCGATAATCTGAGTTCAATCCCCAGACCCATAGATTGGAGAGAGAGAACCAACTCTCACAAGTTGTACACACACACACACACACACATTAATTTTTTTAATGTCATACTTCTGAGTCTAGATCTCCAGGTGACTGAAAGGATTCCACCCCCAAGAATCACCACCGTGGCTGCCAACTGAGCTATACAGTAAGAAGTCAACTGCTCCATTAAACCACTGAGGTTTTGGCAAATCTTATGGCAGCTGGTGCCAATGTAACCTATTCTGAATTGGTTGCTGTTAGTTCTCAGGGACTGCATATGTTCAGAAATGACAATCTTGGCTTAATTCAAGCTGGATGGTAGGAGGATTTCTGGAGATTAGATAAAAGTCAGTATTCCTCAGGAACTTTGGAAACAGGTTCCCTTTAGGATTAGAGTTAGAGTTAGGGTGTACAATTGTTCCTGGGACAAATGCCCAAGACCACATGTGCAAAAACATGAACTGTGGAAGCAGGTGCTCACTTTGACATACTGCTCATTGAACCTTGGACACATTACTTAACCTCTCTGCTTCCCTTTCCTCCTGGATGCAAAAAAAAAAATCAAATACTGCTTATGCGTTTATCACAAATTAACATTAAGAAAACATTTATCGGGCTGGAGAGATGGCTCAGAGGTTAAGAGCACTGACTGCTCTTCCAGAGGTCCTAAGTTCAATTCCCAGCAACCACATGGTAGCTCACAACTATCTATAATGAGATCTGGTGCCCTCTTCTGGCCTGCAGTCATACATGCTGTATACATAAATAAATCTTTAAAAAAAAAAAAAAGAAAAGAAAACATTTATCATAGTGCCTGGTACACACAAATAACACGTTCCCAAAGATCACCCTTGGCACAAAATCTTTAAAACTATTTCTTCTTTTAACCTTCCAGATTTTGTTTTTGTTTGGTTTGGCATTTTTTTTGGAGAGTCTCACATAATCCAGGCTGGCCTCCAACTTACTATGTAGTCAAGGCTGCCTTTGAACTCTTAATTCTCTTGCCTCCCAAGTACTGCAATTACAGACACAAGCCACGATGTCCAGCTTTTCTGACCTTCCATTTGATGACTGACAGCCTGTGCCCATGAAGTGACTTTAGCCCTTTGGATGTCCTTCCTTTGCTATATGAGTTTGTCCCTGGACGTGAGACATTTTCAGAGCATGTTCTACTCAGGTTAGCAGGTACTTTGGCCCTTATGGATTTGGAGTGTATTAGCTTTAGGTGGATCATTAACTCTAGGAGGAACGGTCACCCATGGACCTATGTGTTTTTTGCTTACAGGCCTGTGGAAGAAATTGCTCAACCTACTTTTGGGACATTGATGTGCATTTATTCACCTTTTCAACAAATGTTTGAGTCCCGTATCAGGCATCATAGTCAGGCACCGTAATCCAATCCAGGATTAGAATATTGAAGGTTACTTCTTCAAAGCAGGGTTAAATCAGGAGAACAGAAAGTTCCAAGCCAGACTGAGTGCACAGCAAGATCCTGTCACCCCCTCCCTCGCCCCCCCCAAAAAAAGAAAACTAGAGAAAGGATAAAATCCAAAGATAGTCAATAAAGCAAAAATCAATAAAATAACATGAATGAGTATACAATACAGAAAAATCAATAAAGCCAAAAATTTTTTTCGTGTGTGTGTGTGTGGGGGGCTGTTGTTTTAAAGATTTATTTTATTTTTATTTACATGTATGTGTGTGGGCCTATTTGAATTTTACACTATGTGAGTGCAGATAAATGCCTGTGGAGGACAGAAGACGGCATTAGATTCTCTAGAACTGGAGTTACAGGCACTTGTGTGTAGCCGGAAGTTTTCCTGTGTCCTGCAGCCGCTCAGTCCCAAGATCTATCACACTTTAAAAGAAATGCTTTATAAACAGAAAGGGGGAACAAAAACCTCCGAAGATAATACCTTATTAACCTTGAATTTTCTTAATGCTGATGAGAAAGGAGCAACAGCTGCAGAGAGACATTGGACAATAAAAAACAAAAAACCAACCAACCAACCAAAGAAAGAACTGAGCTAAATCAGCCTGTGTACTTCAAAGATGTGGGACCTCAGAATGGAAACCAGGATATGTGCTATGTTGGCGAAGGGGTTTAGCTTTTGTTTCCACAGGAGAAGAAAAACTATGGATACCATCAAAATTAATAAAAATTCAATTCGAACAGAAGAAACCTCTTGATAAAGAGAAGTGATAGCTCATCTGCTGTGGGATGGTCTGTATGTCAAGTGTGTTGCTGATTGGTCAGTAAATAAATCACTGATTGGCCATTGGCTAGGCAGGAAGTATAGGCGGGACAAGGAGAAGAATTCTGGGAAGTGGAAGGCTGAGATAGAGACACTGCCAGCCGCCACCATGACAAGCCGCATGGTAAGATCCCGGTAAGCCACAAGCCATGTGGCAAGGTATAGATTAATGGAAATGGATTAATTTAAGATATAAGAACAGTTAGCAAGAAGCCTGCCACGGCCATACAGTTTGTAACTAATAAAAGTCTCTGTGTTTACTTGATCGGGTCTGAGTGGCTGTGGGACTGGCGGGTGAGAGAGATTTGCCCTGACCGTGGGCCAGGCAGGAAAACTCTAGCTACACTCATCCACCTATGTGACAATTCTACAAGTTTTAAGGAAAACTCACCAAACAAGGGTCAGGGCAGAGTTCTGTTTGTTGTCTTTTCAGGATAATAGAAATACCCATCTTCAAGAAGTCAAAAGGCCTTGGACCTCTAGATGTCTATAAAAGAAAGAAAGGATATCCATAAAAAATTTACAAACAAAAAAATAATCAGACCTATTAGTACCAATATACTCTACAGGGCAATATCTCACTGCCTAAACATCAATATCTCTTACCTCTAGAAAAGTTGTAGTCCTGACTCAATTATAAATCAAGTTCGTTTTGGAGTTGGAATGTGGCTTTCTCCTCTAAACCCAAGCATATTGTTAAAAGAAAAAATTAAGAGATTCTGCCTCATATAAGAAGAGCCACCTGGTATGGGACAGAATAAAGCCAATAATGTAGGGACTATTGTTGTCAAGATTCTATTTCTCTCCATGCTTATTCTTGATTCTTTAGGGCCTTTCTTTACATATCGTGCCATCTTAAAATGTAAACTTTCCATTTTGATATTAGTAATGTTCAAGTTTTCCACAATTAACAGTAAATTTCCAGAAGGAAGATGGGGCCCCACAACAATGATTCTACCTGGTTCATAATGATGACATTGAGCGGACAAACACCACTCATAGATCATCTCTGGACTACAAACTGTTCAGGACTGTTTCAAGGTGGCTAAGATAATCCATCATCTTACACCCCTAGCCAGAACTTCACATAAGCTTTACCCACTACTCTGAGACTGGCTACAAATGTTACAGCTAGTCCTCATGAGACTTAACCATTGTTTTACTTTTCTTACAGGATCCCACAGAGATACTGTCTCCCCTTAGATAGCAGAAAGCAATTTTAAGAAAACGACACCCCCTCTCCCAAAAGGTTTTGTTTTCTCAGAGTTATGAATAATTGTCATCTGTTAGGGGTTGGTTATAAATTGTATTAGGGTTGGGGGTGAAACTATAAAGTTTAGACTCAGGATACTCTTTTGAATAAGAAAACAGGGGAATAAGGTAGATTATTGTATCTACTTGTAAACTAATCAGTAACTATCAGCTTTAGATAATTTGCATTGGTATGGACTCTTGTATATTGATACAAATGTGAAATTATTTTTCTATTGCTGTTTAAGATAATTTGTATATTGATACAAATACAAAACTGTATGTCATATTGTACATATGTTCCTACTCCTGTTTGAAATATTTTGTATATTGATACAAATGTAAAATTATATTTGTCATACTGTATATATGTTCTACCTCTGTTTAGGATATTTTGTATATTGATACATATCAAGGATATTGTTGTCATATTGCACTATACATTTCTACCTCTGATTAAGATATTTTTGTATATTGTCACAACTTCGAGGTCATTGTCCCTATACTATACATCTGTTTACAGATTGTTTATTTTTATAATGTGAAGCCTTAGTCTTTAAGTTATTTAGATTGCTAAGAATTATAGGTTAATAGTCACCCATGCTTGTCATATTTATAGTCATGTTAGTTAGGTTTTCTAGATATACAGGAATATATGTGGGATAGATAGGTAATCTTCAAACACTTCATAGACCTACAGAATATGGCATGTAAATGTTTTAATAACTTAGAATTCTGTTGACGTGAGACACCAGGCCACTGCTCATGGAGCACCATGTCAGCAGACCGGTAACGCCCCAGCCACGTGGCAAAACATAGATTATAGAAATGGATTAATTTAAGATGAAAGAGCTAGCTAACAAAAAGCCTGAGTCATAGACCAAACAGTTTATAATTAATATAAGCCTTTGTGTGTTTTCTTGGGACCAGGCGGGACAGGAAAACTTCTGGCTACACTTGTGAGCTGTTTGATAGGAGTGCTGGGAACCAAACCTGGGTCCTCTGCAAGAACAGTAAGTGCTCTTATCCACTGAGCATCTCTCCCAACCCGATTCATGTGTGTTTTTAAATTAATAAAATAGAACTTTGGCAACACTAATCAATCAAAGAAAAGGAATAAACAGAAGTTACCAGTGTCAACAATGGGAAAATATAGTATAGTAAGGAATTGTCTTTCATTCAAAATGTCATTTACCAGGTTTTGTGCCACAAGCCTGTGAGCGAAAGCTCTCAGCAGGCTGAGGCGGGAGGATCATACATTCCAGGCCAATCTGGGTGACTTCGTGTGACCCTGTGTTAAAACAAAAAGTGATTTGAAAGGGGGGCGGTAGTTAAAGATACAACTCAGTGACAGATCGGGTGCCTGGATCCAATCCCCAGCTCACAAAACCAAATGACAGTTCAAGAGAATACAGTGAGTGACTTTGCTTCAGCAACTTTGAAATGTAGGTGATTACTTGTGTGTGTATGTGTGATGTATGTTTGTATGTGTGCATATGTGTAAAGTGTGTGTGTGTGTGTGTGTGTGTGTGTGTACACGAGTGAGGTGCATGTGCTTGTGGAGGCCAGAGATCAACACTGGCTGTCTTTCTCAGTAGCTCTCCACCTAATTTTTTTGAGACAGTGTCTCTCACTGAGCCAGGGATTGGCTGGAGCCGGAGATCTCTGCCTCCCCAGCTCTGGAATCACAGTCTCCCCTATGCCTGGGTTTTTGTTTGTTTTGTTTTGAAGACAGTGTTTCTCTATATAGCTCTGGCTTTCTTGGAACTCTGTAGACCAGGCTGACCTTGAACTCAGAGATGTATCTCCCAAGTGCTGGAATTAAAGGCGTGCACCACCATGCCCAGCTAAAGAGAATTCTGTGTTTTTAAATCTCCGTTTCTAACTTTCCCTGAGGGTGGAACTTGAGTCCTCTGGAAGAGCAGCCAGTGTCCTTACCCTCGGAGCCACTTCTCTGGCCCCTCTGCCTGGGTGTCTAAGTCGGATGCCAGGAATCTGAGCTCAGGACCTCACACTTGCACAGGAAGTGCTTAACTGACGAGTCATCTCCTCAGCCCCTAGATGAATTTCTTCAAAGACCATATGTGGCTGAAGTGATGGCTTAGCAGTTAAGAGAACACTGGTCACTGTTCCAGAGGACTCGGATTTGATTCCTAGCACTCACAAAGTGGCTAACAACCATTAGTAACTCTAGTTCCAGGGGATCCAATGACCTCCACAGGCTCGTATGTGGTGCATAGACACACAGATAGCCAAAACACTCAAACACACAAAGATAAATAAAAGACAATACTTATCTATACTCAGATTTAAAATATTAGACAACATGAATATTTGTATAGCTATAAAATCAATCTGGGTGTGGTGATGCACATCTCTAAGCTACTGGGAAGGTTGAAGCAGGAGACTTATAGATGTGAGGTTAGTTTTTGCTTCATAATGAGATCATGTCTCAAAAGTGAAGGGCTGAAAGATTATTCTTTGGTACAGCTCTTGCCTAGCATGTAAGAAGCCCTGTGTTCAATCCCTAGTACCAGAGAGAGGAGGGGAGGAGACAGAGCTTAGTGTGTTACTGAAAACCTTTTCACGAATAAGGCTCTAAATGCAGGGGACATCATTCCTGATATCTTATGCACATTTAAGAAAAAAGGAACGCTACTCTTACATAATCTTTTCCAGAGAATAAGAGGTAACATTTTTCAGTTCAAAAGTCATCGCAATGTTAAAGTAAAAAAATAAGGCTATTAGAATAAAGAGAAACTGCAAGATTTTTTTTCTCTTAAAAATGTTTTTAGTTTTAGTTTTGACTATGTGTATGTCTATGTGTGGGTATGTGTACATGAGTGCACGTGCCTGTGGAGAGTATCAGATCCCCTGGAGCTGGCAGTTGTGAGTGACCTCATATGGTTGCTGGGAACCAATCTCTGGTTTTCTAGGAGATGCTGAGACATCTCCCCACACCCCCAGAATGGTTGTTTTAAAAAAAAAAAAAAACAACAGATATGGAAAGGAACTCTAACGAAAATGTTACCAACTCAACAATATGTGGGTAATATTACACATAATGACCAAATGAGGTTTATTGCAGAAATATAATAGTAACTTTATGCTTAAAAATCAGTTAACAGGAGATTGCAGAGACTACTCAGTGATGAAGAACACTTGTTGCTCTTACAGAGGGCCAGAGTTCTGTTCCTAGTACCCACACAGTGGCTCACAACCAGTTGTAACTCCAGTTCCAGGGGACCTGACACCCTGGTCTGACTTTCACAGGCATTGGGCACACATGTAAGCAAAGCACTCATAACACATAAAATATAGTAAGTCCAAAATTCAATTAACAGGTTAGAGATGTAGTTCAGTGGTGGAATGCTTACCCAGCAAATATGAGATTCTGGATTCAATCTCCTTTACCAAACAAACAAAACCAATTAGAAGTCAAATGTGGCTAAACATCCCTCTATTTCCAGCCCTCAGGACACTGAGGCAGGAGGATCACAAGTTTGAGGGCAGACTAGTTTATAGCAGGACCTTGCCTGTCCCAAAAAAACAAAGAACAAACAGAAAAGTCAGGGAAAGCATATCACTATTTCAGTAAGAAGAGAAAATCCAATCGCAGTCATGTTTTTAAGTATGTAGGTAACCCATGACAGAGGGAAGCGCCTCAGCATTGCTAATAACATCTAAAAACAACAATAGACATTTTTCTGTAATAACTATTTTTAGTGCTTCTTGGCGTAGCACTAAGAGTTTTCAGGATCTGTTAAATTAGGACTTCATCTACTTTCAGACCCAATAATTGTTCTGGCAAAGTGCTCTGAAGAAATGCTTGCCTATTTGCACTAGAAGGCTTGTACCAGACGATTGCAGACCTCCTAATGATGGCAGTTAACAGAGTCTGGGGCCGGGAGGTGGGGGGTGGGGGTGGGGGTGGGAGGTGGGAAATGACAACAATCAGAAAAGAAAAAGACTGTCATTATTTAATTAAAAACATAAGAATGTAAATAAAGTACTGAAAAGAAACAGATTTAACAAAATAATGTAGCAAAACCACCAGGTTCAAACTCAATGTGTAAAAACTGTGGGGTTTTCTGATTGTGACTTTTATTTATTTTTTGAAGATTTATTTTACTTTTTTTTGTCCCTTTTTTTTGGATACAGAGTTTCTCTGTGTAGCTTTGGAGCCTGTCCTGGATCTTGCTCTGTAGACCAGGCTGGACTTGAACTCATAGAGATCTGCCTGCCTCTGCCTCCCGAGTGCTGGGATTAAAGGCGTGCACCACCACTGCCTGGCTTATTTTACTTTTAATTATATGTATATGCACATGAGTGCGAGCACCCACTGAGGCCTGATCTGTTGTAGCTGGAGTCCAGAGGTGCGGGTTCCCCTTGTCGCTGGAGTTACAGGTGATTGTGAGACATCTAACGTGGCTGCAGAAACGGAACTCTCCTCCTCTGGAAAAGCAGAGTCCTTAACCACGTGCTTAACCGCCAGGTCATCGCTCCAGCTCTATCTGCCTGGTTTTTGAGACAAGGTCTCTAGCCTAGGCTGGCCTCCACTACGACATGTAGCTGAAACTTTGAACTCCTAATCCAGCTGCCTCCACCTCACAAATGCTGAGATTACAGGCATGCACTTTCACAGCAGGCTCTGGTTTTTTGTTTTGTTTTGTTCTCAGATCCTAGCAACACATATAAAATGAAATTAAAGTTTTATCTCTAGCGGCACTATCTGTAAGAATTGAAACTGGGTACTACAGTCCTCAGGGTGAGAGATGAAGTGTTCTCCGATCACACAATATGGAACACTATGCCTGGAACACTGGGCGGGGGGTGGGGGGGGTGGGGGGGGGTGGGGGGGTGGGGTGGGGGTGGGTGGGGGGGGTGGGGGGGGAGCGCTGAGAACTTGTGGACAGCCACACACCTCTGCATAGGTGAATCGTACCAGGCTTTGCGTCGTATGATTTCACCTCTATGGAGTTCAGAAACGAGCAGACTTTAGTGTCTGTTAGAAGTCCAGGTAGGGGCCACCTATATGGGAGATGCTCTGCAGGGATTCAGCCTCCTAATGTGGGGGCTGGCTCTACCGGAGTCTTCTCAGTAATAACTAATTATGCTGTGCTTCTAGGATTGTTGTACACCTACTATATTTAAATTCGAAGTTCTCTCTCTCTCTCTCTCTCTCTCTCTCTCTCTCTCTCTCTCTCTCTCTCTCTCTCTCTCTCTCTCTCGTTTTGAGACAGGGTTTTTCTGTGTAACAACAGTTCTGGCTGTCCTGGACCTTGCTTTGTAGACCAGGCTGACCTCGAATTTCCAGAGATCCGCCAGCCTCTACCTCCGGAGTGCTGGGTTTAAAGACATGCACCACCACTGCCTAGCTAATTCGAAGTTCTTAAAGTGTTATGTAAATTATCGGATTTTTCCTAGGCAGAAGTCACAGCCCTTTGGACAGGCTACAGCTGCGAGGGCGAGAAACTCTGTGAGGGTCAGTGTTGTGCCTGACCCAGGCCTCACTCACCAAGCTGGGACAGCACTACTGCTGTGTATGAGGGGGGTCACAGAAAGGACAGCGCCACTAGCGCGGCAAGACAGCGGGAGAACCTCTGCTTGATCAACCTAGAGTCCTTAGAAAGAAGTGAGAATTTCCGAAAGAAAATTGTGTTAAGGTCGCACACGTGTGCTCACCGACTTTTTCCTGAGAAGCACTTTTTTTCACCCAGGGACCGAGGCTAGCGATCCCCAGCAGCCTGGCTTTCTGTTGGCCAGATAAGGAAGGGATGGAGGGTGTGGCGGTGGCGATCAGCCGGAACAGGGGCTGAAGAACCTTTCCCATCAGGCAGATTCGTCAGTCAACCTTCTGCCTGCTGGGGAAAGTGCACCTAGGCTCGGGGGAGTGCTACCAAGACACAGCTGAGGATGAGGCTGGGTGTCTGTGTCCTGCTATGCGCGGGGACCCTAGGTGAGTGTGCCGAGAGCCAGGCAGGGGGCTGGCCCTCCTGGGTTCTCTGGGGGAGGGGACCAGGTGGCACTAGGTGGCCAGCCACCTTCGGGACCCTGTGCGGTAGCTGGACAGACTGTGGACCCAGGGAAGAGCAATCACTCTGGATTGAAACCCACTCGCCACGCACTGCTGTGCAACCGGTTGCGTTGTGTTAAACTTGTGTTTACTGGTTCAGCAAGAAAAGGCACTAACATCATGACCGACAGCTTAAGATCCCCAGCACTCATACGGTAGGAGGGAACCAACTCCTGAAAACTGTCCTCTCAACTCCACACGTGGCATCCACACAATATTAATTTTTTTTGAAGTTATGTTTCTCCAACAAACACACAGTTGCTGGAAAAATGAGACAATGTGGCTAGAGGCAGGCAGAGTTCTAAACACGTAAGTGCAGAAGCCCCTTCTTGGGTTGAGAGAGTGGACTCCTTTCTCCAGGGAAGGACTCATTCACAGTGAAGAGCTCTCCCTGGCTCAACCATGATTGGATCTTCCTCCCCATAGCTTTGCCTAGTCTGAGGCTGGTAAATAATATCTAGGGTAGGTATCTTACTTGGGGGAGGGGAGGGGATATCCAGAGCCAGGCAGGAGAGAGAGAGCAGCAATGGTAGAGGCCTGTGCCTGCCTCCGTGGCCAAGTATTGCCACCGGCAGCCGCGCAGGGGGTCAGTCTCTCTCAGAATGCAGCTGTCTGGTTTCTTTCAGAATTCTCCTAAACAGGACTGGTGTCCGTTATTCTTTCTGCCTTATCTCCTTGGCAATGTCTGGCACTGACCAAAAGTTCGTTTTCCCAACAGGCTGTGTGTTTACACATCAGAGGCCAGTGATGTCCCTCTAGATCCCATTCCCTCCTGACCTCTCTCCAGGCTGCCAGGCCAGGCTGGAGTCTGGGGCCCGTGTTCCTCAAAACTCCGTGTTCCAGCCCAACAAGAACACTTGTGGTGGCAAGTGACAAAAAAGCAGCCAAAGTGGCTTGAATGGGAAGCACAGAACACAAGGGACACATTTCCTAAGCCTCGCAAGAGCCAAGAGCAACAGTCTCTTCTGGTGCCCAAGAGATTCCTCTGTTCAGTGAGTGAGCGGAAGGCCACCAGCAGCCCTTCCCTTCAGTCTGAAGTAGTCAGAGTACTCAGACTCCCTCTTCCAGCTCTTGTCAGTGGTGGAATGCTATTTACGACACATCTTGTCTGTGTTAGCACACGCCACTCACCCTTAGCTTGTTTGTGCACAGTCTCTCTTTTAAAAATATTTCTGTTTGTCAAGCCAGGATAGTGGTGATGGGCCAGTGATGCACAGGCCGTGAATGAATTTACCAAAGACAGAAGAAAGGAGAGGAAGAGTTTCTTAGCTGTACTGTGGTATAGCCATCGTGGGCAAGACAATAGAAACTGTCTGCACAGAGGCATTCTAAAAATCTCTCTCTCTCTCTCTCTCTCTCTCTCTCTCTCTCTCTCTCTCTCTCTCTCTCTCTGTGTGTGTGTGTGTGTGTGTGTGTGTGTTTCTATATAGGCAGTCAGGCAACATTTCATGTCACAGTGTCCTGGAACAGTGGCGGTTGAGGCTTAGCAAGCAACAGCTTGGCCTTGAGGTCATGATGGTCTTGCTGTGACTCAGAAATGGCTCAGCACAGCTACAGGTCCTAAAGCGACTGTCACACCTAGTCCGTAATGTGCCACAAGGAAGGAGAGAGACAACAACACATGGGTTCCAAAGATTTTATTAAATCACCACATAATCGGGTCACTGATCGATCAGGGCTGCAGGACAAGGACTTGGGAGCCTTGTTTGTCCTGGAAGCCCCGAGCAGGGGCAGAAAGCAGGGTTTATAAGTGCAAAAACCACCAACACTTGTTGCCAAATTACAGTTACAGTTTTTACCAATCAGGATTTAGATATTAGGGGTTGTCGTGTGTCTTCCATTATTGTCAACTGACATACAATACAAGCCTTTCAATAGCCTGGCCTGACTTTCTTCTTCCTTCTCTGCCCATTCCCCCATCTCCCAGGGTTGGTTACTAAGTAAAGAGTGGAAGGTAAGTAGTTTGTATACAAGTGCACAAATGCCCAAAACAAGGTGAACCTGGAATTTCTGGGGGGAAAAATTCTGCCAGTAACCCAACTGGCCACTCCTCTCTCACCCCACCACCACCATGGAGGAAAGGAAAGAATGGGTTTTTTGGCGGGGCTGTTGGAATTTAGAATGATTTCTGTGGAACCCAGAGTCAAGACTCCATAGCGGGTGCAGTAGGGCTGCAACTGTGAGGCCCTGGGCAGTGATCTCAGTAGACCTTGGTGTCCATCGTCACCCGAGAGTACAGGCTCTCACCCCAGTGGAGGCGGAGGAAGTTTCTGTACATAGACAATAAATGGGTACCAATGGGTTCCCACAGGTGCTTGAATGACCCATTCCATGAAACAGTGGGGATAAAGCCCTCAATGACTGAGGGGCTGTAATGGTTCCAAGAGGACCTTTTTCACAGGACTGGGAATTCTCTCCCTTTCTGTCTTTTTCTCCATCTCTTTCTCCCTCCCTCCTCTTCTCCCTCTCTCCCCGTCCCTCCCTCTGTGTGTGCTGCGTTCATACAAGCCTATTCAAATGTGTGTGGGTGCCTGTGTGTGCAGACGCACTTTACATGTGTATGGGTTTATGTGAAGGCCGGCAGTTGACATCCGGTAGGTCCTCACTCCATTGCTCTCCATTTCATTCACTGAGACAGAAATGACATTTCATTCTCCTTGAGCCAGGGGTTCATCAGTTCTGCTTGTTGAGCTAAACAGCTTTGCCCCAGGGATCCCGGGTCTCTGCCTCCTGAGCACAGGCAGCTCTTTGTCCACTGAGCCACCTCCACAGTCCCAACAACTTCTGTCACTCACTGTTGTTTGGAGGTTTATCCAGTTTGCATATATCACATTCATTCCTTCAATGGCCAAGCCCTGTTCCACTGTATTGCGTTACCACACTTGGTTTCCCCAGGCATTTATTGAGCCGTGCAGGTTGTCTCTAGCGTGAGGCTTCTATGGACAAGGCTGCTATGCATGTTAGTGGGCATGTCTTTTATATAAATATCTAAGATTGCCGGGTCCTATTGGTAATGATGATGTTGTTTGGTGGCGTGGTTTTTTGTTTTTGTTTTGTTTTGTTTTCTAGACAGGGTTTCCCTGTGGCTGTCCTGGAACTTTTATAGACTTGGGTGGTCTTAAGACCTGCCTGCCTCTGCCTCCCAAGTGCTGGGATTAAAGAGAGCCACCTGTCCTGGCTCTCACTTTGTAGTTTTGACTGGCCTGGAACTCATTATGTAGATCAGGATGACCTTGAACTTCAGCAATCCTCCTGCCTCAGTCTCTCCAGTGCTGGGATTACCAGTGTGCACCAACACAGCTATATGTCCAATCTGTTAAGAAGATGCCATTCTTAAGGACTGGAGATGTAGTGTGTGGCAGAGAACTTGCCCAGCATGTGCAAGGTCCTGGGTTTGAGCCCCAGCACAGGAGAAAATAGGGGAGAACGACAAAATTTTTGGGTAGTTGTTCCATTTTATAATCCCACCAGCACTGTATGAGAAGTCAGGGTGCTCCCCCACCCCGCCAACATGTCAGTTTTTACAGTTAGAAGTCAAGTGCTGGGATTACAATTGTGTATGAATGTCGATCCCGCTAGAGTTAGCCATTCTAATTCTAATAAAGGAATTTCACTGTGGGTTCAATGTGCATTTCTCTGGTGATAAATAATGTCAAACATCTTTTATGAGCCATTTTGTATATATTTTTTTCGTTTTTGAGAGTCTCAATAAGTAGCCCAGGGTGGTCTTGAATTCCTGCCTTGGCCTCCTGAATGCCAGGATCACAGGTCTGTGCCACAGTGGCTTGTGTGCCTTCTTTGTGAATCATCAGTTTAAATCACTCCCCCAATTGTTTGCTTGCTTTTAAACCGGGTCTTGCTCTGTAGCTCTGGCTGGCCTCTATTCTATCCCCCTCCCTCTTTTTTTTTAAATGTAGACTTTCAAAAAAGGCCTGGCTTTGGGAGCCTGCACAAAGGCCCATGACCAGCACAGCTCCGTTTCCTGGCTTGCTCTTCCTTTTGGTTGCTACAACTGAAGATGCTTCATGGTGAACTCAAGGAACTCCTTTTGTCCTCATCTTTGGAACAGGTTTCTGTCTCAGATCGCTCGGCACCTCTAGCTCATATTATTTGAGATTAGAGGCAGGTTTTAAAGATCAGGGCTTGAATTCAAACAAAACTGGGTGACTTGAATATTAGTTTCATTTTAAATTATTTAATATCCCTGATAGTTTTTTTTTCTTTTCTCTAAAACAAGAATAATATTCAAATGTAAAAATTAAAAGGTAGATGCTTGCGCACTGCCTGTCATATAGGAGCTAATTTTTAAAAAAAAGGTAGTTGTTTTTATGACAACTTCCATGTCTAGATTTCACTTAAAATAATGTTTGATACCACAGGTTTGTAGACAATGTTTTGTCTGTATGTCTCCCCACATTATTACAGCTGGAAATGCCTGTGAAGTGGAGAGGCTTTGATAATTGTGACCCAGAAATTAGAGTCATGTTAGAATAGCCACCATTAAAATAAAGGTTAGATCACAAGGTGTACTGGCTGGTTTTGTGTGTCAACCTGACACAAGCTGCTGTCATCAGAGAGGAAGGAGCCTTGGTTAAGGAATGCCTCCGTGAGATCCAGCTGTAAGGCATTTTCTCAATTAGTGATCAATGGGGGAGGGCCCAGCCCATGGTGAGTGGTGCCATCCTTGGGCTGGTGGTCCTGGGTTCTATAAGAAAACAATCTGAGCAAGCCAGGGGAAGCAAGCCAGTAAGCAGCACCCCTCCATGGACTCTGCATCAGCTCTTGCCTCCAGGATCCTGTCCTGCTTGAGTTCCTATGCTGACATCCTTTAGTGATGAACCACTATGTGGAAATGTAAGCCAAATAAACCCTTTCTTCCTCAACTTATTTTTTTGGTCATGGTGTTTCATCTCAGCAATAGAAACCCTAACTAAGACACCAGGCCCCAAGCTCCCCCTTACCTTCATGTCTTTGTGTGTGTGTGTGGGGTGGGTGGGTGTGGGTGTCCCACACTGCATTTTAATTAGGTTTACTTGCATGAGCATGGATGAGTAGAGACAACTTACCAATGCCTATGCCACAGAGGACTGTGATTGCCCCTCCCTTCTTTTCATGTCTAAGGTAAAAGTCTCATAACCTAGCCATGTGATAGACATCAATGCACTGGTATTTTGTAAACTCACAGTTCTCTAAAACTACCATCTCTGTATGGTTTGGAAACATTTCTAGTATGTTCTCTGTCACTGTGATAAAACACCCTGACAAAAGGCAACTTGGGGAAGAAGGGGTTTATCTCAGCTTTCAGGGGCCCATCACTGAGGGAAGCCAAGCAGAGTGTGGAGCTTCAGAAACCATGAAGGAATGCTTTGTTAGCTTGCTCATTGGCTCGTGCGCGTCTAGTTTTCTTTTCTTTCTTTCTTTCTTTCTTTCTTTCTTTCTTTCTTTCTTTCTTTCTTCTTGGTTTTTCGAGACGGGGTTTCTCTGTGTAGCTTTGTGCCTTTCCTGGATCTCGCTCTGTAGACCAGGCTGGCCTTGAACTCACAAAGATTCGCCTGGCTCTGCCCCCTGAGTCCTGGGATTAAAGGCATGCGCCACCACCACCCGGTTCTTTTCTTTCTTTTAAGCATTATTTATTTTTATTTGTGTGTGTGTGTGTGTGTGTGTGTGTGTGTGTGTATACCAGTTGTGTGCAATGTCCCTGGAGGCCAGAAGAGAGCATCAGATCCCCCAGAACTGGTGACACAGTCAGCTGCCTGGTATGGATGCTGGGAGCCCAATGCTAGTTCTGAAAGAGCAGCAAGTTCTTTTAACTGCTGAGCCATCTTTCCAGTCCCATCGCTAGCTCTCTTTTACAACCCATATCTATCTGCCTAGGGATGGTGCCACCCACTGTGGACTGAACCCTCCTGTAGCGATCATGAGTCAAGACAATCTCTCACGAACTGGCCCCAATCTGATCTGGGCAATTCTTCAACTTGAGATCTCTATTCCTAAGTTGTATCAAGTTGACGATGGAAAACTAACCAGCACTATTTTCATCACTTAGGAAGAGAACTCATTATCTATTGAGTAATCAGCACTGTTTTCTTTCCCACCTCAGCACATGGCAGCCAACAGGTTGCTTTCTTTAGAAAAGAGTTTTCTTTCTGAGACAGGCTCTCATGTAGTCCAGGCTGCCTGAACATATAGCTAAAATGACTTTCAACTACCCATCTTTCTGCCTCTACTCTAAGAGCTTGTATTAAACACATGCACCACCGTGTCCAGTTTATGTGGTGCTGGAGATCAAACCCAAGGTTTCTTGCATGCTGTGTAAGCATTCTACAACTTAGCTACATCCTGGCTTTGTTTTAGTTTACTTTTTTTAAAGATTTATTTACTTTTATTTTATATATATGGATGTATTACTTACATGTACATCTGTGGACCATGTGTGTGCCTGGAGCCTTGGGGAGGTCAGAAGAAGGTGTCAGATCTCCTGGAACTAGAGTGTCTTAGGGTTTCTATTGCTATGAAGAGACACCATGGCCATGGCAACTCTTATAAAGGAAAACATTTAATTGTGAAGGCTCACTAATGGTTCAGAGGTTTAGTCCGTTATCTTCACAGCAGGAGGGAAGGCAGCATGCAGGCAGATATGATGCTGGAGAAGGAGCTGAGAGTGCTTACATCTTGACCAGCAGGCCAACAGAAGTGGTCTGAGACACTGGACATGGCTAGAACATATACAAGACCTCAAAGTCCACCTCCAGAGTGACACACTTCCTCCAACAAGGCCACATCTACTCCAACAAAGACACAATCTTTTTTTTTTTTTTAATTTATTTTATTATGTATACAGTATTCTGCCTACATGAAGAGGGCGCCAGATCTCATTACAGATGGTTGTACGCCACCATGTGGTTGCTGGGAATTGAACTCAGGACCTCTGGAAGAACAGCCAGTGTTCTTAACCTTTGAGCCATCTCTCCAGCCCCAAAGATACATCTTTTTGTTTTTTTTTTTTTTGTTTTTGTTTTTTTTTGGTTTTTCGAGACAGGGTTTCTCTGTGTAGCTTTGCGCCTTTCCTGGGACTCACTTGGTAGCCCAGGCTGGCCTCGAACTCGCAGAAATCCGCCTGGCTCTGCCTCCCGAGTGCTGGGATTAAAGGCGTGCGCCGCCACCACCGCCCGGCTATGATACATCTTTTAATAGTGCCACTCCCTTTGAGCTTATGGGAGTTGTGCATGTGAGTGTAGTTCCCACAACAGGCCAGAAGAGGGCGCCAGATCCCCTAGGGCTAGAGTTGCAGGAGGTTGAAGGCTGTCTGACTCGGGCTGGGAACTGGACTCAGGTTCTCAGGAAGGGCTGGATGTAAACTTAAACACTGCACCATCTCTCTGAGCCATTGATCCAGCCCCGTGAGTCAGTTTGGGTGTGATCCCTTCTGTGAGCAGAGGAAGGTGAGTGCCATGGGTCCCTGACACCTCTAGTATCTCTCCCCTAGGGCTGTGCCTGGCTGTTCCTGAGAGGACCATAAGATGGTGTGTTGTGTCAGATCATGAGGCCACTAAGTGTTCCAGTTTCAGTGACAATATGAAGAAAGTCCTTCCTGCAGATGGCCCATCTGTTAGATGTGTGATGAGAACCTCATACTCTGAGTGCATCAAGGACATCTCGGTAAGTCGCTGCTGTCTGAGAAAGAGCTGAAGAAAGTTTGTGCTTTTTGTTTTTCTGTCTTTTCCATTGCAGGGGAGGCTACAGCTGTTTAGCACTCACCGACAGTAAAAGTCGGAATCTTAATTGAACAGCTAATACAGGGTTCCAGTTTAGCAATTTATCTACGACACAGCAAAACCTAATACATCAAGAGGGTCTATATAAACTCAAAAATAAATAAGAAAATATCTCTATATAGAGCAGGCTGGCCCGGAACTCACAGAGTTCCTGTTCCTAACTCCTGAGTGCTGGAACTAAGGTGTGGCTCACCATAGCTGGTGGGACTCTCATTTTTAAGTACAAAAGGCTGGTTGTTTTTTTAAATCATGAAGTTTGCCTTTGTGTGTGTGTGTGTGTGTGTGTGTGTGTGTGTGTGTGCATGCGTGTGTGTGTGTGTGTGTGTGTGTGTGTGCATTCACATGTGTATATGTGAGAGAGACAGAGACAAACAGAGACAGAGACAGATAAGGGGAGAATAGAGAGGGATTTTTTTTGTAGCCATTTGTCCTTAAGCCATTGCAGAGCAGGTTAAACTATCTAAGACTTGTCTTTTTGCATCTGATATTGGAACCTGAAGAAGAAGGGCTCAGGAAGGGAAGATGGGGAAAAGCCATCACGAACTGGGGCCCTCGGGGATGATTGGAGCTCATGTCTAGTCCATTCATGTTGCTTTCCATCTTCTTCCTTCCTTTCTTTTTATATTGATTTATTTTTATTTTATGAGTGTTTTGTCTGCATGCCTGGTGCCCACAAAGGTCAGAAGAGGGTGTTGGATTCCTTTGGACTGGAGTTATGGGTGGTCGTGACCCACCATTGGGTGCTGAGAACCCTGGTCCTCCATAAGAACAACAAGTAGTCTTAACCACTGGGATATCCCTGCAGCCTCTGACTCCAATCTTGATGTTGATGGTGTGACAGCCATTCACAGGCTTAGTGGCCTTTAATTAGATATGTCCTTTTCAAGTTAATTTGAGTTGGCTCCTGATGCATGCCTTCAGTAATGTCCTAAGTTATACACACAAATATGCATACACATACATATATGTATATGAATACACATTATAAAATAATTATAACATGGAATTTGTAAAGTCAAACACCTACAGATCAAAAACTATTTTTTGAAATTATATCTGTATTTAACTTTGTATACTCTTTTCCATTTTTATTTTTTGAATAGCACAGCATGACAATTGTTTACACAACTTCTACCTTGGGTTAGTTGTATGCGTAGTCTAGAGATGGTTTAAAATATCTGAGGGGATCTGCACAGGATGTGTACAACACCACTCCATTTCCTATCAGGGATTCAAGGCTTTGCTGACTTTTTACAGCAGTGTCAGAAGAAATCTTCCTCAGACACTGAGGGATGATGGTGCTAAACTACATTCTGAAAAATCCAGATTACTTTAAAAGCCAATTTATAAACTGAGTCTGGTGGCACAGGCCTGGAGTGCAGTTAATGTGGAGGCTGAGATAGGAGATTGCAAGTCTGAGGATTGCCTGGGCTACAGAGTCAGTTCAAGTCCTGTGTGGGCAACTTAATTAGCCCCTGTCTCAAAAATGTGCAAAGTAAAAGAGGTGTGGGAATATTACTCAGGGATAGAGCACTTGCCTACATGTACAAGGTCCTAAGTTCATTCCCCAGTGCTGAAAAAAGATGTCAAGTACCAAGGAATAGAAGAAATGGTTTGTGTTGTGGGTAGGAAATGACTCACTCTTCATCTTAGCGGTGAAGTTGCTGCTTCCTGCAGGGAGGAAGGAACCCTTGGCTGACAGATCCCTGACACCCAGATGTGGAAGATGCAGTGTGAGTTCTCATGGATGGATGCATTCTGCAGGTCTCATACTCACTCAGCAAACACATGTGGACACCTGCCCATAAATACTAGGCGCTCATGCATGTGCTGAGATCACCCAGGGAACAAGACATACGGGTGTTCTCACATTCACACACCTTGCGTTCCAAGGATGAGGGCTGAGGAGGAAAACAAACCAGCATGCATATGGTGGTAGCTTTTTCTTTCAACAGCCTCATGGAGTAGATAGGAATGAGGTGAAAGAAGTCTGAGCTATGGAAGATTCTATGGAGCCAGAGTCCCTGACAGGACACTAGGAGAGTCTTCTCCAAGGGTGATGCGTTTCATTCATGTTTGGTCTCTTTTCTTGCAGGCCAACAAAATAGATGCTGTGACTGTTGATGGAGCTTTGGCAGCTGAGGCTGGCCTGCCCCACTACAACCTGAAACCTATCATGGCAGAATACTATGGATCAAAAGACGGTGTGTTCTCCCTGGGGCTGGTATCACTGGTATGACATGATGGCCACCGGGGTTGGCAGGGACGTTGCCAACCGTGTTCGCTACTTTTGGTGGTGACAGAATGCCTGGCAAAAGAGGCTTAAGGAGGGGAAGACTTATCTTGGCTCACAGTTGGAAAAGACACAGTCCACCACAGCGGGAAGGGTGTGGCAGAAGGAGCATGAGGCAGCTGGTCGCAGTGCATCTGTAGCCAGGAAGCAGAGAGGAGGGATAGTCAGAGCTACCGGTGCTCAACCCACTTTCTTCCCATTTTTACTCACCCCAGGACCCAGGCCATGGAACGATGCCACCCACGTTCAAGGGGTGGGTCTTCCCTTCTCAGTTAAGCCTCTCTGGAAACTCCCCCGGAAGACACTCGGAGGTGTGTCTCCTAGGTGATTGCAAATCTAGCCAAATTGATGGTGAAAGTTAATTGTCATACTAGTATTACAAGGGACCAAGTCTCTGGAGCTCTTTGTATTGACAGTGTTGTTCATGGGCCCACAGGGTTGGAGTATTTCTCCACAGGAAGCTGTGGCTTTTATGAATCCTGG
The DNA here is from genome assembly GCF_949786415.1 of Peromyscus eremicus. Taxonomy (NCBI): domain Eukaryota; kingdom Metazoa; phylum Chordata; class Mammalia; order Rodentia; family Cricetidae; genus Peromyscus; species Peromyscus eremicus. The sequence goes on along the minus strand of NC_081422.1, from coordinate 97,505,626 downwards.
TGGAAATATCCTTGGTTCTGTAGTGTGTGGGATGGTCAGATCCTGAGAGGGGTGTTATCCAGAACCTGTCAGCCACCACTAGGGCTGGGCCAATGAGAGACCATTTCCAAGGACACACAAGGCTCTTCTTTACACTGTCTCCTGCAGGTTTTGTACAACACAGATCTGTGTCTGGTGTGAAGAGAAGCTCTGGGGCAGTGTATGAGGGGAGATTTACCTCTTTCTCACTTGTAACACGAATCTTAAAAGGTCTTATAATAAAAAAATCCAGAACCAGATATTGGGGTGAAAGCTGAAAGACCAGATAAGTAGAACAGCCAGCTTACCTCTATAAAATCCTTAGCCTCAAGAGATCGAGTTCCTGTTTCCTCCTGCCTTATATACCTTTCTGTGTCCTGCCATATTACTTCCTGGAATTAAAGGTGTGTGTCACCACTGCCTGGCTCTGTTTCTCTCATGTAGCCCAGGGTGGCCTTGAACTCACAGAGATCCAGACAGACCTCTGCTTCCCGAGTGATAGGATTAAGGGTGTGTGCCACCACTGCCTGGCCGCTATGTCTAATTCAGTGGCTGGTTCTGTCCTCTGATCCCCAGGTAAGCTTTACTGGAGTACACAATAAACACCACATTACTGTTATCAGTGTGTGAGAACACAGCCCAGCTCAGTTTTCCTCTAGCTTGCGGGCCCCTGATGTATTCTGGGGGCACTCATCTTTCCTCCCACACCTTCACCTTTGTGACTGAGCTGTAAGAAGAGAACCAGAGAAGAAAGAAAAGTCCATTTAGAAACAGCAATGGTGCAGTGACTGGGATCTAGAGCTTGTGGTCCCTGGAACATCCACAAGTCCTGGAATGGAGCATTCAAGGCTTTAGCTCTGCAAGCTTGGAGTGATGGGCAGGAAGAAAACAAAACACAGTCGAATGACCCTAGAGGTATCCTAACCTCCAAAGGACTTATGCCCTGATTAAACCCATGATAAACTAAAAACGTTATAAGCCCAGATGCTTTCATTAGCTAGTCTGGCAAACATCCTGGCTTAGCCAGACACTGCCGTGAACCAGTGTTTCCTGCTGTGATTCCATGGCTGACCACACACCATGGCTTACTGTCTCTGCCCAGCTTCGGAAGAAGGGATCATCATGCATTTGAAAGATCAAATTGGAAATTCAAAGGATGCTACTGGCATTTGCACCTACCATAAAGTAAACCTTCTAAGTCTAGCTTGTAAGTCAGGGAGTGTCTATAATATTATTTTATTGTCTTGAAAGGGATCAATTCTTTCCTCCTGTCAGATAAAGGCATTTTCCATTTCTTTTTTTTTTCCCCATCTTTTTCCCTTCTTGCTAGGGGTGGATGTGGAGGCCCAAGACCCTCCGAAGTTCCACATGCAAACACCTTGAAAAGTTAGTTTTAACGCTGAATTTCCTTTTGGCTTTTCTTTCTCTCTGTTCCACTGCAGATCCGCAACCCCATTTTTATGCTGTGGCCCTGGTAAAGAAGGGCACAGGCTTCCAACTAAACCAGCTCCAGGGCAAGAAGTCCTGCCACCCCGGCCTGGGCTGGTCTGCTGGGTGGTACGCTCCCCTCAGCATACTGCTTCCTTCTGGCTCTCTGGAAACAGGTGAGGCAGCCGGGGCTGGATGTCCTCAAGTGGGGCTCCTGCACTAGGTGGTCTGAGTGGATTATGTTGGGGTTACACAATAGATCAGTCTTTTTTGTTGTTGTTGTTGTTGCTGTGGAAAGTACCCAGCAAAAGCAACTTCAGGAAGGAAGGACTTACCTGGGCTTGTAGTCTGAGCATACAATCCATCATGGCTGAGAAGGCATGGCAGCAGAAGCCTGAGACCTTGCTCGTCCTCAGCTTTTTTTCTTTTATTTAGCCCAGGCCCCCATCCCACCAATGATGACACTCATGTTCAAGGTAGATCTTCCCTCTTAGTTAAGCTTTTCTGGAAACAGCCCATAGACACACCCAGATGTGTGTTTCCATGGTGAATCCAAATCCAGCTGAGTGGATGATGCATGTTAGCCACCGCTCAGTCACTGACAAACACGTGTGTTTTAGGTTCTTGGAGATGGAGTTAGAGTGTGCACCCGCAGCCCATAGGAGCTGGCTGTATCTTCTCCTGGTAGAGGTGCTTCTGTATCTCTGAGCTGTCAGGTTCCCCTTCCCAAGAATCACAGCAGTTTGTCTTGGCAACGGTATCCTTGAAAGGCCCCCAAGAAAGGTCACCTCCCTCCAAGCCTCCCAGATGGTTCTCTGGGGCTCCCAAAAACATTTCTAGCCCCTCAGGCTTCCATGTATTAATGCGAGTGCTTGGGACATGGGCAAGGACAGGATGACTGGGTTAATGCTAGGACATCCCCGCGTGCTCCAGGCTGCTTGAGCAGTTAGGATAAGCCACAGTGAGCCCAGACCTTTTCAGCCCCTGAAGATGACTATCAGATTCTGTACTCTGCAAAGGCGCACCTTTTTTGAGCAGTCAACCTTTGCAGTACTCATGTTTTAACAGGGACAGGCACAGGCATGGGTCTGGTAGAGTCTGATAAAGTGCTACAGCCTTGGCCTCAGATCTGTCTATGTTTGGCTTTTCTCGGGTGTTCACTTGCCTTGGTGACAGACACCACTGGACATCTGTCCTGGCAGTTAGGCAGCAATTGCTGTCTTGTTCCTCTGGTAACTCACCAGCAGGATCTACCAATTCTCCCTGCCAAAACAGGGATCCCATGAGCCACCACAGCCTCTGCATACAGAAGGGTTGGAACTGGGGTGGGCTCACGTCTAAGGCAAGGAAGAGTTACAGCGTGGTGGTAACCAGCAAGGGTTCCTGCCTTCTTCAGGGTTCTGCCTGGCCCTGTAGGATGCTGGTAAATTAACAGGGCGCATGGTGCTGGGCACATCTTATTTTCATGTGGATCGGTAGTTCTTACACCTGGTAGCAGACAAACTGGGGAGCATTTTATAGGCTTGAACCCTGAGCCCATATAAGTATGATTCTCAAACACAAGACTCCCTGCACATGCTCACCTCCTAGGAACAGTCTTGGGACATGTCCACAGACTTAGGCTCTCCCACAGGGCACTCTCTCACACATGTACAACCTGAAGGCTTTAGCCAGCTCACACCCCGTGCCCCACGTCTCTGTGTTGTGCAGCCGCAGCCACATTCTTCTCCAGCAGCTGTACCCCCTGTGCCGATGGAAAGACGTTTCCTAGCCTGTGCCAACTGTGTGCGGGGAAGGGGACGGACAAGTGTGCCTGCTCCTCCAGTGAACCGTACTTTGGCTACTCTGGGGCCTTCAAGTGAGTGAGAACCCCTTGCTCTGAAACTAGGGCGTCTATTAGTTATTGTTCTCGTAACTGTGACTGAATACCTGGCAGGAAGTGACTTGAGAAAGAGAGAGTTGATTTCGGCTCAGGGTTTGAGAGGATCCGGTCCATCATGACGGGGAAAGCCTGGCAGCAGAGGCATGAGATAGCTTGTCGCATGGAGCAGGGGAGGCTGGTGCTCAGCTCACCTCCTCCTTTTACTCATCGCTAGGCTCCAGCCCGTAGAATAGTACCACCCGCACTTAGGGTAGATCCTCTCACCTTAATTAACCCAGAAACTCCCTCACAGAAATGACCTATGTAAATGATCCAGCCTGGTTGATAATATCAACCATCACAGAGAGACAAAGGCACAGGATTGAACAGGACGTACCTCTGGCACCCAGGTGGCATGACCGTCAAGGTCCTGAGTCCCTCCCATGGCTTGCCCCTGCTCCTAATCATCCTGAGGAACAATCTTCTTTGTGGGAGACCTCACTGTCTCCCCAAAGCTGGGGCTATAACATGCTATTCTTCATAATAACAGGAGTGCCAGGGGCAGGGGGAGTGGAGGAGGGCAGACTCATCTCTGGGGACTGGGATTTGCAGACACAGGCCTCAGGAGCACCCCCAGCTAACCACCTATGGTACTTTGCCTGTGTCTTTCCATGCTCTGTAAGAGAAGGTGGCTGTTCAAACCAGAGCAGGACTAGCTGGATTTTGAGACTGTCTGATGACTTTTAAAAGCCAAAACCAAAGCAGTTGCTTGGAGCTGCTCTATGAGAGGAAGGCAAGGGTCCTGTCTGGTTCAGCATCCTTCTCCAGAACTCCCTGAGATGCTGGTTTCCAGGCCTCTGGCCTGCTTCAGGTCTCAGCTTGGCTGTGGCGTTTAAAGGCCTCAGATAAGGCCACTGCCTCTCTGAAGACAGACGGAAGCCTGAGAAACTGTGAGCAAGGCCCCAGCAGATCCTAACAGGCATTGCACAAGAGCCAGGTGAGGTGTGTTCCCAGGCAGAGTGCCTGACCTTGGGCTGTGCTGTTTGCAGATGTCTGCAGGATGGTGCGGGGGATGTGAGCTTCCTGAGGCACCTGACAGTGTTTGGTAAGTACTGAACAAAGGGGGCCCCAGGCTGGCCAAAGGCTCCGATCCTTATCTCACTTCTAGGAAAAAGTGATACTGAGACGGTTAATGCCACAGAAGAGATTTTAGGAAAGCATTCCCACCATTTCTACATTATTTAGGCCCCCACTTCTTCTTACCTCCCATCTGTCTCCTGCTGACCACCCCCATATCAGGGACCTGCACTCGCCCCTCTCTTGCTCTCTCAGCTAGCTAACCTGCAGACATCTCTATAAATCTAGTGGACATGGTTTATGGATTGTTATTACTAACTAATGAAAGAAGTTGTTTCTGCAATGCCCGGCATTGAATCAAGTACCTTGTATGCACTAGACAACTGCTTTACCCCTGAGCAACACCCCCTACCCTGCCTTATTTTTAAATTTGAAAGCAAAAATAACATGGCAAACCTTTCCACTGCTTTGGACAATTTAGCTCAAACAAGTAAAGCAGCATTTTGTTTTTTGTTTTTGTTTTTGTTTTTTCGAGGCAGGGTTTTTCTGTGTAGCTTTGCGCCTTTCCTGGAACTCACAGAGATCCGCCTGCCTCTGCCCGAGTGCTGGGATTAAAGGCATGCGCCACCACTGCCCAGCAAAAGCGGCATTTTTAGACAAGTTAAGATTATATATTCTGGGACTGTGTGTATGTGTGCATGCATGAGTGTGCATGTGTATGTGTACAAGTTCTGTGCACTGACCCCAGAACCTCATGCATGCCAGTCAAACCCTATGTCACAGAGTTGCATTCCTAAATCTTCTTTCCCTTTTCATTTATTATTTTTGGTCATTTGAGACAAGATCTCACTAAGTTTCCCAGCTGGTCTTCAACTCATTCTGTAGCCCAAGCAGGTCTCAAATTTCCTACCTTCCTGCTCAGCCTCCAAAGTAGCTGGATTTACAGGGAAAAGCCACTAGGCCTGGCCAGACTCTTGGTTTTATATCCAATTAAATATCAGATACAAATACACTATGCCATTCAAAATATTTAAAGCTCAGTGCTAAGCACAGTTTTATAACAAGCACTTCCAGGAAGCTTCCAGGTCCACACAGTTTACCCTGGACTTGGTTACAACCTAGATGCCTTCCCCCCATGATGACGTCAGTGTCCTTTGCTCTCTTCTCAGCCATTCACAGTTCATCTTCTCATCACTGCACACTGGCCTGGTGTGTTAGCATTTTTGAAATTGGGGTGTATCCTATTTTCAACAGTTTTCATGACTAAGGCCTTTTTTGGGTCTTATCTCCCAGAACCAAGCTGTTCCAAAAAATTATTGTTGCGGCCTTTGGATGCCTGTGTTACCATGGTTATGCTAGTGGGTGGCATCTGCTAGCACTTACTATGGAGATTTAAAAACACCACCCTCGGGAAGGAGCAGGCTGTCCCAGACCATTCTGCTTACCTTTGCTGAAAGTCATTTTCCAACTGTAGTAAGACCTTCCCTGGCCTTCCATGGAGTTTTCTGGAGCACTCCTCCAGGAGGGATGTAAGTGACTGTTGGTGGGAAGCCAAGGTCTGCCGCCACCGCTGCTTTGACCTTGATCCAGTGAGAGAGGCAGAAAAGCATTTTCTTTCTGAGGTTGTTAGAGTATATGGATTTTCCTGAACTTAAATTTTAATGTTACTAAATCACTAAAAATTCATGGCCTGGCAAGGTGGTACATGCCTTTCATCTTAGCCCTTGGGAAGCAGAAGCAGGAGGATATCTATGAATTTGAGGCCCACCTGGTCCACATATTCTGTTCCAGGCCAGCCAAGGCTATATAGTGAGACTCTGTCTGTAATTAATTAATTAAAATGAAAAATTAAAATATAATTTCTTTCTTTGGATTTTTATTTTGTTCTTTTCTTTTTCTCTCTTCTTTTCTTTCTTTCTTTCTTTCTTTCTTTCTTTCTTTCTTTCTTTCTTTTTTTTTTTTTTTTTTGAGACAGGGTTTCTCTGTGTAACAGTTCTGGCTGTCCTAGAACTCACTCTGTAGACCAGGCTGGCCTTGAACTCAGAGATCAGCCTGCCTCTGCCTCCCGAGTACTGGGATTAAATGTGTGTACCACCATGCCTGGCTCTTTGGATTTTTCTAAGTAATGCAATTACAGGTGCATGCTTCTATATTCAGTCAGTTTTTTTTTTTAAATATAAAGATTTTAAATGTGCTTTTTTCTGTGACATACTGAATTTAAATCACAATGATCCCCAGAATCTAAGGGTAACCCCCTACTTCCCTCCTCCCCCTTTTTTCCAGTACTGATGGAAACGAGGCTTTGCACATCCAGCAAGCGCCACACCGTGGAGCCGTGCACTCCCAGCCGTCCTTTGACGGTCTTCATTTTGAGGCGTGGTCTCACAAAGTTGGCTGGGTTAGTCTCGAACTCACTTTATTGCCCAGGCAAGGCACGAACTTGCAATCCTCCTACCTCAGAATCATGAGTAGCTGGGATAGGCCTGCACCACCAGGCCGGCTTCTCCTCTTTCAGTATAAGACTTTCATTAATCCCAAAGACTGTCTGTGTTCCTTTTCCAGGCCTATTAATACCAAGTGCCGCACACTGACTGGGTGGTTCAAGCAATAGAAAGTTCTCATACCCTCCTTCTGGAGGCTGGAATTTTAAGATCAGGGTGTCAACAGGGCTTGTTCCATCTGAGGATATGACAAAGACTCCTCCATGCTGCTCTCCTGGCTGGCTGGCCGTCTCTGGTGTCCTTCGGCTTGTATATACACATCTTTCCTGTCTGACTTCATGTTTACATGGCAGACTCCTGTGTGCACACTTCTCCCAATTTCCTCTTTTCCAAGAACACCAATTGTACTGGATTAGGAGCCCACTGTATTCCAGTATGGTCTCATCTTACTGGTGTACATTCGTAAGGACTACTTCAAAGTAATGTCACACTCAGAGACACTAGGGATTATGACTTCAACCTGTGGATGCACTGAATCCATAACACCCAAATGGACATAGCAATCAAGGAACCTGTTCTTTGCAGCTACAGAGCTTCCTGACTGGGACCCTAGGTCTCCTTTTCACCCTCGGCTCTCATTGCCTTCCCCCAGCAGGCTCTGTTTCTGGGGAACCTGGCTGCTTTCGGGAGGGATGTGAATTGCCCCAGGATGGTAGCACCACTGAGATTTTGATGGGTTACTTTAAGCCTCTGACTCTGTTTCTTCACGTCTACAATGTGATCATTTCATGTCTGGCTTCCTTTAGGTTGGTGGATTAAGTGTAAAGAGACTGGGCATCCATGAGCCTTGTACACAGTCGTGTGGGCCGTTATTGCTCAACGTGTGTTCGCTGTCAACTTTTTTATTTGCAGAGCCACAGGGAAACGGGCAACTGGATGGTGCCTTGGCCAGGTGTGGTACCCAACCCTGGGTGACCTGCAGTGAGACTATAAGCCAGCTGTTTTCCCTGATGAGTCTTTCGCTCTCTCAACTGTGTATAAAGTGTGTTTGGAAAGGACTCTGAATCCGTGTCAGGCCACTCACTCTGTGGTCGGGGGAGAGGTTAGCACAGCTCCTAGCTCAGCCTGCTCACCTGAACTTTCCCTCCTCAGAGGCCCTGCCACAGAAGGCCGACAGGGACCAGTATGAGCTGCTCTGCACCGACAACACCCGCAGGCCGGTGGACGAATACAAGCAGTGCCACCTGGCCCGGGTCCCTTCTCACTCTGTTGTGGCTCGCAGTGTGGACGGCAAGGAGGACTTGATCGAAGAGCTTCTCAGAGTGGCCCAGGTACCCCCAGCCAACATCCTTTCCCCAACTTACAGCTCCCTGTTTCAGTGTGTGTGTGTATGTGTGTGTGTGTGTGTGTGTGTGTGTGTGTGTGTGTGTGTGTTGGGAGGTGTTCCTCCTTGCCATCTGACCCCAAAGACTAGAAGTCTTTGTGTGTTCAGGACACAGTGGGTATTGCTAGCACACGATCCCTTCACCAACAATCGACCTGGTCTGTTTATTACAGACAGTAGAAGGCATAAGAGCCACGTGACTGGCATCACCATCCTGGGAGCTAAAGACTCTTAGAGACACTTCCTGTCCCATTTCACACTTTTCAGTTCTAAAGAGTCCCCTCTGCCTCAACAAAGTGCTTCCTTTGTGACCCCACCCTGGCCTGTGGCTCCCCTGACAGAGGTCCCAGAACATGAGTGCTGTCTCTGTATTGGTAGCAATCTCTCCCAGCCGGCATCTGTACCCTGTCCCATCTCTGCCAACATTGCACTCAGACTCAGAGATGAGCTAAACAGGGTTGCCCTTGAATCCACGCAGGAACAAAGAGAGCACACATGATCACCTGGAGGGATTGCACAACCTGGAGACTATGGGCCATGTACTTTGTGCTTTAGCAAAGGAATTTATTTGAAGGGCCTTCTGGGAAGAATCCTGAGCCCTGTGGATAAGTTGTGTGTGTTTAGAGGAAGGGTGGAGGATTATTAGGGAAAGCAGCAGGTAGCATTTCATGCAGAGCCATCGCAAGAGCAAAATACAGTCATTTGATTTTTGTTATTGTTATTGTTCTGCTTTGGTTTTTGTTGAGACAGAACTCATATAGCCCAGATTGGCCTCGAACTTGCTGTGTAGCCGAAGGTGGACTTGAACTCCTCATCCTCCTTTTTCAGACTCCCAAGTGCTGGGATTACAGACATGTGCTAACAAACCTGGCAAATGCAGTCCTTATGGGCAGGTGCTACTATAAGCTGCCATCAGGAACAACTGTGGGCCAGGCCAAGGAGACACGGGCAAAAGGCCTCTGAAGTATTTGGAGGCCCCAAAGGAAAAGAGACATTTGAGTCTCATACTGGTCCTTAGCAACAAGCCTGGGGTAAAGAGAAGATACAGGATACCTGCAGCCCTAGTGGCAATGGTCCTGGAGCAAACAACTTCAGGGTGAAGTCTAGCATTGCCACCAGGTCAGTCAAGCAAGAGGCAGCCGTCATCCTGTCCATCGGAACACACAGCACAAGCCCTGCTGGAGACGGACAGCTGGGGGGCACATGAGCAACTCAAACGCCTTTTTACAGATCTGCGGGTCAGGCCCTTGCAGTTCCCTTAGTCTACATGGCTCAGACTCGATGGGATTTGAGTAAAACTGCCCATGAAGAGACTTGTTAGAAGCCCTGGGCACTGCTTCTGTGCACAGGATATCTCCCTTTATCTATGTGTAAGGGGTTACTTAAAAGTCTTCAGTGGGGCTAGGCAGTGGTGGCACAAGCCTTTAATCCCAGCACTCAGGAGGCAGAGGTAGAAAGATCTCTGTGAGTTTGAGGATAGCCTGGTCTTATTGAGTGAGTTCCAGGACAGCCAAAGCTGCAGAGAAACCCTGTCTCTGGAAAAAAAAAAAAAAAAAAAGAAAGAAAGAAAGAAAAGAAAAGAAAAAGAAAAAAACCCAAACCAAACCAAAAAATCTTCAGTGGATTCCTGTAACTGCAGAAAGTCCAAAACCCTACAGATAGATAGATAGATAGATAGATACTCTTGATGCAGTGAGCTGTGTTCCAGTAAGCCCTCATCATTGTGCTAAAAAAAAAAAAAAAAAAAATCGAAGTCAAACCACTGTAAGTGAGCAACTGTCTTGTATTTTTTCTGTGCACTCAGATACATGATAAACGTTAATATATAGATTAAGCATAGTAAGAGATTATTGACAATAATAAAATATCGAAAATACAGCCATACACTCACTACAAAAAAGTTATTTAAAATGTGCTGCTTCTTTCTGGAATGTTCCATTTAGTATTTCAAAGTGCTATTAACTGCAGGCAACTGAAACAGCAGAAAGAAGCTGTGGCCAAGGATGACTGCATGGCTCTCCCCTCCCTTCCCCTTCCCGAGTCGGGTTCACTTTGTCTTCACTTTCACACACACACACACACACACACACACACACACACACACTCACACTCACACATACACACACTCACTCACACATACTCTCACACACACTCACTCACACACACATATACTCACACACTTACACATACTCTCACACACACATTCACACACTCACACACTCACACACTCTCACTCTCTCACACACACTCACACACACTCACACACTCACACACACTCACACACACTCTCACACACACACACATACACACACACTCACACACACACAGACACACACACACACACACACACACTCACACACACACCGCCATGTCAACAGCGCTCCTCCATTCCTTTTCCTGCCTCTGAACAGGAGCATTTTGGAAATGACAAGTCGTCAGCCTTTCAGCTCTTTGGCTCCCCTCACGGGAAAGACCTTCTGTTTACCGATGCTGCTCGTGGATTTCTAAGGGTTCCTCCAAAGATGGACATCAATCTGTACCTGGGATACGAGCATTTTTCTAACATTAAGAATCTAAAGAGAGGTATGTCAGGCCTGGGAGGGACCTGCCAAGCTTCACCACAGAGTGAGGCAAAGGCCGTGGACTGAGATGTAGCTGGTGGCTATAAGTTTCACCTGACCTTATTGGCCTGTAAAGCCCTTGAGGACTACTCACTACCCTGGGTTAATGAGCAGATGTTCTGCTGAGCCAGGAGAAAGATCTAAGTTATTTAGTGACAAAGACGTTATAGTGGTGGAGGTGGTGCCGGGGCTTGAACCCAGAGCCTCACAGTGAAGCAAGGGCTCCACTACTGAGGAGTTCTTCCAGTCTCTCCGAAGGGATTTGAGGACCTTCATATTATAGACAGTTTAAAGCACCAGTGGCTCTGGAGTCTTGTGTCTAGTGGGTCCACTCACCCAGGGACAGGCAGGTCTGTTTAACGGGGAGGACAGTCCGTCCTAAGCTGACGTGGCAACGTGGCCATGACCACAGTCAGGAGCAGAACTAGAAAGGAGTCTGGAACTCTGGAAGGCTTTGAGGGCAGCTGCCGCCCTCCGCTGGCCTTTTCCACCCTTTCCTTGCTTCTTTTCTGTCTTCACCTTCCCTTTGCTCAAACAACAGTCATGGAGCAGCTGCGGACTGTTAGATGTAAGCTAACACACTGGGTGAGCAGGAGCAATGAGACCTTCGGAGCAGAACGTGTGACTTCCATGGGCTGCTCCCTGGATGGAAATTCTGCAAAGGAAACTTCCAGAAGGCCCAGCTTTGGGATGGAGAGCTGAGACGCTTCCCTGGGGAGGTGACATCAGGAGGGAGGGCAGAGCTCTGCCGTCACTATTTTTCATAAACACCTGGATCTCTACTTCTAGACCACGACAGGCGGTCAGGAGCTGTGGCATGAAATGAGTCACGCACACTCGTTGCCTTCTGTGATGCCCCACCGGGGAGCATTCTGCAGCCGTCTGGGGCTTACTTTGGGTCCTTGCACCATCTCTATGCATCTAGGTTTGGAAGACTCCCGGAGGGTGCAGTGGTGTGCAGTTGGCCAACAGGAGAAGGCCAAGTGTGACAACTGGAGCGCTGTGAGTGGCGGCGCTTTGGCATGCGCCACCAAGGAGACCCCTGAGGACTGCATCGCTGCCATCATGGTAGGAAGTCCCTGATTTTGGGTAAATCTCCTGGCATTACCCCACGAGATTCAGATTTTGCTGAGTCTGTGGTTTCCAAAGTCGGTCAGTTGTAAAGATTACAACTTGAGTACTCGTGAATATTGTCTGGCATAGAGTAATCTATTAGTAAGTGCTAGCTCCTTCTATTATTTACAGTCTCAGACGCAGAAGGTACACATTCTTAGGTAATGAAACCTTCAGTTAAAGCATGTTTTTAATAGCTGCATAGCCAGGCATGGTGGCACACAGTTGTAATTCCAGCACTTGGAAGATGAAAGCAAGAGGATCAGTTTAAGGTTATCCTTGGCTACATAGTAAGATTGAGGCTAGCCTGGGTTATAGGTGACCCTATGTCAAACAAACACTGCCCCCCAAAATCCTGCATGATATCCCACGAAGTATTTCTGACTCAATTTATCGAGCTAATTTATAGGGTTTTTTTTTGTTGTTGTTGTTGTTTTGTTTTGTTTTTTTGAGATAGAGTTTCTCTGTGTAGCTTTGGAGCTTGTCCTGGAACTCACTCTGTAAACCAGGCTGGTCTCGAACTCACAGAGATCTGCCTGGCTCTGCCTCCCGAGTGCTGGGATTAAAACTGTAACTTATAGTTTTTATATTTGAGTTATTTAATAAATCCTTTGATATTATACATATGGGACTGTAATTTTTTAATCCCTGTAAGTGTCAGGATTTCTGTTTACTGTTAATATTAATTGGCAGCTAATGTTTCTGTAGCTACTTTTCTAAGTAATGGAAGGTAAACTTCCATTAACTCTTTTTTTGTTGTTTTGTTTTGAGACAAGATTTCTCTGTGTAGCTTTGGGGCCTGTCCTGGAACTCACTCTGTAGCCCAGGCTGGCCTTGAACTCACAGAGATCCACCAGCCTCTGCCTCCCAAGTGCTGGGATTAAAGGCGTACGCCACCACTGCCTGGCCCATTAACTCTCTTAAACCTCATCAAAGCCCAGACATTTAATGAATATAAAATTTGCAGGGTAGTAATGGCGCACACCTTTAATCCCAGCACTCAGAAGGCACAGGCAGGTGGATCTTTGTGAGTTTGAGACCAGCCTGGTCTACAGAGTAAGTTCCAGGACAGCCAGAGGTATTACACAGAGAAACAATGTCTTGAAAAAAAAATGTACCCAGTACAGTATTTAGGGATGTGTACTTAGCCAGGTCCTGGAGGCTGTGTGGCACAGTGGTTACTGTAGGAAATAGACCATTCATCAGACAAATTATTTAACCACTCTCTGCTTTGGTTTGTTAATTTATCAAATGACACTTTCTGTTTTATCTGACTTTATGAGGCATGGTGAGTGATTCACTGCCCAGTGTTTAAATATATGTGTTCACAGTGTGTCACTCATTTAATTATTTTTTTTAAATTTACATTTGAGCATTTGTTCGTTGTTTGGCTGGTTACCCTGGACATTGCCCGTGGCCTTGCTCTTCCCACTGAACTCCATCCCCAGCTAGTGCACAACGCAGGGAAAGAGCCTGGCACAGGATGCCCTTTCCTGCCCTGGTCAGGTCTCGGATTTCTAGGACAGTCAAGGAGTCAAAAGTGAAGCATGGATGTGCATTGGTGTTGCTGGTGTTTGACACAAATTCTCATTCTGTATCCCTGACTGGTCTGGCACTCACTATGCTGCTCAGGCTAGCCTTGAACTCGTGGCAATTCACCTGCTTCAGCCTCACCAGTGCTGGGATTATAAGTATGAGCTACACCCCATTTAACTATTTTTATCTCAGTGATCTTATTTATGACTATAAGAATACATTAGTCGCTCTGTTTAGAAAAAATGATTAAAATATCAATTATAAATGAATTATTTAATGGTTATTCATTATTTTGTTGATTAATTATTTATTTGTTGTTTGTTGGAAACATTTCTTGCACCATTGAGTGTGGTGCTGATGCGATCTGGGGAATAGATTTGATTCCACCGCTTGAAAGAAAACATTTTCCATGAAACAGGTTAAATATAGTACCTGAGTCTGGCCATGTGAATTACTAAATTGTGACAATGGTAATAAAGAAAGTGTGCTGTGTGCATGTCCAGGGGAGTCTCCTAGGAGGACACAGGGATGTCCAGAGAGCACAGCCTGAGTCGGGCCCTTGTTTCTAGTTGACAGGACAAAGACAGGTCTAGTTTTCTAAGTTCTGTATTTCTACTGAAAAAAAATTAGGGGGGCCACAGTCTGGTTAAATAAGTACATGTGACGACCAGAAACTCATGGGATGATGACTCTGAGGGTCAGTGGGATGGAAGACAGCCTCACAATTCATGATTGATTTCTTAACTTCAGAAAGGAGATGCGGATGCCATGAGCTTGGATGGAGGATTTGCCTACATCGCAGGCCACTGCGGTCTGGTGCCTGTCTTGGGCGAGAACTATCGTGAGTGGAGGGTGGGGCTTCTCTGTGATTCTCTCTGAGCCATGGGCACAGAAAAGTGAAGAAATAGTGTCATTTTTCTGTTAAGATAATGGTGACTACTTTTGTACCTTAGGACTTTTTGAAGTAGGATATTCTCCTCCACAGCAGAATCAGCTCAGCTACAGATGCAGGCATTAGGCCTGTATTCAAAGGTTTTAGGATCAAGGACTGGGCCCCAGCAGCCAAGACAAACTAAGCTCAGTCACTCCCCTCAATACACCAATTAAGAGTCACATAATAGTGAAAAATCAGAGAGAGAGAGAGAGAGAGAGAGAGAGAGAGAGAGAGAGAGAGAGAGAGACTTTATTCACCATAGCCACATGAAGAAGAGGAATAAATTCCTCCAGAATTTCCAGTTCCTTGAGGACAACTGTGTCAATAGACTGACTGCCAAAGTGAGGGGAACACGTGTGTGTCTTTTCAGGATCTCTGCCCCTGCCAGGACAGTTACAGGCAGAAAGAGTTCAAAACCATACCTCTTATCATGGCTATAATGATGCTGGAGGGCATGGAGTGGGTAGAGCCGTCACAGTGCTTGCCAAATAGCCCGTGAGTTGGACTAGCTGTTACCTCAGGGAAGACGTCAGAGCCAGGCAGCTCCTTCAGAAGGATCTCTGCCAATATCTGCAGTGGCCTCTCTCCTCCTCCCCTTCGGTGGGCATCTCATTTTCTTTTGTATCTGTCTGAGGGTTGAGGAGATTCCGGGATGGAACCTAGAGTTCTAATAGCAAAGGGCAGGAGGAGAGGGGGTTAAATGCGCCTGCAGAACTTTTGCCTGTTGATAGATCACTAAGCCAACATTTCTCATTTTAGTCAATCTCAGTTGAGACTGAGAAGTTCACAGCTTGGATAGAGTAACTTACATGAGAGTTTAGCATGGACCTTCTGATGCGTTTATCTAATTACTCTTTATCCATAAAAACTCGGGAGTCAGATATGAGGGTAAGAACCTGAATGATCAGAGACGCACTGCAGAAGCAACTGGTGACCTCCTATCTCTTTTGTTCCTCATCCAAAAGGGCTGAGATGCTCTCTAAGCCTTGCCCTACTACTTCCTGTCACTCTATCTGTCCTCAGTCCTCCAAAACCTCTATGGTTAATTTTGGTCGGCTAGTAGCTAGCTCCGCTCTCTGATTCAAAGCAAACTTTATTGTCAGAATGCAATCAAAATATCCCACAACAACCTTCAATGTTTCTATTTTTCTTTTTAGTGTCTACACATGGCAGTGAGAGACTGGGGTCTAAGTGTGTGAATGCACCTTTGGAAGGTGAGTGAGTCAGTAACATTGGGGTTCAAAAGCAGAATCTTATGCTTTGGAAGAGGATAAAGGAAGCCTTAAAAACAAATAAAATTGGGGACTGGAGAGGTGGCTTAGCAGTGAAGTATGATTGTTGGTCTTATAGAGGATCCAGGTTTGATGCCCAGTACTTGCATCAGGTGGCTCAAAACTATCTGTAATTCCAGTTCCCTCTTTGGTGCCCTCTTCTGGCCTTTGCTAGTACCTTCATGAATGTGTACACATAGATTCATGCAGGTACACACACATACACTTAAATTAAAAGTAATAAATAATAAATAAAACCAAACTTATTAGAGTTGAGAAAAGAAGATCGGGTTCATTGTCGATATACAAAACTGTCCTAAAGCAGCCATAATAGTTGATGTGTGCAGGGTACTTGATGGTTGAAAAGACTTCCATTAGCGTGATTCCTGTTTATTCTTCTCAGCAATCTGATAGGATGGACACTATTGCTCCATGGGATGTAGATGAGGACACTGAGGCCCAAGGACAGGGTGGCTTCCCAGGGGCACACACACAGCCAGAGGTGGCTGTGACTAAGCTTGGGAAAAGTTGAAGTGAGTGAGACCCCCAAGTCCTCCTACATAGCACTGTGTTCCTGTCATGTGCCCATCCTTGTATGAAGGTCAACACTGGGGCAGAAACAAACTGGGCACTTCTTAGACCAGGTGAGGCCTCCTGTGAGAAGGAGATTCCCAGGGTTGCTGAGGAAGAGGAGGAAAATGGGAACCACTCTGTGGTTAGCTGGAACTTACTGACAAGGGAGTTGACCTGTCTTTAGAACAAACCACCCTGTCTTAGATAGGATTTCTATTGCTGCGACAAAACACCAGGACCAAACAGCAAGTTGTGGAGGAAAGGGTTCATTCAGCTTGTGCTTCCACATCGCTGTTCATCACCAAAGGAAGTCAGGACAGGAACTCAAACAAGGCAGGAACCTGGAGGCTGGAGCTGATGAAGAGATCATGAAGGGGTGCTGCTTACTGTCTTGGTCCCTATGGCTTGCTCAGCCTGCTTTCTAGTAGAACCCAGGACTACAAGTCTGGGGATAGAACAATCTACAATGGACTGGGTCCTGCCCCATTATGGTGGTTTGAAGAAAAATGACCCCTCAAAGGGAGTGGTACTATTGGGAAGTATGGCCTTGTTGGAGTAGGTGTGGTCTTGTTGAAGGAAGTGTGTCACTGTGGAGGAAGGCTTTGAGGTCTCATATATGCTCAAGCCATGCCCAGTGAGACAAACTACTTCCTGTTGCTTGTAAGTCAAGATGTAAGAACTCTTAGCTCTTTTATGTCTGCTGCGTGCTGCCTTGCTTCCTGCCATGACAAAAATGGACTAAACCTCTGAACTGTAAGCCAGCCACCCCAATTAAGTGTTTTCCTTTATAAGAGTTGCTGTGGCCATGGCGTCTCTTCACAGCAATAGAAACCCTAAGACACCCATCAGTCACTGATTAAGAAAATGCCTTACAGCCAAATCTTATTGAGACATTTTCTTAATTGAGGTTCCCTCCTTTCAGACAACTCTAGTTTGTGTATCAAATTGACATAAGGTTAGTCAGCACACATCCAGGAGATAAGTTCTCCTGCCTGGCCTTTCTACACGGCCTTAAGGATCTTACATCTCTCCTGAATTGGACAGTCTTAAAAGTAGGTGAAGCATGGTCCTTGGGTGTGGTCCCTGGACCAGCATCACCAGCATCATCTGAGAATCTGTTGGAAATGAAATTTCTTGGGTTCTTCCTAGTCCTACTGAGTCAAACACTCCCTGGCTAAGGCTGGAAGTCTGTTTGGTTGGATTTAATGATAAGGTTCAAAAATCCACTGTGACACGGAGCCCCAGGGTGAACCCCAGATTCTTACTTAGGCTCAGCAGAGATCTGGGGAGCTGAGGGTTTGGCTCAGCACAGCACATGCAGCCTAGGGTGAGCATTGTCCCTGTTGAGCACCAGGTCACAGAATCTCCTGGGCCAGGCTTCACAAAGGTCATCAGAGTGCAAAGTTGAAGGGTCATGTCCCTGCTCACCTACAGCAGCCCACCCTAATCTCCCTGTGAGACAGGATCCCAAAGCTTTCCCCTCTCTAGATTCATGGCTAAGAAGTCTTATCTGAATTGTTTCCTTGTCCCCCAAACCAAGGACTAGCTTTTCATCAGCCATGTATTTTAGTCCGATCATTTATGGTCGGAAATAACATGCCTGTTTCAAGAGCAGTTGAATTCCCAGGAGCTGCAATTATAGGTCCCATGAAATGTAGATCAACAAAGATGTTTAGAAGACCATGCTGACTATGACAGAGAAGGTTCAGTCAGAGCATGGATGGAGAGGGCTTTGTATTTAACCAAGTGTACCAGTTATTTTCCTTGTTGCTATGGCAAAAGCATCCTAAGGGAGGAAGGGTTTATTTTAGCTTACAGTTCTAGGGGATACAATCCATCATAGTGCTGAAAGCATGGTGGTGGGATGGGGAGGCTGCCTGGTCATGTTGCATCAGTGGTCAGAAGGCAGGGAGAGATGAATGTCAGGGCTCGGACAGCTTTCTCCTTTTTTATGGAGCCCAGGGAATGGTACCTGCTTTCCTACCTCAGTTAACTCAGTCATCCCTCACTGACATGCCCAGAACCTTATCTCCATCCTGTCAAGTTGTCCATCAAACCATCACACCAATTCTCTCTGTGTCTCTCTCTTATCTTTCTGTCTCTACTATCTCACTGTCTCCCTCTTTCTTCTCTCTCTCTCTCTCTCTCTCTCTCTCTCTCTCTCTCTCTCTGTCTGTCTCTGTCTCTCTTACACATACACACACACACACACACACACACACACAGAGTCAAAGATAGATGATAGTATTTAATGCCATAAGTATAAAAAATCTTAGACCTGAAGACAGTATTAGTATTTTCATATTAGTAGATAGTATTTAGCTCCTTGTATAACAGAGCCCAGTCAGAGGCTAGCTGCTGGCTCAGTGGAATCTGTTTGCCCGTGAGAGATTCTAGCACCACCTCTGCCACTAGCACCGCTGAGGCGGTGGTGAATCATGTTGTTTTCTAATTCCAAAGATTTATAATTCTATCTAATCTTTCCAATCCCTTCTTCAGATCAGACTCTCTAATGAACACAACCCAGTAGTGTACTCTTTGGATAGGAACAATGGTACGGAAATGATAGTCCAGGAAGGAGGCAAGAGGGGTGCTGAAGGGACGCAAAGGGCCCCTTGGACCACTTCCACCCTTGCTTTCTCACACATCTAAGGTCACACTTGTAGGCAAATGTTGGCTCTGCAAGTTTCCACATGTCATCCAAGGGATGGGACAGAACAGAAATGGAGAAACCGAGCTCATATTCTCCACCACACAGAGAAGCCATTGACTGTCATGGGGAAGAGGGCGGGTCAGATACTGCTTTTGTCTGCCTTTCTCCTCCAGACAGTGAGAGCTTGTGTCTTGGTGTCTCCACCACAAGGTTATTATGTTGTGGCCGTGGTTAAGAAATCAGACGTTGGCATCACCTGGAACTCTCTTCAAGGCAAGAAGTCCTGCCACACAGCCGTCGGCACTTCTGCGGGCTGGATTGTCCCCTTGGGTTTAATATACAACCAAACTGGGTCTTGCAAACTTGGTAAGTGTGCTCTGAAGGTGAAGTGGTGCCTTCCTCGGGCTTGTACCTGAGTTGGGGAAAATTCAGTCCAACGGGTGGCAAGGGATGCCCTAGGTAGGTATTTGGGTCAAGGACTTGACAGACAGAGGGTGAGCCCCGCCCCTCCCCTTTCTCCACACCCACTTGCCCTCTGGGCTATGCACTCCCATCAAAAGCAAGTGGGTTTTTGATATGCACTGGAGAAAAAGATGGCTGCTACTGCTATTATTGTGTTTAAAGAGTGATAACTCCCAAACACAGATTGCTCCATGACCTACACACACACACACAAACACACACACACACACACACACACACACACACACACACACACACACAGTCTCATTAAATACAGTTTGACCTCAAAGTCATCATGTAGCTGAGGCTGACCTTGAACTCCTGATCCTCCTACCTCCCAAGAGCTGGGATTGCAGGCATGCACCACCACACCCAGCTCAAACATTTGTCTACTGAACTGTCTATTGCCATATCTACTTAGGGTCTCAAAAGCATATCAAGCTCACTCTGTCCAAGACTGCATTTTCTCCTACCCTGGTAATGCTCCAGAACTGCCTAGCACGGTGGAGGACTCTGGAGTCCTACTTGCCCAGCAACGACAGTTTCTCCTCCTCCCACCCATCTCTCATTACTTCCCCTCCTCTCTCCTGGCCCACTTCAGCGGCCTGCCACCTGAGCTGCTCATCAGCCCTCGATCCCATCCTCCTCTCAGTCAGGTAGACTTCTGCAAAGTGTGCATGAGACCGTGTGCCAATGCACTGAGTCCAGCAATGTCCTAGTCACGCCAGAGACTCCCCATTTCTCTAGGGAGTAAGAGCAGTAGCCACACAGTAAGATCCCTTGGGGTCTGAGCCTTGCCCCGACTCCACTCCCCTTTCTTGATGGTCTACTCCAATGGCCTCCATTAAGCTTTTTGTGCTGTCTGGACCCTGCTCCTACACAGGCCTTTTCAGGTGCCAGTCTCCTGTGGTAGGCTTCTATTCTCTCCCCCTCCCTTGGGGACCACCTGCTCACTCCTCATCTCTTGTCTTGACTCCCAGGTCTATGGAGGGTCCCTCTATCTCCAGCTTCAATGAATCATAATCCTTCTTCCCAGAGCAAGAGGGGATATGCTGATCCCTGGGTGTGGTAACTTGGGTTCCGACAGGTACCCATAGGCAGTCAGTTGGAAGAGGGAAGGGCCCATGCCCAGTGTCCTCAATGTAGTTCCCTGGAACCCTGGGCTAGGCTTGGAAGCCATGGCTTTCTACTCCTTTCCTGACTTGCCGTCACAACGACAAACTTTGTAAGAGAAGACCAAGATAACAGAGGTCAGAAAACACTGGTGTAGGTTAAATAAGCCAGCCCTCCTCCCACCCCACCCCCATTTCCACTCTGTTAGGGCTAAACTCTCTGTCCCTCATCACCCCTGCCCTGTGTGGGGACAGACTTCTGTGAGCTCACAGTCTGGTCCATCCCCAGCTAGTCCCTTTACTTTGTCTGGAATCTTTTCTTTTGTTCCATAATGTTCTTGTTCCTTTTCTAAAAATTAGTTTTGTATGTGTGGTGTATATATGTGTCCTTGTGGGTGCGGATATGTATACATGCAGGTACATAGGTGTGCACATGTGTGTGGAAGCTAGAGGTAGATGTTGGGTGTCTTCTTCAGTTGAACTCCATATGACCATTATTGTTTGAGTTCATCTGTGTAGCCCTGGCGCTCCTGGAACTTGCCATGTAGACCAGGCTACAAATTCAGAGATCTGTTTCTGCCTCTTGAGTGCTGGGTTTAAAAGCCTCTATCTTATTTTTTTGAGACAGGGTCTCTCACTGAACCTAGAGTTCACCAATTTGGCTAAGCCAGCAGGCCTGTGAGCTGAAGGGGTCTGCTTCTCTTTATCTCCTGGGGTTACAGACGTACGCTGCCGCAGCACCCAACTCTTACTGGGGATCTGAACTCAGGTCCTCTTGCTGGCATGGCAGGCACCTTGCTGACTGAGCCATCTCCCTAACCCCTTAATAATGTTGCCAAATAACCAGCTGTTTGCTTGTGTGACAGGCAGTCTTAGGGACAAACCCTGGGGCTTTCCTGCCATCACAGGAAGAGCTGACTCTGCTTGTCCCTCCTCACAGATGCGTTCTTCAGTCACAGCTGTGCCCCAGGGTCTAATCCGAACTCCCGTCTCTGTGCTCTGTGTGCTGGTGGTGACAACCCAGCCCACATGTGTGCCGCCAACAGCCATGAGGGGTATCACGGCTCCAGCGGAGCTCTCAGGTTGGTATCTGTGCCTTTTCTTCTCTTGGCATCACCCCATTGACCCCCCTCATCTCCTCATCCTTTTCATCATTCTAGTATCTGGGTGTTGATTTAGAAGGAGCCGGAATTGGAGAGTAGAGTTTCTGCAATCTAGTGGCTCTGAGGTTTGATATTCAGCCGGGTTCTAGAGAGTGACCGGCCCAGCCATCTGAGGACACTTCAGGGACCTGGACAGGACAAGATCAGGGGTGCAGGGTATACTTTCCCTCCTTTCTTCTGTGTGACTGTAGATAATCTGTGGGCTCTGGTAGAGCTCAGCTGTCAGTCACAGGAGAGACCCAGACACCTGCTTCCTACATTCAGCTGATGAGTATCTTTTACAACAGATCTGTCTAGGCTCCTCCACCCATTCAAGAAAAAGGAGACATACTTACAGAGCACTGAGTGTCAGGTGCTATTCTAAGTAGAGGCATTATAGCAAACAACAAGACACACACGGTCCTGTCCACCCCACGTCCCAGAGGAAGAGCAGGACAGTGAACACACAAGCAAACAAGATTCTTCTCAATTGTGTATGCTGTAGAGGGACCAAGGGGAAGCATGTGTTAGGGAGCTTTCCATCCTTGTAACAAAATGCCTGAGACAACCAGCTTGTAAGGAGAAAAAGTTCATTTTGGATCATGGTCTTAGAGGTTCTAGTCCATGATTGAGTAGAACCAATGTGGCTAGGGTCCAACCATTCCTTCCAAAGGCATGCCTCAATGACCTAAGGATTTCTCACAAGGACCCATCTCCTCCTGGTTTCACCTCTAATACTATCTCCTCAGAACCAAGCTCTTTTTTTAAATTTAAGTTTAAATTTTATTTTAACCTTGATGTGTGTACACGTGTCTGTGTGTGTGTCCGTGTGTGTGTGTGTGTGTGTATGTGTGTGTGCGTGTGTGTGTGTGTGTCTGTGTGTGTGTGTGTGTGTGTGTGTCTGTGTGTCTGTGTGTCTATGTGTCCTGGCAAATATGATCATGTACATACAGATGCCTGCAGATGCCAGAAGAGGGCATCAGATCCCCTGGAGTTGGAGTTATGGGTGATTGTGAGCTGCCCAACATGGGTGTTGGGAATTGAACTCTAGTTCTCTGGAAGAACAGTAAGTGTTCTTAACCACTGAACCTTCTCCCCAGCCCCCAGAACCAAGCCTTTAGTAGTCATGTACTTTTGGAAGATAGTTAAGATCCTAACACAGCAGGGAGTGAGGTGGCAGTGACCAGGGCAGGGGATAGTTTTAGAAAAGGTACATGGGGAAGGCCTTCATGGCAGAGGGATCATGAGAGCAGATAACTAAATCACGAGAGGAACTCAGCCTGAGAAACCCTGTAGCAAGAGTAACCCAGAAGTGAGTCAGCAGGAATGGGGGCATGCACGGCACACTGTAGTAACTACACTGCAGTAAGGTCAGCAAGAGAGGTTTGTAGACTGAAGTGTGGAGAAGGAGGGGTCTGGGTTGTTACCTGCTGGGTCAGCATGTGGTGGCCATGTCTGTTGAGCCCTGTAGACCTGGCTGAATAGGCAGACCAAGTTCTAAGTATGATGAGCCAGGCTGGACATGTTCAAATTGTGTGTCGGGGGTGTGCTGGTCAAGTAAAAGCTATGTGGACAGCATGTGGAGCTCTAGAAAACCCTCCTGGCCCCATATACAAAGCTGTGTGGACAGTATGTGGAGCTCTAGAGAACTCTTCTGTCCCCATGTACACCAGGAGAGTACACTCACCCTGCCCTCCAAACTTCTGCCTCTCTTATCTGTCATTCATTAGTGACAATAATATCTGCTGAATGTTCAGTTTAACCCAAACTAGCTTAAAATTTCTTTATATCCTAAGATATATGGGTATTAGGTTTGGCCCAACTTCAATACTTTAAAAAAATAAATATTTGCTTATCCATCTATTTATCTATCTATCTATCTATCTATCTATCTATCTATCTATCTGTGTGTGAGAGAGAGCAAGATCGAGAGAGAGCGGGAGAGCGAGAGAGCCAGAGAGATCGAGAGAGCCAGAGTGCAAGAGAGCAAGAGAGCCAGAGAGAGAGAGAGAGAGAGAGAGCACCTTGTGCTCAACAGTGTACATGTGGAGATCAGAGGACAACTTGAGGCAGTTGGCTCTCTCTTTCTACCATATGAGCTCCAGAGGTCAAACTCAGATTGTCAAGTTTCGTGACCTGACAGAACCTCACTGTGTAGCTCAGACTGGCCTGAAATCTGTGATTCTTTGGTCTCAGCCTCTCAAATTCTGGTGTTACAGATGTCACCCCCTTGCCCAGTCCCATTTTGATGCATAGGATTTAAAATTATTGAAAACACAAATTACTCCCTTTACAAAATGATGAGGAGCACACAGAGAACCATCATAGTCCCAAATATTGCATTCTCTGTCACTCCTCCCTCCCTCTCACTCGCCCTAATTTCATTCATCCTGATAAACCCCAATCCTGTGAGTACTTTCTGTTCTTACACCCTTGGCCACGTCCTTGTTTTCCCACGGTACACCCGCACACATTTAAAGACCAGTCGCGGTCATTGTTATTCTGTACTCAGTGCCTGACCCTGTTTCTGGCTGAACTATGAGACCTCCAGCTGTCTGGCTTTCTTTTCAAGTGATGAGGACCAAACTCAAAAGATGCATGCCTCTGGGTCCCATCTGCTTCCTAGGAGACCAAGCAATTAGAAGAGGAAGCCCACAAAGCCTCAGTATTGGGTCAGCTTCACGGCAGCATCCATCAGCATTAGTACCCTGAGATGCTATCTTCCCGCCCCTCATTGTGGATACCTGTCCTCTCCTGTCAGAGCCCAGTCCTACACCGGTAGAGACGGCCTCTCCTGATGATCTAAGGGCATCACCCCATCAATTCTCTCTCTCTTGCATCCTCACATCCTCTTTTTCTAAGTACTGTACCCTAACTGACTGAACCACCAGGGTTCCACACTTTCTTGTTTACTAGGTCATTCCCACCAGCATGTAAACATGCTGTTATTTTTTCCATCGAACAAAAAAATAAATTCAAGCGGCTGTAAATGCTTCACTTTTTCCAACAACAAATACTTGAAGTTAAACGTCATTGCTCACTCTATTTTGTCTCCTTTCAATTTCTTCAGAACCCAGTTTAAGAATCTGTTCAGGGACTGGGGAAGATGGTTTAGTTGGTAAACCACTTACCTTGGGTTCAATTCCAGCACCCATATGGCAGCTCACAACCATGTGTAGTGCCATTTCCAGGAGGATCTGACGCCCTCTTCTGGTTTCCATGGGCACTGCATACATGTGGTGTACAGTGTTTTATGCAGGCAAAACACTCATACAAATAAAATAAATAAATAAAATAACAACAACAACAACAACAACAACAACAACAAAACCCAGAAAAGGTATATAATGAGAAAGAGTCCTGTGAGCAAAGAAAGATTAAAATTATATGAGAACAGGTATAACTGTGGCAGATGTTTCCTGAGATCACAGGTGGGGGCTGGGATCAGAGTACCCGGTGAGGACCCATGCCATTGGGGGACCCAGCTTCCTCCAACTGGACAGTAGGAGAAGAGGAAACAATTGGCAGGTCTTACAGAGGACCACAGGGAAAAAGCCACCACATGATTCCTGTGTTTTCTCTGGGAAGCAGGAAGCACAGTGTATGCATCCTGGGAGGAACTGGAAAGACGGTTGGTGGGAGGTGAGAAAATCACAAGTGAGTGGGTGACGCTGTGGTTCTCAGACTGACCGTGGCTCAGATTCTCCTGAGGGGCTTGGGAAGGCAGATTCCAGATCACCATCACCACAGTCTCCCATTCACCTGTCAGGCTGGTGGGTCTCAGGGACCTGCTCAGGTTTCAAGGATGCTGGTGGTGATGCTGATGGACCTTAGCCTCCGGCTCTGAGGACCACTGATCTGGAGTAGAGAACAGAGACTAGGAGAGCATCTTTGAGATTAAAGAGTGGGCAGTCTTGCTCGGTCTGCCTTGCCCTGAGGTGCTGATTCACCTAAGTCAGGTGACCATGCCCATTCAGAAGTGGGAATCTGTATAAAGAGACCATGAAGAAAAGTAAGGTGAGGGGTTTTCATGAGTCTGAATGGGCACAACTGAGCCTAGTTGTAGACAGAGTCACCCAAAGACAAGAAAGAAAGAATGCTGGAGAGGAGCTTGTGATAGTTTTTTACAGTGGTGACAAATTCCTAAGAGAACATCTTAAAGGAGTTGTGGCTAGTAATTCTCATCCATGGTCACCTTCCCCCACTGCATAGGCCTGTGGGAGGCAGAACGCCATGATGGAAGAGCATGAGGGGACAAATCACTCACCTCATAACGGCCAGGAAGGAGCTAGTGTAGGACAGGATGGGGGAGTGGGCACATGATATGCCCTTCAAAGGCGTAACCCCCAGCCTCCTAACGTTTCTACCAACTGTCAAAAGAGTGCCACCAGTTAGGGACTAAGCCTTCACCATACAAGCCTGGGAGGAACATTCCAGATTCAAATCACAACAGTGTCCCTGACAATCAATAGACATTTCCATCAGGCTGATATCACAGAATCTATTTCTTCACATTTCTTGTTAAAAAACAAAAAAGTGTACCTGCACACAGGTGCACATTTCCCCATGGGATTAAGGGTGAGTCCTGTCTAGAGAAGTGTGTTCACTGTTGTCAATACTGAGCAGACACATGAGTGCAATCAAACCCCTTCACAGCCGGCGTTCCACACTGATTACAGGATCTCCTGGTGTGATACTACACCACGTGGGTCTCCCCTTACATATCTCTGCTAATGGGAAAACACAAGCACCCTGTCTGGGCAAAGTGGTGGGAATTTAAAACAAGGACGTGAATGGTGGTTTTTACAAGTAAAAGTCAGCGAGCAGTTCTGTCTTTCCATTGCTTTCTTTGATTACCACCCAAGGGCCCTGCAAGGGCTACAGTTCTTGTGTGGGTGTTCAGGAACCCAGGAAAGGGGCTACAGTTCTTGTGTGGGAGTTCAGGAACCGGGGATGGGGTGTGACTCCCCCTTGGTGACCCCTTTCACTCCTGTTGACTTTCCTTGCTGACCTGGCCCTTGTTGTGCAGGTGTCTGGTTGAGAAGGGGGATGTGGCCTTCATGAAGCACCCCACAGTTCTACAGAACACTGATGGTAGGTGCCTGCATTGTACTTTCCTTCCTTGGAGTCTCCCTTGTAGAGTGGTGCCCCAAGAGGCAACTGGGGACGTTTAATAACTAAACCTAGCAGACTCCAGCGACTGAGTCCGAGCATTTTAAATTAATCTAGCATTAACAGACTTCCAACCTGTTCAGACTCGGTGATGCTAATTATCACCTTGGCCTTGACCCCAGATGACAAAACACAGAGCCCATGGACTATGTGAGTAGGTCTGGCTCCCTGATTGACAGGCATTCTTTTGATATTCAAGATTAAAGTTTTGACAGCGATTGATTTTGGAAAATATCCTGCGCTTCTCTGTGGCTTGCCTTTTTCAAAGAAAAAATTTATTTATTTATTTGTATGTGTGTGTGACAACATGAGTTTATTTGCACCACATGTGTGCAGGAGCCTGAAGAAGCCAGAGGACATTGGATACCCTGGAACTGGAGCTGCCTGATGTGGATGTTAGGAACTGAACTGAGGTCCTTGGAAGAGCAGTATGCTCTTAACCCCTGAGCTATCTCTCCAGCCCCTGAGTGGACAGTTTTCAGTTTTCTTTTTTACTTTTTCTTTTTTTTTCTTTTGGTTTTCCAGACAGTGTTTCTCTATATAGCCCTGGCTATCTTGGAACTAACTCTGTAGATCAGGCTGGCCTCAAACTTGTAGATCCATCCACCTGCCTCTGCCTCCCAAGTGCTGGGATCAAAGACGTGTACCACCACTGCCTGGAAATAGTCTTAATTTTAACATAGTCTAATTTATTGAATTTTCCCTTCTTTGTTAATACTCTCAGGACTGTTATTTTATTTATTTTTTGTTCGGTTCTGGAGAATTCAATCAAGGATCTTGAGTATGCTAGTCAAGTGCTCTACTACTGGGCTACAGTCCAAACATTTTGTTTACTTATTGATTGATTTTAAATTTTACATGTATGAGTGTTTTGCCTGTATATATGTCTGTACACCACATGCATACCTGTTGCCTTTATGGCCAAAACAGAGACCAAAAGAGGGCATCATATTCCCTGGAGTTGGAGTTACAGACAGTTGTGAGGCACCTTGTGGGTGCTGTGACTCAAACCCAGGTCCCTTGGTCCTTTACTTCTGAGCCACCTCTCCAACCATTCATAATTATCTCTTAAATTTTTTATTATTTATTTATTTATTTATTTATTTATTTATTTATTTATTTATTTATTTATTTATTTATTTACTGTGTGTTTGTTCTGAGGTCAGAGGACAACATACTGGAGTCAGTTCTCTCCCTCTACCCTGTGGGCCCCAAGGATTGAACTCAGGTTGCTACCCACACTGAGCCATCTCACAGGCCCCAAGTATTTTCTTTTTCAGTTTTAGAAAGTGTCTTGCTACATTGTCCAGGTTTGTCTTGAACTCATAATCCTCCTGCCTAAGCCTCCTAAGTCACTAGCATGACCGTCTGTACCACTCTTCCTGTCAAGACCTGTTTTGTGAAATGGGGACACAGTGACTTGACTCCAGAACTACTGAGAAGAGCACATAGGCTAAGTCACATAAAACATGCTTTCCCTTCCTGCCCCTGACTCCATCTCTGGTTGTGAGTTTCTTCTAAGCTGTGTGGTTCTGGGCAAGTCAAATGCCCTTTGAGCTATCTTTGTCAAATGGGGGTTGATCACACACACACACACACACACACACACACACACACACACACTCCTAGTGCTCCTTCATGCACTGTCTAGCTGAAGGGCCAGCTCGGTATTGATGGTGAGCAGCATTCCAGATGGCAAAGCCAGGGGCTCATGCGCACATTTGCCTGTTCCGGGGTTGTTAATGCCATGGGACTACCTTAAGAAATCTTTGCCTTGAATGGGACTAATGGAGCCCCAAACAAGAAGGTGATGAGTCTGTGAACTCTCTTCTTTTTGTTATATTTCTCTGTGTAGCATGACTTCCCAGGCACTGATGGCCGATCTCATTCCCCGTGAGGGCATCTGGACCAAAGCTGTGAGCTGTGACTGATCTATCTGTATCTCCCTAGGAAAGAACCCTGAGGCTTGGGCTAAGGGTCTGAAACAGGAAGACTTTGAGCTGCTGTGCCTTGATGGCACCAGGAAGCCTGTGACTGAGGCTCAGAGCTGCCACCTGGCCCGAGTGCCAAACCATGCTGTGTTCTCCAGGAAAGATAAGGTCGACTTTGCTCGCAGAATACTCTTCAACCAACAGGTATGGGCACCAGTGCCTACTCCCCATGACTCAGTGCCAGTTCCCAGAGCTGCACAGATGCCCATGTGCCCATACCCAGCCCAGCTCACACGCTTTCTCCATGAGAAGAGAACCCTGGACCTTCTAGTCCTGTCTAGTCCTGTTGTATCTGATGCCCATTTGTTCTGTAGCTCTCTAAGGATCCAAGAGAAGAGCCTGAGATTCATAGCCTTGAGTAAACACATGGGCTCTCTTGGGCCGCCTCAATTCTCCCTGAGAATTAATCCCTTCTCTCTTCTGGTACAATAAGTAGGGAGCTGTTGGCTCATTGGCTGAGCTAAGTGTAGAAAAAGCAAAATGGTGGTTTCTCTAGCTGACTTGTAGTCGATCTGAATTTGTCTCATTAACCTGGATAGGCTGGGCACCATCTGAAGTTAAAGAGCAAACATCTAGACACTTTCTGACCTTACTGGAAGCCAACAGGAGCTGATCTTATGAAGCAGGTGATGCCTAACTCAAATGATTCAAAGGAAAACCCATAATCTCCTCTCCCTGTTGCAATAGACACCCCATTCTTGGAGGTTCCCTGATGTTGGTTGTTTTTGCTCTTTTTACTTTTTTGGGGGGCCCACCACCCAGCTCCCAAATAAATCACACACGGAGGTTTATTCTTAATTATGAATGCCTGGCCTTAGCTGGGCTTATTTCTAGCCAGCTTTCCTTAACTTTCAATTATCCCGTCTACCTTTTGCCTCTGGGCTTTTTCCTTTTCTTACTTCTGTATATCTTCCTTTCATTCTTACTCCATGGCTGTCTGTGTGTCTGTGTGTCTGTCTGTGTGTCTGTCTGTGTGCCTGTGTCACTGTGTAACTGTGTGGTTGTGTGGCTGGCTGGCTGTGTCACTGTGTGGCTAGGTGGCTGGCTGGCTGTGTGGTGTGTGGCTGTGTGGCTGGCCCCAGATGTCCTCTTCCTCTCCTTGTTCTCATGCTCTTCCTTTTTTACCTCCCAGATTTCTCCTTCTATTTATTCTCTCTGCCTGCCAGCCCCACCTATTCTTTCTCCTGCCTCGCTACTGGACATTCAGCTCTTTATTAGACCATCAGGTGTTTTAGACAGGCACAGTAACACAGCTTCACAGAGTTAAACAAATGCAACATAAAAGAATGCAACACATCTTTGCATCATTAAAACAAATGTTTCACAGTATAAACAAATGTAACACACCTTAAAATAATATTCTATAACAGTTCTCCAAAGAAGAAATCCATGTTTTATCATATTTCCCCTCACATCCTGTTAAAGGACAGTGGTCTGGTATCCAGTTTGCTTCTCTTTGCTGTGCTAAGACATGAACTAAAAGTAACTTGGGCACAGAAAGGGTATATTTGGTTTACAGGTTACAGTCCATCACTGAGGGAGCCATGCAGGAGCTCAAGATAGGGACATGGAGGCAGGAACTGAAGCAGAGACCATGGAGGAACATGACTGTCTTATTCCAGGCTC
The DNA here is from genome assembly GCF_949786415.1 of Peromyscus eremicus. Classification (NCBI taxonomy): domain Eukaryota; kingdom Metazoa; phylum Chordata; class Mammalia; order Rodentia; family Cricetidae; genus Peromyscus; species Peromyscus eremicus. The sequence goes on along the minus strand of NC_081422.1, from coordinate 97,475,211 downwards.
ACATTCAGCTATCTTTCTTGTGTTGTCCCAGCCTACTTGCTGAGAGATGGTACCACTCATAGTGGGCTGGGCCCTCCTATGTCAACTATTAAGAAAATGCCACATAGACATGCCCATGGGCCAGTCTGACAGAGGCTTTAGTTGACTGAGAAGCGCTCTTCCTAGGTATATCACGTTGACAATCAAGATTAACTCTCATACCTAGGAAAATCATTAAAGTAAGAGAGTCTGGACTGTGGACATGTGAAGGGGAAAGTCTCACATTAAGACCAGCTGCCACGTTGACTGAAGGGAAGTAAACTAAGGCAGGCAGGTAGGATGGAGATATGGAACTGGCTGGGCTCCAGAAAGTAGGAGGGGCAAAGAGCAAGAGTTCCAGGCAGCAGAGAGACACGGGAGGGTGATTTAGACAGCTGGGAAAACACCTGGCTCTGGCTAGCTAAGTAGTGACATGTGGCCAGCTTTCTAATTACGTTCCTTTACATGAATCACTGCACAATGTGATGTTACTGCCTCCACTTGTAAATAAACAAACTGAGGTTGACTTAGCTTAGTGAAGAATTTCCCCAAGTTCGCATAGCAAGGAAAAGATGAAGCCAGGATTCAAATCCACAGACCATGCTTTCAGTTACTACAACATTTCCTCAACTGTTGTGTCCTGGGGTTCTCCAAGGCCTAGAGTTGAGCAGTCCTGAAGCCTCTGGTCTTCTAGACAGAGTAGACACCTCTATGCTTTCTGGCACCCTCGGTGACTGTCTGTTCGTCCCAATTCAGGAGCTCTTTGGAAGAAATGGATTTGAAAAAATGATGTTCCAGATGTTTGAATCCTCACCTAAGGACCTGCTGTTCAGTGATGACACGGAATGCTTGTCTAACCTGCAGAACAAAACAACATATAAAACATACCTAGGGCCACAGTATCTTACCATGATGACCAACTTCAGACAGTGCTTGTCCTCTGGTAAGTAGAATGGACCACCAAGGAGAAATAACACAAGGTTCAAAGTCAGTATGTTTATATTAAGAATCCAGGTGTGTTGAGTTCTCAGTTAGCCCAGCAAGGCATGGAGAAGTGGAAACTTTCTCCTGGCCTTGCAGAAAGATTAAGTTACCACTGAGTCAATTCAATTAGACAACAGGGAAAGACACAATCTATGAAATGCTAAATTGTCTGAAGGAGACAAGAAGTGTTGCAGAACTTGAGACCACTTGGGAATGAAGTTCTTCTCACATGTATTCCCATTTTTGCTAGTCAGCTGGGGGCTTGGGAAATGACACAAGCTGTACACAGCACAGGACTGATCAAAAAACTGATTTTTTGATGATTTTATATAAAACGTACAAACATTAATAAAAACAAATACAGCATGGTTAGCCCCGGAGGAGTCTTAGTATACATATTTTATTTGGAATTGCTGTCTAAAAATAAAGGAACTGGGTAACAAAATTAAAACTGAGACAAAAGAATTATTGGGCCAGGTGGTGGTGGCCCATGTCTTTAATCTCAGCACTCAGGAGGCAAAGCCATGTGGATCTCTGTGAGTTCAAGGCCAGCCTGGTCTACAGAGTGAGTTCCAGGACATGCACCAAAACCACACAAAGAAACCATGTCTCAAAAAAACAAGCCAAAAAAATTAGTATTGGGCATATGCCTGAATTTTTGTGGCATTATATTGTGTGCTACAGATATTGAAAGCAGGAAGAAAGGACAGTATAGGTATTTAAAGATAGACATTTAGAATACAGAGTATCTATGAAGGTCTTAAATCATCTCAACTAACCATGACTTATTTTTAGAAGACAAGAGTATTCCCAACATATTTTTAAGAACTTTGCTTTTAAGAACATAAGAAATTGGAGCAGAGAGGAGTGTGGCCAGCACTGGTGGGGAATGACGATCTTTTCTCTTGTGTTTTGCTTCACAGACCTGCTGGATGCCTGCACATTCCATAGACATTGAACACCATTCAGCTGGGGCCACACAGGGCCAGGGGGACCTAACTGTTTGTCTCCATGTGGACGCATACTGACATCTTCATAACTCAGTGTCATAATTGAAGCAAAAAGAATTAAAATAAATAAAAACACTTCCCCAGAAAGCTTCGCTGTATATCCTTAAATTTGGGGCAAATAAGACTTTTTGTATTAAAATTGAGGTTCTAAGTTTAGTATCTACTAAAAATTATATCTTACAAGCTGGTCAGATGGCTCAGTGGGTCAAGGTAGCGACCTGAGTTTGAGCTCTGGGACCTACACAGTGGCTTAAAGAAAGAACGGACCCCAACACGCTGTCCTCTGACCTCCACATGGACATAGTGGCATGAGTGTGCCACCACACACTTACACACACAAGTGTAAAAATATACCTTTGGGGAGGTGGGTTAGAGTTCACTTTGAAAGCAAGAGAACTTGAGTTTGAATCCCCAACATCCATATAAAAACTGATTGTGGCTTCATGGATCTGTAATCTCAACACTGGAAGCAGAGACAGGTGGAACCCAGCAGCTTGTGGTCACCTGGTCTAGCTGAAACAGTGACCTTCAGGTTCATCAAGAGACCCTGTCTCAAAAAAATAAAGGGAAGAGTGATAGAAAAAGACACCTGACATCAAACTATAGCCTCTATATGTTCATACACGGGACTGTGCATGCATATACCATGCATGCACGTGCACACACACACACACACACACACACACACACACACACACGATTTTAAAAATAAAAATAATGTGCTTAAAAGAACTCTGCCAAAGTAGTTTGACTTATCTCCTCGTACTCTTATTATTTTACACAAAAGACAAATCATTCAGTTATAATTTGAACAACAAATCTGTCTGAATACCACCCACAGTGATTACAAGATCTCTCTCTCTCTCTCTCTCTCTCTCTCTCTCTCTCTCTCTCACACACACACACACACACACACACACACACAAACATCAATGTGTTAAGCAGAAATGATTTACATAATAACAAGAAAGGACAAGGAATGATTTTGTGTATTTTTAAAATACAATTTGGGGGTTTGGGAGACAGTTAGTTGGTAAAGCTCTGGCCGCACATGCGTGAGAACCTGATTTGGGATCCCTGGCACCCATGTAAAAGGCTAGGTATAGTGATGTGCACTGTAATCCTAAGTCTAGGAAAGCAAAAACGGGAGGATCCCTGGGGTTCCCTGGGTGGCCAGGCTAGCCCAATCAGTGAACTTCAGGTTCAAGGAGAGAGCTTGTCTCAAAAAGTAGTGTGGAGAGCAATAGAAGCCAACACTTAACATTGACCCCCGGTCTCCACACGCCTGTGTATATACATGCACACGCACCCCCATGTACACATACATAAGACATTATGTTTCGACACTGCAAATTAATGTCAAAGGCAATCAAAGTCTTAGTTAATGTTTCCTAGAAAATATTAAAATTACTGCAATCATTGTATCTTGCTGCTTGTTGGGTCAGGTTTCTAAAAGTGTGACGAGCGATACACTTGTTTCTTTTCTGTTCTTTATCAGAAATGTCACCATCTCTAGTTATTACTACAATGCCAGCTTGTGACAGCCCCTTCACAAGTGTGGAATCAGAGTGTGGAATCGTAGCTAAGATCATATGTTGTTACAAGTCAGAGTTATCTGAGTGAGTGAAAGACTGGCCAGAGCAGGATGTACCCTCCTCCCACAAACAACTAAAAATCAGGGGGACAATGTATGAAACAGCTCTTTGTGGTTGAACAATAGCAGTGAGGGACCAGGAGCCGTGGGGGAAGGGAAACAAGAAGCGAGATGATGACCCGGCCTTCTGCCAGTCTGAAGTTTCCAGAAACAGAGATAGAAATCTGAGGTCAATGTGACCAGGATCGAGTGCCAGGAAGGATGGGACTTTGCAGGGAAATGGTCCATGATCCTCATTGTAGTGTCCTTGATGTACCTGTACCCATATAGACTGAGATTAAAACCCACGAGGCTGGGAAAAGAGTAACCGAAAGACTTAAACACCACGCGGTTCTCAGGGCTCATGAGGCCAGCAGTCATGCAGGTTTCTAGCAAGCAGGATGAAGAGCTGGCACTCAAGACAAAGGCTTTCACTGCGGGGTGTGCCTTAGATGTGGGGGTAAAATGGCCATAGATGGGGCCACACAGCGGCTTAGCTGTTCCTGCAGAGGACTTGGGTTCAGTTCCCAGAATCACTTCAGGCATCTTACAACTGCCTGCGATTACAGTTCCAGGGGATCCATGTACTCTCTAGCCTCTGCAGGTCCCCGCACACATGTGGTGGACATAAACTCATGAAGGCACACACACAAGCACATAAATTAAAAAGTAAATATTTAAAGTGGCCATTGATTAAAGGTTGCTCCTGAATAGCCTTCACTGAAGCTGGAACGTGCCTCAGAGGATCCCACTGGTCTGCAGGCATCTTAACTACCTCCCAACACAAACTCCAATACCACGAAAGGAAAGCAATGAAATTTAAGTGTTCACCAGTGCAACTTACATAGCTGTATATTAAATAAAAACGTCTGCAGATATGCAAAGAAGAATTAAACTGTTACAAAGTCAGGAGCAAAGTCAACCAATAAAAACACATTTAAAAACCACAGAGATGAGGGAATTCAAACAATAAGCTTCTTTAAAGATTTAATTTAAAACTTTTTGAAAATTATGTGTTGTGTGTGAGTGGGTGTGGGTTTGTACATGTGAATGTGGTGTCCGTAGAGACTAGAAGACAAGAAGAGCATCAGACATCCCGGACCTGGAGGTGCAGGCAGTTGTGAGCTTTGGAAGTGGGTGCTGGGAACCAAAGTTGGGTTCTCTGCAAGAGATGAGCCATTGCTCCAGCTCCATTTTATTTATTTATTTTTTTATCAGATAAAGAAAGGAGGGAATTCGGTCCTGGTACTGGAAACCCAGCCAATTACACAGGGCTAGTGTGGTCATGGATCGAGAACCTACCATAGCCACCTTAATAGACCAGTGTAATTTCCTAACTATATTCTAAGTAATTATCCATATACACACATGTAGCTCTTACTCCATCAAAGAAGCTTCCTTTTGCAGCAGATAAGGACCATGACAAAGAGCCACAACTGGTCAACATGAAAAGAACTGACTGTGGGGAGCCCGCCCCCAGTTGGAACACTTACAGCACAACTCCTACACGGAAGGCTCAGGGAATGTGGAAGGAGAGAGGCCAAAGTGGTTGTGTGAGCCAGAGGACCAGCAAGCACTGTATCTTCAAGACTGTATCTTCCATGTGTTTTCTACATATGACAGGGAAGCTGTACTCATGAAATGTCAACATGTATGGCTGCCTAAGCCAGACCTGAGCAAAGACAACACCAAATGACATAGTAACACTAATGGGCAAATCAACGGGGTTCTATCTCTAGAGCAGTGGTTCTCAACCTTCCTAATGCTGCAACCCTTTAATACAGCTCCTCATGGTGTGCTGACCCCCAACAATAAAATTCTTTTCATTGCTACTTCATAACTGTAATTGTGCTACTGTTATGAGTCATAATGTAAATATCTGATATGCAGAATATTTGATATGCAATCCCTTTTGGGTCATGACTCCCAGGTTGAGAATCACTGTCCTTGATGAAGAGCTATGGGTGCTGAAAGGAGAATTACTCTTCCAGAGAGATGAGTCCCCTAACTGGTTATTTAGTGGTGATGATCAGCCCTAAACACACACATGAGCAACACTAAGTGGACTCAGCAGGTTGTACTGACATATTTATTCATAATATATATGTAATGATATTAATTAAAGAGGCCATGAGTTTGAGAAGGATCAGGGATTAGAGGAGGTTAGAGGGAGGAGGAAGAAATTATGAAAATATAATACTAATGTATAAAATTTTTAAAGTAAATTTAATACAAATAAAATAAGGAGAGAGAGAGAAAAAGAGAAGGAGAGAAGGAGAGAAGGAAGGAAGGAAGGGAGGGAGGACGGAAGGAAGGGTTTTATAGTCAAATTAATTCCAATTTTCTTGACTCAAAGCTGGCAGTTTTAACTTCATATATTATGGTGAAGATGCCGGGGCCATAAATTCACAAAATGGGGCATCTTCAGCTTTGAGAAGCTGCAGTCAAAGCCATGTTGGTCTAGTCTAGAGAACTGGAGGAAAATGATAGCACTAAGCCAAGACAAAGACCTTTGAATGTTCTCCCAACTGTGAGCTCCAGTCTCCAGGTCTTTATCTAGCCAACTAGCCATGAGGTTTTCCTTTCCAGCTCATTCTACTGTCAGAGCTGATGTATCCACGGAAGACTAGAATTCAATCCCCAGAGAGGTAGCAGGAAGGTATCAGGCTGTGCTGGCTAGTTTTATGTCTACTTGACACAAGCTAGTCATTTGGGAAGAGGGAACCTCAATTAGGAAAATGTTCCCACTAGATTGACTGGAGGACAAGCCCGTGGTACACCTTCTTGACTTTTGATTGATGTGGGAAGGCCCAGTCACTGTGAGTGGTGCCACCTCTGGTCTGGTGGTCCTGGATGCTGTAAGAAAGCAGGCTGAGCAAGCCATGTGGATCAAGCCTGTAAGCAGCTCTCCTTCATGGGCTTTGCTTCAGTTCCTGCCTCCAGTTCCTACCCTGACTTCCTTTGATGATGGGCTGTGATGTGGAAATGCAAGTGACATAAACCCCTTTCTTCCCAGGTTGCTTTTAGTCGTGGTGTCTTATCACAGCAATAGAAACCCTAAGATGGGCTCAGGTGGTTTCTGGGGTGGAGGAGGACTTATTGCTTCTGGGTCCTATGCCATCTCCTTGAAGACTGCTCCAAGGAAACCACAGAGACACCACACACACACACACACACACACACACACACACACACACACACGCACACTTTTTTTTATATAACTTCTGCACATTAGTAGCTCCAGTTCGGTGAATCTTCTGAGACACCCCCCCCCACCCCCCACTTCCTTCCTCATGGAGGAGAAGAGTGGGGATGAAGGTTTGTTAATTTGTTTTAGGTAACCGCTAACCTGCGAGGCTGGTAAGTCTTGCTAAATTACGTATACAGAGAAATTATGTAGTGCATGAAAGATGTATCCATGAGTAACATTCCTGACAACTATAAAAAGATAAGGTCATTGTAGAAACTAACAGTTGGCACCAATGGCTTGTAAGTCTAAGAGTTTGTATAGGTCAGAGGCTTAATTTGGACAAGCTGAGAAATAAACTGGACTTCGGTCCTTTCTTTCCATGGAGAGTAGGGACATTAAACAATGCATAGACCTTGGGGACAACAGAGAGATCAGTGTTCTGTTTGCTTTGGCCCTGGGAACGCTGGACTCTGTTCAGTTGAGCTGGCTACCTGTCTGTGAGTCTACCTGAAAGTCCTGAGTCTTAACTTCTCTTGATGAAAAAACAATGAGAATTAAATTCTGAAATAAACCTGGGGGAAAACATGAATGGCACTTTCCAGGAACAAGAAAAGGGGACAGCTGGGGACACCAGCCCGGTGTCTAGACTCCAGTGTCCTTGCTCTACTGGGCAGCAGACCAGCTTTATCCACTGCCTGGCCCCAGGTTTTTGTTTTGTTTTGTTTTGGTTTTTTTTTTTTTGAATCTGTGAAGTGAGGTTGTTATACTAGATGCTCTCTCATCCTGTGTCTTGCTGAAGGGCCCAGTAATAATGCAGGGAATCATGATTGCTGCATGTCAGACAGCCTGCGTCACAGTGGCAAGGTCAGGGATTGTCATAACAACGAGGAAGATATTTGCATTCCTGTTGCTAATGAGATAATGGAGCTTAAGAATAAAAAGCTTATCAGATACCTTGTTTGTGGCCTAAATTTGAAGCAGAGTCTGTACATGTGTCTTACTCCGTGGATGGCACGTGATAGTACTCAGTCCAGGTGTATAGATGGAGGTCATGGGTGATTTGTATACAGAAAAACCAACAACCCCCAGCAAAATCTGTTTGATTTCTTCTAGTATGCACTCTCTAGGAGCTAGTGATCAGCACTTTTGCAGGTCTCCCTGATAAAAATGGGACCTGAGAGCTAGGTACATGGGAGGCAGAAGCAGGTGGGTGGTTGAGAGTATGAGGCCAGCCTGGTCTACAAAGTGAGGTCCAGGCCAGCTGGGGATACATAGTGAGACCTTGTCACAACAAAACAAACAACAGCAACAACAACAAAAAAACAATAAAAATAACCACTACCAACAACAAATGGTACTTGAGGAGCTAGGCTCAGAAGACTGTGCCAACAGGACTTAAGGGGGTTGTATATATTGGACAGATTATAGACAAAAATAAGTAAAAGAATAGCAATGTTGGGGGCTAGAGAGATGGCTCAGCAGTTAAGAGCACTGGATGCTTCTTCCAGAGGACCCAAGTTCAATTCCCACCATCCACATGGCAGCTCACAACTGTCCGTAACTCCACTTCCAGGGGATCTGACACCCTTACACAGCCACACATGCAGGCAAAGCACCAATGCACATAAAATAAAAATAAATCATTATTTAAAAAAAAGAATAGCAATGTTTCAGCACTGTATTAGGTCAATTACTAATTTATATCCTGGGATCTGACACTCTGGACTCTGTGGTTACCCGAACTCACATGCATACCCTCTGCACCCTGCCACATAACTGAAAATAAAAATAAAATGTGGGGCTTGAGAGATGGCTAAGTGGTTAAGACTCCAGAGAACCTGAGTTCAATTCCCAGCACTCATACTAGACAGCTCACTAATTTATATCCTATAACTCCAATAAATAGGCAAAAAAAAAAGACAATTGCATACACAAAAAAACAGGGCTTCATGTATCCCAGGCTAGCCTCAAACTTGTTATACAGCTAAGGCTGTCTTTGAACTCCTGATTATCCTGTCTGTACTTCCCAAGTGCTAGGTTTACATGCGTTGGCACTGGTGTGTGTGTATGTGTGTCTTTGTCTGTGTATGTTAGGTTCTTGTGCACATATGTGTGTCATAAGTCAATGCTGGTTATCTTCCTAACTCACTCTCCACCCTATATTTTTAAGACAAAGTCTTTCACAAACATGTAGTTCACCAATTCAGCGAGGCTGGCTGGCCAGTGAGGCCCAGCGATCCTTCTGTCTCTGCTTCCCGGTGCTGGGATTACAGGTGGGAGCTGCCATACCTGGCTTTTTACATGGGCATTGGGGATCTCTGAACTCAAGTCCTCGTGTTGGTGGGACAAGCACTTTACCAACTTTCTCATCTCTCCAGCCCCCTAAGGTAGACATTACTAATCCTCCCTGTTGGCCGAGAAACAAGTGCATGAGGAGCTTAAGTAACTTGCTTAGTTCACTGTCTAACCTACAGTCTTTGTTTCTAGAAGTGGATGATCAAATCACTCTAACCTTAGTGCTGTGCCTAGGAAGAGGGAGAACCAGGATGTGATCTTCTCTTGTCCCCGTCTTGTCTTTCCCTCTGGGAACTCCTCCCATCTTTGAATAGTTCCCTTCTACCAGGGTGGCATCGTGGAGGTCTTCTACAAATTAGGATCTGGGACCAACTCTACTTCTGCAAGCAAACTCCTCAATTTGAGATTCTCCCTGTGTTTGAGACTCCAGACGCTTCGCCATCTAGTCTTCCAGCCCGCTTTATAATTCTCAGGATTTCCTGCCTTCCTTCCCAGGCTGGAGTTTCCTACTTTGTCCCTGGGGAGAGGGATCCCTGGAATCGGGGACTGAAGCAGTTTCTGTGACAGATGTCACCCGTTTCAAATCTCCTCCCCGAACCTGCCCATGCCGTGGGACATTAAACTGTGGCCCTGAACTGTAGGCTCATCTTTTCCAGGTCTGTCTCGGTATCCAATAAACAGCATGCCAGAGAAGGCCAGCATTCCTGCAGACCCGCCTTTGGTCAGGGACTTTTGTTCCTTTACACATGGGACTTCACGAAGTCCACTGAATTCCAGGGTCAGTGACCTCTCTAGGTGTTGGTTTTGGGGTTAGGTAGAGCTGGGCTGGGTTGGACGTTGTCCTGAACAAGGAAAAGAATGATGTCTCAGGTCCTCACTTGCAGAATGATGTCTCAGGCTTTCACAAACAGCTCTGGCCTCTCCTAGTTCCCCACAGCAGGATGAAAGAGTGTGTGAAAGGGAGGCCGCAGTTTTGTGTCGTTGGAAGGTTCTGAGAGTCTCTGTTGGATCTGCGTTCTGAAATGTAGCCTCTGTTCTTCACAGTCTTCTGTGTACCATTAAGAATGATATGTCTTCCCCTCTCCCTTCCCTTTCCCCTTCTTTCTCTAGTCCTCTTTACTAGAAATAAACAAATATCAACAACAATAACAAAAATAGATTCATCCTCTCCCTTCTCCTCTTCTTGAGTGGCTGGGGCCGAAGAGCATAAGAGCCTGAGTCTGCGGATGCCTCTGGAGGATAAGGATGTTAGTGATGAGCAGAAAGAATGAGAAAGGAGGCTGAGATGGGGGGAACAGAAGGAGTAGACAGGGGAGGGAGACAGTCAGAATGTGGGTTATGGTTCAATTGCGTTGAGCTCTCACTGCCACGGTGGAGAGAAGAAAACTAGAATATATGCTGCGGCTACCCTGGGACCAGTCAGTCAGTCAGTGTGGACTCAGGGGGTTGTCAGAGAGGAAAAGAGAAAAAAAGGAGAAAGCACATACACACAGAAGGGATGCAAGATAGGTACAGATATGCGTGTGCACACACACACATGTACACACAAACATATACATGCATACACACACACACACACACACACACACACACACACACACACACACACACCATGTGCATCTTAGCTCTGTCTGCAGAGGAGTTTTGGTGTCAATAACCCCTCAGCAGCACGTACACAGAATGCCCTTCTGAACACCATTCTCCATTTCAAAGCCAAGACCATGGAAGTCTTGGTTCCAGAAACACAAACCCCAGAGACGGCATAGAGAAAACACAAGGCAGATTTGAACGATGGGGCTCTTGTAAGTGTACACAGTTGCACTAGGCATCAAAAGATAGCGAGGGCTGGTGAGATGGCTCAGTGAGTGAAGGAGCCTGCCACTAAGCCTGGTGTCCTGAGCTCAACCCCAGGAATCCTCCACACATGGAGCCGTTGCACATGGGTGCTCACAAAAATACACATGCAGGCACAAAACTAATAAATAAGTATAAGTAAAACAAATATCTGGTGAAAAATAAAGTGGATAATGACTTTCTGGGTTATAACCAACTACATAAAATAGGAACCCATGAGTCCACACTGATCTAAATGATAGCAAGATAAATATGTGAAGAAGGGGAGGATTTTCCTTACTTTAGGATGTTAATCAATAAATCTTGAGGGGAGGAGAGGATCAGAGAATCAACACTTGGTAACCAGTGCAATTCCAATTCATTCTGCAAGAATCACTAATGAATGCTGAGACCTGTGGGTGAAAGTCTTAAGAGGGGGGAAAAACAAAACATGAAATATTCTCAAAGTATCTCTTTGCAGACTTCCTACTAGTTGAAATCGGAAAATCGGGGATCTGCGGTAGTAACACCTACTGGACACCATCACCAGCAAACAGTTAACAGCACAGCAAGGCGACAAGTCACCATGGCAGCCTGTGCCGTGCCATACAATGCCAGCTCTTTGAGGTCACAGCCAAAATCAGGAAATCGAAGTCTCATGATGAGGTAATCCCAGAAAAACCCAGGTCAAGGGACTTTCCCCAAAGTAGCTGTCAAATACAAAAAAGCGCGCTAAATCCCACCATTGTGACCCTGATCAGCCAGGTCCAGACCACTGGAAATTCCGCAGGACAAAGGTCCAGTTTCTTTGACAAGGAAACGGCATAAAATGCAGGTAAACACCTTAGAGCGAAGAGACACAGGAAATAATAGGCCCTACATAGCATGCGGATCTCAATAGACCCCACATAGCATGTGGATCTCAATAGACCCTATATATTCATAATGATCTCAATAGACCCCACATAGCATGTGGGTCTCAATGGACCCTATATATACATGATGATCTCAATAGACCCCACATAGCATGTGGATCTCAATAGACCCTATATATTCATAATGATCTCAATAGACCCCACATAGCATGTGGGTCTCAATAGACCCTATATATACATGATGATCTCAATAGACCCCACATAGCATGTGGATCTCAATAGACCCTATATATTCATAATGATCTCAATAGACCCCACATAGCATGTGGGTCTCAATAGACCCTATATATACATGATGATCTCAATAGACCCCACATAGCATGTGGATCTCAATAGACCCCACATAGCTTGTGGATCTCAATAGACCCACACATAGCATATGGATCTCAGTTAGGATCTACTTTGAGCACCTAGTTTAATTTTCTTGTGGATCAACACAGGAATTTGTGTATTGACTGGGTAGCAAGGGAGCTGGTGATGGCTCAGCAGCTAAGAGATCTTCCCTTCATGTCAGACAACCTGAGTCCCCCAAAGCCTGCAGTAGAAGGAGAGAAACAGCTCTAAAAATTGTCCTCTGGCCTCCATGCTTGCAAGCAAGTGCATGTACACACATGCAAACACAAAAAACAAATAAACAAATAAAATAATTTTGGATGTTAGTAAACAGATGGTAATACAGAATAACTATTAATTTCTATGGATGTGTTAGTATTGTTATGTAAAAATTCCCATGTGTTAAAGATAGATTTTTTGCTTACTGGGGTAAATATGCTAATTGTCACTTCAGAAAAAAAGAGAGGGAGGGAGGAGGGCGGGTGCAATAAAATCGACAGAATACTGAGCATTGTTGAAACCGGGGGTTATCTGTGGGTGTTTACTCTGTCATTGACTCTCCTTTTGTGTCTATTTGAAAACTCATACGAAGGAAGGAGAAGAGAAGTATCTGAAAGGGACTTTAAATCACAGAAGTAAAATCCAAAGTTTATTTTACTTCTTGGTATAAGAAATTGGGGGTGAGAATAGTAATTATCGGTTGTGATGCTGTGTAGACACACACCCTTAAGAACGTGAATGAATGAGCCGAACAAGGACAACGATGGACATGCTAACATGGATGAGGAAAAGCTCAGAAGGCTTCAACCTTATACAGAGAACTACAGACAGCTAAGGAGTGCTGAGAGCGGGAGAAACAGTCTTCCCCAGGGAAGAGCACGCCAATTGCTTACTAAAAGCCCAATGTTCAGCCAGCTCAGAAAACATACATACCAGTAATGTGATACAGACTGAGCAGGCTGCGTTTATGTGTTTAGGGATATATGTGAATATACATATGTGTATGTAACAACAATTAATGAAAAAGAGGCCATGAATTCGAAAGAGAGCAAGGAGGGTACACTGGAAGATTTGGAGGGAGGAAAGGGAAGGGAGAAATGATGTAATTACAATCTCAAAAAGTATACAAAATATTCTTTTAAAAAGGATGCGGTTGACTGCGTTGCTGTGGGATGTTCTGTATGGCAAATGTGTTGCTGATTGGTCAATAAATAAAACACTGATTGGCCATTGGCTAGGCAGGAAGTATAGGCGGGACAAGGAGGAGAATAAAGCTGGGAAGTGGAAGGCTGAGTCAGAGAGACACTGCTAGCCGCCATGATGAGAAACAGCATGTGAAGATGCCGGTAAGCCACGAGCCACGTGGCAAGGTATAGATTTATAGAAATGGATTAATTTAAGCTGTAAGAACAGTTAGCAAGAAGCCTGCCAAGGCCATACAGTTTGTAACCAATATAAGTCTCTGTGTTTACTTGGTCGGGTCTGAGCGGCTGTGGGACTGGCAGGTGAGAGAGATTTGTCCTGACTGTGGGCCAGGCAGGAAAACTCAAGCTACACTGTGTCATTTCTCTCAGTGCCCTTAGTCCAAGCTCATTCTAAAAACACATTTTTGTAATTATATGCACAGTCCACACCTGAGTTCAACCCACTCGATGATTATACCACATATGTTGGTGCAGGGTTGGACAAGAAGGTCAGAAAAAAATGAATGCAATCGATTCTTGTCTTGTACGCCTTGCCTTGCACAACCAACAAATGGAGACTTTTGTATTTGTGTGTGAACTGTAGAAATGCATTGTTGCCGGGCGGTGGTGGTGCACGCCTTTAATCCCAGCACTCGGGAGGCAGAGGCAGGTGGATCTCTGTGAGTTCGAGGCCAGCCTGGGCTACAGAGCAAGTTCCAGGACAGACTCCAAAGCTACACAGAGAAACCCTGTCTCAAAAAACCAAAAAAAAGCCGGGCGGTGGTGGCGCACGCCTTTAATCCCAGCACTCGGGAGGCAGAGGCAGGCGGATCTCTGTGAGTTCGAGGCCAGCCTGGTCTCCAAAGTGAGTTCCAGGAAAGGCGCAAAGCTACACAGAGAAACCCTGTCTCGAAAAAAAAACCAAAAAAAAAAAAAAAAAAAAAAAAGAAAAAAAAAAAGAAATGCATTGTCAACTTATACCAAAAATATACAAACACGTCTTAGCAATTTGACTGGGGGTATTTAGAGTACTGGAATCTAGAAATCATTTTAAGTAATATCTTTTATTTATTCTTTGACAGTTTCCTACATGTATACAATGTCTCCTGATCACAGCAATGCCCACCTCCTCTCTCCCACTCCCCGCCCACGCCACCCCAACATATTCTCTTGTCGTTTGCACCTACACGTCGTTTCCTCCTTTGTTATTATTACTCTTTCTGACTCACTGAGTCTAACTAGTGTTGCCTGTCAGAAAGTTGGCTGATGTTTTTGACTTGATCTCATGCAGATTGCACACAGGTATCCACGGTTTTGGTGAGCTCAGGACAGCTCAGGACAGCCATGTCATGTCCAGAAGACAGTATGTCACAGCATTCCTCCTGGTTCATTGGCTCTTACAGTCTTCCAACCCCGTCTTCACGTTCCCTAAGTCTTGAGGGGAGAGGATCGATCTAAATGTCCCCTTTAGGGTTGATCACTCACCAGTCCCTTACTCTCAGCGTTTTAACCACTTAGGAGTGTCTGCATTAACTGCTGCCCGTTACACAAAGAGGCTTTCTGGCCAAAGTTGAGAGCAGCACTAACCTATGGAGACAAACACCAATATTCAGAAGGCAGTGTTTTGTTTTTTAATTTTTAAATTTTCATTCATTCATTTATTCATTCATTCATCGTGAGTGTGTATGTGCATTCCAAGTCTTGCCTGTGGTGGTCAGGGCGCAACCTGTGGGAGTTGGTTCTCTCCTTCTACCAGTTGCGTCTTGGGGATCAAACTTGTGTTGTCAGGCTTGGCAGCAAGCCCCTTTGATTGCTGAGTCATTTCACAGGCCTTAAATGGCAATTTGACATGTTCATTTAGGAAAACAACAGTAGGACATTTCCCACTATAGTCTACAGCCTTCTGAACTTTTGACCAGGTTTATAATATGAAGAATGAATTCCCTCCCTTCTGTGGAGGCCTCAACCCAGTGGGAAAGCAGCTTGTTACCACCACAACCCTAATGCCTCTACAGCACCAGCAGCATATCCTGCCTGGCAGGTCTGTATTGGAGCATTCAGGTTCACTGCTAGGTGATGCACATGGATGACTTTTCGCCCCCAGCACTCTCCAGCACGATGAAAGCTAGCCATCAGGAAGGAGGTTTTCAAGTTCCAGCTTGATTTCTGTGTCCAGAAACCAGTTTTCAGCAGTAGGGTCTTGTCATCTAGTTATGGTGCACAACCAACAGGAATGGCAACAGCCCATGTTGTTTTAAGGGCCTTTTTGACCAAATAATTCATAGAGAGGGATCCCACATCTGGCAATAAGATCCTCATTTAGTAACACATATCTTGTGGCAAGAAGCATTGTCCAACCAAGCACGGTGCCTGTATTCAAACGCCTTTTTAAAAAAGTTATGTATTTTTAATTAGCTTACAAAGTCGTGGGTTTCCATAGAGTTTTTCATTCATCTTTAGTTTTAGTTACCTATCACTTCCTTCTGGCACCTGTCCTCGTCCCATACCCGATTAAACCTTTAGTTCCCAGCATGCCCCGCCCCTTTCATCTACAAATCAGTTTGGAGAGAATTGAGACCTTCATAATGCTGGCTCTTCTACTTCATATTCAGGGTATAGTTTTCCACTTACCTCAAGTTTATTTTCCTCAATAATATTTAATCATTTTAGTCAATGACAATCTAGATGTCTGTGTTCATCAGTATTTGTTTTTCCTTAAGGTAGAATTCCTTGCCTTTTAGATTTTGTATATAGAAATGAATTGGTTTTGTGTAATTTACCTTGCATTCTGATGTTTCTTAGCCCATTATCCTATGATACAAAATGAATTTATTTAGAATTTTATACATATGCAAGTAAGCCATATCTAAAGATAGGAAAGTTTTGTTTTGTTTTGTTTTGTTTTTCAGGCATTTTGTTTCCCATTTCTTTTCCTTACTTAGACGTCCGGCTCAGACCTCCAGCTAATATGTTGAGTGGAAATGGTAATAGAGGGTGTTTTGGTATCCTTGTTGCTCTCAAAGAGAAAGATTTCATTTCACACTCCACCATGAAGCAGGATATCTGTAGATCTTTATTAAATACCCTTTATCAAATCGAGGAGCAAGTTTGCTAAGAACTTTCATTATGTATGAATGTTGAACTGTGTCAAGTGCTGCTCTGATACTGATGGATGTGCTCATTAATTTCCTCCACTATTATACTGATTTACTCAATTATATTAATTGATACCTCAAAGGATAATTTGCATTCCTGGATAAATCAAGTCGAGCAATTATTTATTATCTCTATTGCATTTTAGTGGATCCTATTTGTGATGATGTTCCCAAATGACCCAGAGGGGCCTGGTACTGATTATGTAGGCAAGGTTAACTTTAAACTGCTGATTCTGCTGCCTCTACCTTGTGAGCAGCGGGTTTACTGGGGTGTGCCCAAGCCCACACTCATGCAGTGCTGGAGGTCAAACCCAGGCCTCATGCACACTAGGTAAGCACTCCACCAACCCAGCCACCTCCCAGCCCTGCTTATGAATTTTTTTGTATAGGATTTTTGCATCATTGTCCACAGAAGGTATTTTGTATTTGTCATGATCTCTTTATTGATTTTTCTTTTCAAAGAATACATTCTGTTCTCAAAGCATTATCGGGACTTTCCTAGACTTTGTTCCCGAGAGGAGTGTGCAAGACTGTTGTGGTTTTTCTTAAATGTTGGATTGAATTCCAAGTCCACCTGGCAATGGACTCTTACTGTTTATGCAAAGGCTATTTTTGTGGTCTCTGATCAGAAAAGAATAAAAATCTTCCATTGTCCTAGGACTTCTGAGAGGGAGGACAGACAGAGGGAGGAAGAGACAGGGAGGAGGTGCCACATGCCATATCTGAATGCCAGTTTCCCAAGAGGCACCTGTGCCAGTTCCTACCTTCCTCACATACTCTCCCTGACCCAGCAGGCTGTCAGTGGCCGGCCTTGTGGGTTTCACTTCTCAGGTTTCCAGGTTCCTCCCTCCCCAAGATGACCCAGTCCGACATTTCAGAGAAGGAAGGGCTCTGGTGAGGGGCAGAGGACACTGGGGTCGGGGTGGGGGGGGGGGGGGGTGGTGGTGGTGAGGGGCAGAGGACACTGGGGTTGGGGGTGGGGGGTGGGGGGGTGGGGGGATGGGGGGTGAGGGGCAGAGGACACTGGGGTGGGGGGGGTGGTGAGGGGCAGAGGACACTGGGGTGGGGGGGTGAGGGGCAGAGGACACTGGGGTGGGGGGGGTGGTGGTGAGGGGCAGAGGACACTGGGGTGGGGGGAGGGGGCTGAGGACACTGGGGTGGGGGGGTGAGGGGCAGAGGACACTGGGGTCAGGGAGAGGCGGGGTGGGGGGGCAGTGAGGAGGAATGCTTGAAGCAGACAGAGGCTCTTTGTTTGCTCAGCTTCTGTGAAAATTGGGCAACGTTTGTAAACAGCAAATATTGGTTCAGAGGCCCACTGCCTTTCCGTCCACCCCTATCTGGGCAGCACCCCAAATTCCCCTGCACGTACACACACAACTTCAGTTGTTTTTAGCCAGCTCTGTGGTTGGGGTGTAGGCGTTTTACTCTGTTTCTGGTACACAGTTTGGGTCACGAGCGGGCTGATCTAAAACTAGAAGTCCTCTTTAACTCCTCTCTCAACCTCTCTCCCTCTCTTCTCCTCTTTTCCTCACCCTTTCTAAATAGAGAGATCAAATATTAAGAAAGCAGCTGTGGTCTCAAGAAGGCTAGCATTAGTTCTGAGTTCTACCCCCAAAGCTTACGAACCGGGAGCCCTCATTTTAACATACTGTTTGTGACTGGAACCATGGATGCTGACTTCATCTGTAGGGCTGTAGATCAACACTACAGACCCTTGCCCCAGAACAGTGCCTGGAGCATGCGGGTGTGTGTGTGTGTGTGTGTGTGTGTGTGTGTGTGTGTGTGTGTGCTGAAACTATGCGTTCCTTCCAACAAGGCACAACCCGAGCAGTCCCACCTGCGATTCTTCGGTCAGGCACTCATTCCTCTCCAAGGCTGACCAGGCCCTCAGACAGCAGAATTGCAGCAGAGGTGGGGGGAGGGGCGGGAATGCCTGTGGGGGGGGGAGTAGGGCTAGAGTCCATCCATGTCTGTCACCTCCTCAGTGTGACCACAGATGAGCCTTCTTGGCCTCCATAAGTCCTGCTTTGCTGGAAGAAGCTGTGCCCCTGGGGTGACAGGTTAACCTACCACAGTCTTCTGATTTTGTGTCTTGGCATTACCACTGACCTTTGGCAAGGCACTTCCCGTCTGGTTTCCTTGTCACATCTAGATGGAGATTCTCAGGTTGTTTTTTTTGTTTTTTGTTTTTGTTTTTTGTTTTTTGTTTGTTTTTCAAGACAGGGTTTCTCTGTGTAGCTTTGCACCTTTCTTGGAACTCACTTTGGAGACCAGGCTGGCCTCAAACTCACAGAGATCCGCCTGGCTCTGCCTCCCGAGTGCTGGGATTAAAGGTGTGCGCCACCACCGCCCGGCTAGATGGAGATTCTCAAGCACTGATACCAGTTACTGTAGTAAGAGGTCACTGAGGCCCTCCTGAAAGTCTCAGTCGTTGTTAAGGTGTTCAAGAGGACAAGGAGTATCCGAAGGGTCTCCGGTACAGAATTAAATACACAAATGAGGACACAGATACAGATGTCTGTGGCCACCAAGAACACAGAGCACTGTGATGTCAATCTCTCATCTCCCCCACACTGTACAGACATACATAGACCTGGGCACCCAGTATAGCCTGGGTTACATTCACATGGACACCCTAAAAGCAGCCTTTGTCCAGCCTACCCTCTGAGGAATGAAGACACAAGGTTTCTCCTGAACAAGAACCAATGGCCTGGACCTCTCTACTGGGTATGTGTGGATGACATGGTTGCTCTAGGTACTCATGTCAAACCGGAACGTTCTCCATGTCCTGTGTACCTCTCTGGGCTTGGACTCAGAGGACCCCTCTGAAGCAGGGCCTCAAGTTGGCTGGTCTGGTGAGGACCCAGGGAGACCAGAGACTTGGCTAAGGCCAGGCTGTAAGCCTGTGCTGGAGGAATAGCTTGAGGTGGGCTCATTTTGTGGGCATAGGGGAGGACAAGGGAGGGACAGTCATTTTCTACATCTTCCATGCCCTGCTCTGAGCATCCCTGAGTTCGTGTCATACATTGAACACCTCACAATTTCCCCTTCCTGCTTCTGGCATCAGCCGGAAGTGTACCTGTTGCTCTACCATGAATCTCCACCCTCATCTTCATGTCCCTACCTCCAGGTGTCAAATGAATCCAGACTACATCCTAACGCCTGCCGTGGGGTGGCAGTGGGAACATAACTTTCCTGCGTAAGGAGCCATGAGAGGGTCAGGGGACAGAACCCAGGGCAGCAGAGGTTTCTCTTCCTCATTAGAGATGCACATGTCTGCCTCAGGTCCCCTAAACCCTTGTTAAACCAATGGTCTCTAGAGCAGCTGGTGTGTCTCCTTCCTACAGGAAACCATCTACTGGCTTAGCGATAGTCATCGCTATTGCAAAAGATGAACAAATCGGTACTTGTGCTCAGTGCGTGGCTTGGCTCTGTCTCCTCATCTGGGTCCATAGGCTGGACCGTAATCTGTGATCTGGAGCCCCTGAGGTATCCTGAGGGAAGATGGGGATCCTCTCAACAAAGGCTGGCCAAGAGAGAGGAGTGCTGGGTGCTTGCTTCACCCTGTCCCTGTCTTTTGTTTTTGACATTTTTGTTTCCGTGTTTAGGGTTTTTGTGTGTCCAGTTACATGAGTATTAGGTTAGAACATTTGACCTTTGGGCTAATGAGATGGCTCAGCGGGCAATGCAGATTTCAACCTGGCGACTTGAATTTGATCTCCAGAACCTCCACAGTGGACGGACAGAACTGACTCCTGAAAGTTGTCCTTGGACCTTCACACTGTGACATGTGACACATGTGCACAATAAATAGCAAAGGAAGAAAAAGTGGCTTTCTCCCTAACCCTCACAAGACATACACGTGCCTAAAAACATTCTGGATTAGCATGTTGACCGGGCCTGGCATGAGCTCTCCCCATCTTCTAAAATGTGAAGTAGACCTGCATCACTGGCCCACTCCTGGTAGAGAGGTCCAGGCTCTTGGTTCTTGTACAGAAGAAGGACAACAGAATCCCATGCTTGGCATTCTTCTGAGGGGTCCACAGGACAAGGCTAGCCATGGGGATGGACTGTTGCATGGTTGCATGGGAGGCTCGGGCCTGTGTTCGTCTGTAGAGATGTGTGTGTGTGTGTGTGGGGGGGGGGGAGTTGACAGGTTGGCATCACAGCGTTCTGTGTCCTTGGTGGCCCCAGACGTCTGTATCCATGTCCTCAGTTATGTGTTCAGTTATGTGTTCAGTTATGTGTTCTCTGGACATTCACGGTTCCTCTGAACACCTTAACCGTGGCTGAGACTCGCTGAGAGCATCACGGGGCTCTTCCCACAGCCTGACATTGGTGTTTTAACACCTCCACCTTATAGACTTGACAAGGAGACTGGGGGCCAGAGTGGACAACATCTTGATTAAACTGAGTAAGAACTGGTTTTTGAAAACCCTAAATTCTCTTGATGGTTCAGAAATCTGGGTTTACATTTTGCCTACAGCGCCTTGACCTTTTCCTGAGTGTATATTGTGTCCTGAGATGGTATTTGAGGTAATATACCCAGAGGGACATTTTCAAACACCTATTTTATTTTAACTTCATTCCACAATTTTCCAGTCTGTGTACAGGGTTGAAATGCACAATTATAGTTAGGGTGAAAATAGCACACATGGAGGGCACAAACGCAATATTTTTGAGATAAAATCATGCAGTCAAATCAGTTTGATGACTACTTAATCCGAGGGGAATAGGGATGAACAAGAAGCATCCTCCCGGGCTGTTCTTTGCACTAACACTGGCCCTTTGTTCTGAGTTTCACAGTTTGACCACTTCCTAGCAGTGAGAGAGAGTTTCATGCCCCTGTGACTGTTCCTAGCCTGGACTGTCCCACCAGAAGCTCAGGGCCGGGAGGAGAGAGAGAGAGAGAGAGCTGGCGATTGGAGTGTTCCCGGGACCACCTGCCGAGGAGCGAGGGGTGCTGCCTCTCTAACCAGCGCCCAACTTTCCTCTCGTTATGTTCTCTTTCCGGTTCTAGTCTGGGGTCCAAGGCAGTTCCCTTCCCTCTCTAGCCTCAGTCTCCCCTTGTGTAAGGCTGATGCTGGCAAGCAGCTCTGGCACCCGGGGTTCTGGAGCAAGCCACTCCCGCCCAAGCGGCTGTAGCCTTGCCGTTCCTGGCACCGAGAGAGCAGTGATAACAAAGAGTGGATTTGGTTTAGGCTTCCTTCTAAACAGCTTTTTTTTTTTTTTTTTTTTTTTTTTTTTTTTTTTCTTTTTGTGGTCGTGGTGGTGGTAGCGGATTCCATGCGCGGTTCTCTCATAGTTCAGGAAATGAGGTGATTATCAGGGCAAGAAAGGAAGGAGGTGGAAGCGGAGCGATTGGGCAATTGGACAGAGCAAACACAGGAGGTCAAAGATTGCACCCAGCCCGCCCCCTCCGGCAATAAAGGAGAGCGGGTCACAGAGAGGCGGTGCAGAAGCGGGTCGGTCTGTGCTCCCCGCTACTCGCCACACACACCGGGAGGATGAGGTTCGCCGTGGGCGCCCTGCTGGCCTGTGCTGCCCTGGGTGAGTGTGGGCAGGGAAGGACTTCAGGGAAGGACTATGCATTCCCTGCAAGCTAAAGGCTGGAAGCCCCCAAGAGCCTGCCTTTTGCTTGCTCTCTGCCACATCTCTATGGTCTTCAATAGCTTAGGAATAACCTTGATCCTCAGGCCTCTGGGACCCGGACTCAGTCTCTACCTTTTGCTACGCTCCTCAGGCTGTCTCCCCTAAGTCCAGTAATTTGCAGACATGGTATATGACACGTTAGAAAACTTTTAACCAGTTTGCCCAGGCGCTACACAGAGCCTCCCCGTGCAATCCAGACAGCTTGGTGTGATAGTCAGGGCTTCTGGGATCTAACCTTGCTATCTTTTCATTGTCTGACGTCCCCTTGGATGCCTTTGGCGCTGGTGGCTTAGACTACAGTGTGGGATTTGCAGACAGAATTCTTTTTTTTTTTTTTTTTTTTTTTTTTTTTTTTTTTAATTTCGAGACAGGGTTTCTCTGTGTAGTTTTGGTGCCTGTCTTGGATCTTGCTCTGTAGACCAGGCTGGTTTCAAACTCACAGAGATCCTCCTGGCTCTGCCTCCGCCGCCGCCACCGCTGCCGCCACCACCCCCCCAGCTGAAGCTAGAATTCGAGTTCAAATCATGCCTGTACTTCTCCTATGACAGCTGTAGTTACAGCATCTGGCTGGGAGGGTCAGGTGCGGGTGAGGTCACAGGTGCCAGTCATATATCCTGCTGATTGCTCTCCAGATGGGGTCTCAAAGACCCATGTGCCTGCCCTAGTTGGACTGTAGTTAGCATTTGTCACGTCGTCCGAACCTTCTAGTTTGAGTTATTTGCCTTCCTTGAAAACGGTCAGCTTGAAGAGGCTCCCATGCTAGTCAGCTCGGGGCACTTCATGTGACTGTGCACAGTGGTGCATGACCAAGGACAACATTTACAATTTAGATGAACTTGTTTGAAGAGGCTAAAGAGGTCGTTTAGAGAGAGTCTGCCACTGGTTTTCCCCTGGCCAGGGTGGAATAAAGGAAAAGAGTTGGGGCACCCAGCCTCCCTGTTGTCCTTCCTTATCTGTCCTGAAGGACTGCTGGCCTTGCCCCCCACCTCCATGCTTTGTGCTTTGTGGACCTTTCTGAGTCAGGAAGTGAGCCCCGCTGAGCTGCCCGGAAAGGGGATGTGATGGAAGCTGGCAGTGCCAAATCTCATGGATTATGGTATCTCTCCACCACACGGATTTTAACAGTGACACCGATGGGAAGATGGTTCAGCTGGGGAGATGCTTCCCATGGCAGCATGAGGACCTCAACTCAGAACCCTAGCAGCCATGGAAAAAGCTGGGTACAGCAATGCTCTGGGGAGACAGAGACAGGAAGATCCCAGGGAGTTCTGGCCAGTCCGTCTAGTAGAGTCAGCAAGGCTTAGATTCAGTGAGAGTCCCTGTCTCAAAAGAATCAGGCAGAGAGTAATAGCAGAAGACACCCATGTTGCCCTTTGCCTCCATGTGTACCCATCTGCACACGTGTGCATGCACTCGCATGTGCGTGCACACACACACACACACACACACACCTATTTATACAAGCACATACACACAAATAGTGATGCACACGATTGTCTTCAGCTGTTTCTCTAAATGGAAGCCCAAAGTGGGTAAAGCATTGAGGGAAGGTTTGGTAGAAGCAGAAGCCTGTTGAATAGAAGGGAGTTTCTAGTTATTTCTAAACAGAAGATAGCTGAAAAATCTCAGGGGTAAATTCATAATCTAACTGCCGCCCAGAGAGAGGCAAAGCGCAGAAGATTGTTATCTTCCTCTGTGGCCTGGCCAGCAGACCTAGAGTCTGGGCTCCTAACAAACAGGGTGACCTTGGGCAATCCTATCATTCCCGGAGTCCAGCTCTCTGGTTTCTAAAAGATGGCATCCCTTTCCGCAGACCCCTAGAGCTGTAGTATAGAGCCTGTGTCCAGGTGACTGAGAATGGTGCTTTCACACTGAAGCTCACGTTTGGATGTGACCTTCAGCCATGACAGTGAGGCAAGGAGGTGGGAGAGGAGTGGGTTGTCATCCTCAGCTCCCCCAGCAAGCCCTCCAAGCAGCCCAGGCTTTGGTGGGAAAAGGAGAGGCCGCTGGGGTGAATTCCCTTCTCTGTTCCCAGTATCAGAACGCAGCAGAGCCTCGTGCTCTGTCATGACGGCCATCAGGAGTGGGATGAGGGTGCAACGGGGGGTGGGAGGTGCCATCAAGACCCTGCAGAAAGTGGGGCTTTCTCTCCCCTGGCTCAGGGAGTGGGTCCCTCATGCCTCTGCCTTCTCTCCGGCAGGACTATGTCTGGCTGTCCCTGACAAAACCGTAAGATGGTGCGCAGTGTCCGAGCATGAAAACTCCAAGTGCATCAGTTTCCGTGACCACATGAAAGCCGTCCTTCCAGCTGATGGTCCCCAGCTGGCCTGTGTGAAGAAAACCTCCTATTCTGACTGCATCAAGGCCATTTCAGTAAGTCCCGCTGCCTCACACGTAGAAGGCTGCAGGGTTGCTTTCTTTAGTCAGTTTGGAATAATGTCAGGTAGGAGGCAGATGGGTGGGGCAGTCAACCCCTGCTGCTCTTCAGATCACTTTGAAAATGGAAATAGAAGAGGTCATCTTTACCGTCCATAAGGCAGGGGACAGTGTGCTTTCAAAGGTGACTCTGTTGAGGCACGTAAGTTCTGTGAACTTGGAAAAATAGGAATGTCTGTGGCATTAAAAAATATTGCTTAACCCTGCTGGGAAATTCTATTTCTCTCTCTTCTTCCTTCCCTCCCTTTCTCTTTCCTCCCTGTGTCTCTGTCTGTCTGTCTGTTTCTCTCTCTCTCTCTCTCTCTCTCTCTCTCTCTCTCTCTCTCTCTCTCGTGTGTGTGTGTGTGTGTGTGTGTGTGTGTGTGTGTGTGTGTGTGTGTGTGTGTGTGTTGCTAGGGCTTGAGCCCAGGGTTTGGGGAATGCCAGGCACACACTCTACACTACATTCCATCCCCCCACCATATCGGTCCTGGACACGTCTTTGGAAAGATGAGTGGATACAGGGGCAGGAATTAAGAGTGGTGATGGCGGATTACAGCTGACCCCTTTGTTTTCCGCTCTCGGCTCCCTCAGCATCGCTCTTGTACATCTGAGCATGGCTGTCCCTCTACTAGCTCACGGAGCTGCAGGGTTGGTTATCTTCACCCTCGAGGTGTCCACAACCTAGTAAGGAAAGAAGAAAGGGTTGCTAGTGGGTGAACTATTCAAGTCAACAAACGTAAAGAGTGGCGTTCCAACAGGCACACATAAAGAAAACTTTTCGTTTCTGTAGTCACTGTCTATCTCTTAGAGAAGGAAGCAATGAAGCTAAAATTCAACAGATGACCCAGGGTAGGGCTCTCTATGAAGAGCCATGGGTACACACCAGGAATGTACACAGCACACTCAAAGGCAGAGCCCAGCTGGTGTGAGGTGTAAGCAGGAAACCAGAGAAACCCAGCCAGCTCCTAAGTAGAATAGGACAAACAAGATTTGTAATTGTGAGTACAGCCAGTAGGGGGAGAACTGAGCTCCATTCTAGTGTGTGCAGAGGTAAAGCAGACATTTTGATCAAGAGAGGAGGAGCGCAGGAACTCAATAGAGTATGGAAATGAGTAGCTGAAGAGTCTCAAAGTGGACCTGGTGAGGCCAGCAGTGTCGGCTGACTGACAGTTAGATATTTAGGGTTCCATTTTCACACAGAAGTGGGGATACAGATGCCCGGTCCTTCCTGATGGATATACATCAAAGGAGTGTGTGTGTGTGTGTGTGTGTGTGTGTGTGTGTGTGTGTGTGTACACGGTTTAATGGACAGGAAGCTGGATGGTCATCACTTGGGACTGGGGCAATGGGGGTGGATAGAGTTTCACTGGGGAAGATGAGAATGTTCTGGAGATGGATGGTGGTAATGGTCTCACAACAATGTGAATTATTTAAGTGTCCATTTTAAAAGGCCACAATGGTAATGTGTATACCTATTTTATGATAATAAGGCAACCAAAGCCATTAAAAATTTGACTTCTATCATTAGTGATTTCATTTAGACATACTTTCTTATTACTTACCTATAACATGACAGAGACCGTGAAGCCATAGTTTTTGCCTTAAAAATCAATCAGTAAGAACTCTGTTTTCAAGTGTCTAGATCAGTGGTTCTCAACATGTGGATCACGACCCCTCAGGGATCATTGAACAACCCTTTCGCAGAGGTCAACTAAGATCATTGGAAAACACAGATATTTACATTACAATTCATAACAGTAGCAAAACTATAGTTATGAAGTAGCAACAAAATAATGTTATAGTTGGGGTCACCACAACACGAGGTACTGTATTAAAGGGCGGCAGCATTAGGAAGGTTGAGAACCACTGTTCTAGGTCAAAGGCAGATGTGCTCATTTTAAGACTTTAAGCAAAGGACAACCCATTTGTGGGACTCCTCCCCACCACAGGGGACTGCTCTGCTTTTGAATAAACCTTGCCAGACCTTTTAAAAGAAAAGACTTTGAAGAAAGAGAAAATAGGTTGTTGACATCGTTGGAATAGTTCAAGTGGCTCATTGATTTAAACACGAGAGTCCAGTGGGCATGAGGGTGTATTCTTGTAGTTCTAGCACTTTATAGGCTGAGGCAGGAGGATCATGAGTTCAAAATCAGCACAGATACATAAACTGCCTTAAAACAAACAAAAATACCAAAAAAAAAAAAAAGGTTGAACGTTCACAAAAGCATAAAATAAAATAAGCAATCAATAAGTAACGATGATGAGAAATAAGCCGGACTATCTGGCCCCAAATCCCAGCTGAATGTCTTGGCAGTCATGTGACATACTGCAGTGGCTGAACCTTTATATGACTCCGTTTTTGCTCACCTGTAAAAATTGAACTGGGCATGGGGGAGTGTCAGGCGTCCGAGTAGACAATTATACCAGAAATGAAAGTGAGAGGGTGACCCTGAACCTTGATCCTCCTGCCTGGGTCTACCAAATTCTGGGATATCAGGTGTGTGTGAGCATGGCATGCTGGTTCCTACTATTTCATGGGCCCAGGACTATAGGGAAAAGGGAGGAATCCCGAGTCAGTGGGAGGCCAAGTGGTCTTCATCTGGTCTTCAAGGTCTTCATCTTCCTCGGAGGCCGCTCCACAACAGCACCCACAGAGGAGCTACAGGAATGCTTAAAACACAAGGGTGTCTGAATGAAGGACCCTTCTGTGTGGCTAAGCATGGAAACAGATATAAAAACCACGGCAGGCCCTGAGTGTTCAATACAACCCTGTCAGAACCTACAGTACACTGGCTGTGCCCACCTCCAGAGAGGGAAGGACTCTTTCCCCCACCAAGCCTGCCAGGCCAAGCCTCTACAATTACTGAGAGTAAATCTACATTACGGTATTTTGGGCCAGGCTCTGGACACATCAGAGAAAAGAGAAAAAACACTCTGTCCCTTTCTCTACAAAGGAACAAATGTGAACAGTTGTAGCTAGAGTTTTTCTGCCTGGCAAATCTCTCTCACCTGCCAGTCCCACAGCCGCTCAGACCCGACCAAGTAAACACAGAGACTTATATTGGTTACAAACTGTATGGCCGTGGCAGGCTTCTTGTTAACTGTTCTTATATCTTAAATTAATCCATTTCTATAAATCTATACCTTGTCACGTAGCTCATGGTTGCCCCGCCTATACTTCCTGTCTGGCCACTGGCCAATCAGTGATTTATTTATTGACCAATCAGCAACACACTTGACATACAGACCATCCCACAGCAAACAGTAGCCAAGTGGTCTTTTGACAGACATGGAATCAACCCAAGCCAGCAGGGTTGGATGTGTTTTGGCTAGAGTTGGGGTTTTCTGGCCCTGGACCCATGGGGCATCGCTAGTCCCTCCCCATCTGTTCTGGCTTAGGGAGGCTTTCTTCGGAAGCAAGGGCTTCATTGAGAGTTATTCTCTTTTAGGGTAGTGAAGCAGATGCCATAACCTTGGATGCTGGTTGGGTGTATGAGGCAGGCCTGACTCCCAACAACCTAAAGCCTGTGGCAGCAGAGATCTACGGGACACCTGAAAGTAAGTTCTCCCAAAGTGCCCAGGAGGGTGTGTTGTGGCTTTGTCTCCTGGTAGAGATTAAATCTCCTTTCATAGGCAGGTATCAGATATTAGATACTAGCAAGTGTTCTCTTTGGGGAGTCAGTGGGGAGTGAGAAGATCTTCTAGCCCTCTAGGCACAAATCAAAGCATCTGGGGACTTTGGGCTGGTTGAAGGCCGGTATGGACCTTCTGAGTCGGGCATCCTCACTGGACAAAGAGAGCAGCCTGGGGTCCAGCTTGGCCTTCATTGGCACTGGTGATTTGTCCGAGCTCCCTGGAGCCTCAGGTGCCATGGACACGGGAGAACCCACCCTATGGCACACAGTGAGAGCCCAACAGTCCAAGAAGTCTTTAAGATTGTTCTGCCGGGCGGTGGTGGCGCACGCCTTTAATCCCAGCACTCGGGAGGCAGAGCCAGGCGGATCTCTGTGAGTTCGAGGCCAGCCTGGGCTACCAAGTGAGTTCCAGGAAAGGCGCAAAGCTACACAGAAAAACCAAAAACAAAAAACAAAAAAAAAACCAAACAAACAAAAAAAAAAGATTGTTCTGACTGTCCCTGTCACCAGAGGACATAAAATACTTGGAGGGGGGCAGGGAACGTGAGCCCGTGTTGTTGCAGCTGCGCATTCCTGGTGGCCCTGGGTTGACGAGAGTAAGGTAAACAGAGCATCCTTGTCCCGTGAGCAGGTGCTTCTCGGCTCTGTTTTTCTGGAATGATGCTACAAGTGTACCATTTGTCTTGAAGCCTACAGAAGTTTCTCCGGCTTCTTACCAGCCAGTTCCGTCTAAGTTACCCCTGGGTCTCTCTTCCCTCAGTCAGAGCCAAGCACTGATGAGCGGTGCTTCCCTGTGCCCTGTCAAAGCCCTCCATTCACACTGTCCCCTTTCAGAGCCACAAACCTCCTACTTGGCTGTGGCCGTGGTGAAGAAGGATACGGGCTTCCAGCTGAACGAGCTCCAAGGCAAGAAATCCTGCCACACTGGCCTGGGCAGGTCTGCAGGATGGAATGTTCCCATCGGCTTACTTTTCTGCAATTTTCCGGAGCCTCGCAGTCCGATTGAGAAGGGTAAGCTATCACCTCTATTCTGGATGTCCTGCTGAGGTCACACAGTCATGATTAGTCAGGCAGGTAGGCTGAACTCTCAGGTGGTGGAGAGAGATTGAAGCACTAGAGAGTGGCGGGCGGGTCCGTAGCACCAGCTGTCCATGAGAAGTGGCAGCGGAGCCGTTTTTGTTGTTGTGAGCGCCCAATACCCCAGCAGAGGCTAGCCTGAAGAGGGGAGAAAAGGGCAGATGGGCCCACAGTGGATTTCCATATTCACTTCAGCAGCTGGGCCTGCCCTCCACCCTAACCCCCCAGTTCCTGGCTGGAGATGTGAGTCATTCCGCTAAAGGGTGCTTTGGTGCCACCTGCTGGCCATGAGGTTGTCCTGCACCTCTCTAGGCTGTTCTACCACTCCCAGGGGCGCCCTCTCTCGGGCAGATCTGGGAGCAGAGGAGGCCGACAAAGGCCTAGGGCAAGCCTTGGTGGGCAGGAAGTAGAGACTGGTGTACCTTGGAGGGTAACTGCAGGGCAGGGGTTAACCTATTCCTGTTTAGAAACCGTGCTTAGCACATGCAAGGCTGAGCTAAGACTGTGCTCTCTGGCTTCATGGCTTCATGCCTCTGCATTCCCTCGCCGGGCCAGACTGTGTGATGGCATTCTGCTTATGCCTTGTCGTCCATTTCTTTGTATTGAGCAGCTGTGGCCAGTTTCTTCTCGGGCAGTTGTGTCCCCTGTGCAGATCCGGTGGCCTTCCCCCAACTGTGTCAGCTGTGTCCAGGCTGTGGCTGCTCCTCTCTTCAACCGTACTTTGGCTATACAGGCGCCTTCAAGTGAGTGAGATGGCCGCTCTGTGGTGGCCAGTGCTGAAAGTCCTCAGATGGGGGTTCTTTGTTGACCCAAAGCAGATGACCTGCCTAAAGGCGTCTAGGGGGCTTAAACTTCTCCCAAGGAGGCAGTGGTACAACTTGGGACTCTTAAGGCCAGGCGAGGCTACATTCCCTTTCATCTGATGTCAAAGGTCAAGCCCTGTCTGGGAGTCCTCTCTTTCCTCAGAGCTCTTGCATCCGGCTGGTGTCTCCTCTCATGGAGCTGGGCAGTATCCAAAGGGACCAACACACCCCTAGTGCCTGTGGGTGTGACAGCCTCTGCCCCCATGACAGCAGTGAACCATGCTCAATGTACTGGACACTCCCCTGTCCGTACCTCAACAGTACATGTGGCTTTTAAAAAAAAAAAAATTTTACATATATTTTGATAATATTCTTTCCCTTCCCCCAACTCCTCCTAGATCCTACACACACACACACACACACACCACCACCACCACCACCACCACCAACAACAACAACAACAAAGGTCGAAACAAAACAAAACCAACCAAACAAAAAGCACACAGGGGGAAAAGAAAACAAAATATGGGGTCTGCTTTCCATTGGCCAACTACTCCTGGGGCATGGGGCCTGCCCTGAAGAAAACTGATTTTCCAATCAAGCAAGCTTCTTGGTTGGGAGGGGCGGGGCTTTGTGTCATGTGGCTGGTTTCTTGCTCTCTCTTTTTATCTTGTTTATACCCTGAAGTCCTCATAGCCAGGGTAGAAATACCATCATCTTCTGCACTAGGGATTTGAAGCCTTTTTACATTAAACTGTCTCCCCCTTCTTTTTGCCAGTTTGGGGTACAAATCGAGGGGTGTTCATCTTGGGTGAGCTCACCCTCCCTCAGCAGTGTGCTGGGTGTCAGCAGACCACAGAGTTCATGTACTTCTTTCCCACAGGTGCCTGAAAGAGGGAGGTGGTGATGTGGCCTTTGTCAAGCATACAACCATCTTTGGTAAGTGACAGGAAAGGACTGTGGCAGGTGGCCTGCCCCCCTTTTCACAGTTGGTAGGCGGACCTGAGCATGCAGAGTTTCTCTACCATTGTTTGAGTTTCTACACGTGCAGAGGCAGGTGCTTTGGGGGAGGGGGGTCTCCACCTAGATTCCTGGGCCTCTTTCTATCACTCAAACCGCATAATGGCTCTGCCTCTAGGGCAGATTTGCCATAGCCAAGGTTTGGAGGTTGGTCTGGCTGACCTTGGCCTGTCAGCAGTCTTGCTGAGCTCAGACTCATGGGATAGAGGCAGCCATTGCTTCCCTGGCCCACAGAAGCCTCCATGCCTTCATCTGGTTATAGACGCCTCTTCCTGCATGTTCCTTGGCCCTCAGAAATCCCTCCAGGTCGGACCTTTAGCTCATGCTTTCTATGATAATAGAAGTACAAAGGACAGGAGGGGCTTAGCCTCCCACAGGCTGACCTGAGCTTTCTCTCCTTAGAGGTCCTGCCAAACAAGGCTGACAGGGACCAATATGAGCTGCTCTGTCCTGACAACACCCGCAAGCCGGTGGATCAATATGAGCAGTGCTACTTAGCCCGGATCCCTTCTCACGCTGTTGTGGCTCGCAGTGTGGACGGCAAGGAGGACTTGATCTGGGAGATTCTCAAAGTGGCCCAGGTATTCCACCCACCATCCTCTCCCCTGCTTACAGATCTGTGCTCAGATCTTCTTGACATCGGGACGTACTAGAACAGTCCTTGTGTATGTTCAGGGCACAGTGGGGACCCTGTCATGCATTACCAACCTCTCCAGCATCCCCAATTGGGACTCCTCATAGAGTAGCAGGTGTCTTCTCTGGTATCACTATTCACCACCTTTTGGCCAATGACACCTTCTCCATCCAAGGTAGGCCCTCAAGGTCCAGAGCAAATCCCAAGAGGCTCTCCTATAACCCAAAAGGAAAGAGAATCTCTCTTTATCTCTCCATTCCCCCCGACACACACACACACACACACACACACACACACACACACACACACACACACACACACATCCTGACTGCAGAGGGACAGGCTTTCCCCTGCCAGTTCTGTGCCTCTTGGCTGGGGTTGGTTAAGACAACTTCCTCTGGTCCCGCCTACTCATCTGTCCATCACGAGTTTAAGGGGGCAGCCATCCAGTGCCAGCCTCTACACTAGACTCACTTCTTGTTCTCAGCTAGCTCTCAACCACTCAGGAAGACAGGCTCAGAAGCACAGGGGAGGAGAAAAGTGGTATGGTCTTTAAAAAAATACTGGACAAAGACGGTGCTAGGTGATGGAGAGCATGCTTGAATACCTTGTTTCCTGGTACCTCCAAGTTTCTTGTGGTTTTAAAATCAGTTTCCTGGAGTTTTTCCTTGTTCTCTTCAGTCCTGCTTTTTACCTCCCTGATCCCTGTTGCTCTTTGCTGCTCTGTTTTTTTTCCGGAAACAGGAACATTTTGGCAAAGGCACATCAAAAGACTTCCAACTGTTCAGCTCTCCTTTGGAGAAAGACCTGCTGTTTAAGAATTCTGCCATCGGGCTGATAAGGGTCCCCTCAAGAATGGACTACAAGCTGTACCTCGGCCATAATTATGTCACTGCCATACGGAATGTACGGGAAGGGACATGTAAGTACTCAGGAAAAGCCAGGAATGTGGACAACCAGGCAAGTTTAAGAAGCAGCCGTAATCTTTCTGGGGACTGTCAGCCTCTCCTGGTGTTCCTATTTCTGTCATGCTTGTGAGCACAGGGCTGGACTAATGCTGGGTGGCATCAACCATGAGAGGGCCTGGAGGTCACCAAGGGCTTTAAAGGCTGTTCACATTTTAAATGACCTGGGTCGGTACTGGTATCATTTCCTCTGCATAAATCAGGGTATTCCGATGACGCAAAGTTTCTACAGATTACACACCCCTTGCCAATACTATGGTCAACATAGGCATAATGAAGCTGTAGGTTTAGGGAGGTTGATCTTGCCCTGGGTGTCATTGGGGCACTGGAGGTTTGCCTAATAATTTATTCATTCAGTGGATATATATTGAACATCTAGCCACACTGCTAGATGCTGGACTTAAAAACACATACTAGGTTCCGTTGTCCTGGGACTTTCAGGCCAGGGAGAGGACAAATGTTTGAGAGATGGTCACACTACTGAACAACTAATTACAAAGTGAGAAAATGAAAAATAACAACAACAACAAAATAGCAAGGTCCTATGAGAGTGCAAAGCAAAGTCAAACAGACCCTCCTGGCCAAGAGTTGAGCCCCCCCCACGAGAGAGTGATTTGGGGACCAAGCCTAAAAGATGGGCATGTATGTGCACATATATCTGCCAGTCTATCTATCTGTCTGTCTGTCTGTCTGTCTGTCTGTCTTTGCTGGACACTTATTATACTGACCCCATGATAACACTGATTAACTAGGAGGGTACCCTGGTGAGTGAGTTAGGTGTGTCCCTTTCTTTAGTAGCACTTAATTCTCCCATGTGGAAACCTATGACAAACAATGAACATAGAAATGATTGGTTAGTTAAAACTGCTATTTGAAAAAGAAGGAAGAAAGAAAAGTGTTCAGATGTTAGGGTGTCCTGAGGTTAGAGAGTTGGCTTTGCAAAAGAAAAAGTTGGTGAAGCATTAATCTAATTAATCTTTAGCAATAAAAAAAAATCAGGAGTCAAATATTAGGGTGAGAACCTGAAAAATCAGAGAACTAGGGGCAGCCACCAGTTGCTTCCTACCTCCTTTGTTCCTCCATCCAGAAAGGGTCGAGATCCTCCCTCAGCTCTGCTTTACTGCTTCTTGTCCATCTCTCTACAGTCCTCCAAACCTCTATGGCCAGCTAGTGACTAGCTCTGCCCTCTGACTCTAAGCAAGCTTGATTTGTCAGAACACAATCAAAATATCACACAACATTTCCCCCTTTTTTGTCTAAATAAAAAGCAAAGGTTTTGACTAACATAGTAAAACAGTAATGCTATAACTCTATATAAATATATAGGCAAGAATTACATTAACAATGTCTAGTCCATTTGCACTTGACAAATTCAGAGAAAATATTCCATTATCTATCCTATCTTGGTGAGTCTAAAGTGTTGTACCTAATTCAATTTCTATCCTAACTTACATTACCAACCCAAAACTATCTTTTTATGTCTTTCAACTTTATACACTTTACACCTCACTATTGAGTTTCTTTTCTGAATTTGGTAACAAGGGAAACTATAACTATCTAGTTTTCAACTCCATCAGAGACCTGAGAAGGATATAAAATTCCTTGAGTAAACAGAAAGTGCAGAACAAACCATTTCTAAAATTAAGAAATGACAGAAACAGCTGGCTGCCTGGACAGTCACCCAAGGTTTCTCTGTAACATTGGAGCATCCATCTTCAGCCTACAGGCCTAGAATATCTTACAGACTTTATCGTGAAGCCGGGTTTTTGAAGGACTATCTTGCCTTGTCTTGGCAAAGTTTGGCAGTCCTTTCTTTTGTGTCCTGCATGTCTAATTTGGACAGCGTACTATCAGCCATTGAGGCAAGGGCAGTTTCTTGCCCAGTGGCTAACTTTTGCTACAAAGAAAGTAAACTCATATGAAGTTTTTTTGGATGCCCATCATCTTCTCTGAAGTAGATTGGCACTGTCAGGAGCAGGCATGTCTCATTGTCACTAAATAAAAAAAAAAAAGAACCTTGTGTTATTAAAACATCTTAAATGCCATATTCTGTAGATCTCTGAAATGTTTGAAGACAACCTGTCTATCTAAAATAGATCTATTTGACCTTAAAAACATACCTAACATGACTACAAGTTTGATTGTAATAGGTGACTAACTACTGACCTGCATTTATTTATTATCCTAAATAGCTTGTAATAATAACTTTCAAGGACTAGAAATTTACAATATATTGTTAAATAAGCTGCATAGGTACAATACCTTAAACAAGAGTAGAAATGTAAGTACAGTATGTTCTAACAAAAATAGCCTTAAATTTGTATCAATATGCAAAAATATCTTAAACAAGAGTAGAAACATACACAGTATAACAAAAATAACCTCAAATTTGTATCAATATACAAAAGTGCAAACCAATGTAAAACATTTAAAACTAGTAGTTACTTTCTTGGTTTAAAAGTAGATCCCTGAACAATATCCCTGAATCTAATCTCTTTTTTTCAGCTTTTTTCCTGACCATTACCAATAACAACTTGTAAACAACCCCTCTTAAATGATAATAAACATCCATAACCCATTTTTTGGGAATGTAGGCATAGTTCTCTAGACGACTTCCTGCTGGTTGGGGTACTTGTAATCTTTGGGGGACCTTGAGAAAATTCAGGATTATGGTCAAGTTCTGACTGGAGTATTCTGTGAGGCTATATCATCTCAGCAAGCAGCCTTGAAGCTGTTCTGGATGTAGAATTCTGAGGAGACTGTAACAGAGGCATTTTGAGATGCTGGATCACCTGGCAGGATTTCAGGGGTCTTCTTCAATCAAACCTGTTTTTCTTTAACCCAGAATGAATTGACAACTTCTCATTTCATGTGGAAATAAAAGCAGAATCTCTCCCCCAAAGTAACACATCTTTTGACTTAAATTTTGAAGTCAAAATATCTTTAAAATATATAAGTTGGTTGAATCTAGTAGTTTTTATAATCCAGTATCTCTTAGTAGCCAAAAAATTCAAAGACAACACAATAACATACAAGATCCAGCCTCTCTGTGTGCTTCCCATCTTTATATGGCTTATTATATATTTTTATTACTCTATTCCTTTTTAAGGACTTTCTCTACTCTTTTTATTTTCTCTCCCAAGCCTACGTATATTTTTAAGCACACTGTAATGTTTAGAGGTTTTTCTTGTCTGAACCTGTCTTTACTACATATCTGTAACCTTTTCTGTCAGCATGAGCAAAAACCCTAAACCCACCACGCAGCATGTTGGTGGGGCTCTCAAGCCTGTATGAAGTGACTGGGAGAAGCCTCTCTGTACTGTGGTCCATGTGGGAGACTGTGGGAGCCTACCATGCTGCTTAGCTCATGGCAGTTGGTGGTGGCTCCACCTCACAGGCAGTTGTCTAGAGATACATCTCTACACCGCAGCTGGCATGCCCAGTATGGCTCTATTTCTGTGTATTTAGAACCTTTTTTAAGCTTTCTCAGATCTTATGTGGATCCATGCCCCAAGTTGGGTGCCAAGTGAAGCGTCAATCTAATTAATCTTTATCAATAAAAAATATGGAGTCAAATATTAGGGTGAGAACCTGAAAGATCAGAGAACCAGGAGCAGCTGACAGTTGCTTCCTACCTCTTTCATTCCTCCATCCAAAAAGGGCTGAGATCCTCTCTCAGCCCCACCTTACCACTTCCTGTCTCCTCTCTCTACAGTCCTCCAAGCCTCTATGGTCAGCTAGTGGCTAGCTCTGCCCTCTGACTCCAAGCAAGCTTTATTTGTCAGAACACAATCAAAATATCACACAACAGGCTGGGGTCTAGAGAGATGACTCAGTGGTCAAAAACAAGTGTGGCTTTTGAGAGGACCCTACTCTGGCTCCCAGTGCCCACATTAGACAGCTCACAACTGCCTGTGACTCCAGTTCCGGAGGATCTGACGCCCTCTCCCTGCCTCTGAGGGTACTGTACTCACACACACCAACCCACATACAGATACATACACACATATGTAATTAAAATTAAAGAAAAATAATCTTACAGAAGAGGAAAAGCCAAATTTAAATGAAATCAACCGAAGTTGGACTGTCTACCATCTTTGCTTTCCTAGATGATTATGAGTTCCTTGAATGGGATCTGTTTACCTCATCATTTGCATGGAGCAGTCAGCAGCATTGACATATCCCAGACATCAGCCAGGGCTTCTTTTTCCTGACCTCTGGTTCTTCTTCTTGAACTACAGGCCCAGAAAGCCCCAGCACCACCTCACCAGTGAAGTGGTGTGCTCTGAGTCACTATGAGAGACTCAAGTGTGATGAATGGAGTGTTAACAGCGGAGGGCAAATAGAGTGTGAATCAGCAGAGACCACTGAGGATTGCATTGACAAGATTGTGGTATGTCTCTTCTGCCTCTCTAGGGCAGTGTCCCCAACACTGGCCTGCTGGCCCACTGTAAGGCCGAGTCAGCAAGTGTAGCTAGAGTGCTATGGAAACCCCCTTTCTAGAATGCTTGCTTTCCTAGCCTTAGAGTTTGTGGGTCTAAAGGACGCCTTCAGGTTCACTTTGCTCTTTCCATTAGCACAGTGGGAGGGTAATCTGAGCCATGTCCTTCTGAGGGAAACTGTACTATAGCAAGAGTGTCACTGGGCTCATGACACGTCCTGATGAGTGTGGAAGGCCTCGGTTTTGATCTTTCAGGCAAGTACACATTCGCCTAATTGATCAAAATTAGCATTCCTTACTTTCCTATGAGAATCTTCAAAATCCTGAGCCTGAGAAAGAAGAAAATAAATACCCCTTGTCATCAATAACTCAGGAAAAACCCTCTTATTGGGATTGTGTCATATAGGTTGCTTAGCACCTCCCGCTTCATCGTGTCTTGTGAGCTTTTCTTATGTCTTCCAAACCCTGATTTGGTGCTTCTGTCTTAGAGGACACAATGAAGTTTGGCCAGGGTGGGTGCCTGGAGAGGGCAAGGAAGCTCCAAGCTTTCAATCCCCTGCCTCCTTTTCTTTCTATCTTCCTTTCTTTCTTTCTTTTTTTTTTTTTTTTGAGACAGGGTTTCTCTGTGTAGCTTTGCACCTTTCCTGGATCTCACTCTGTAGCCCAGGCTGGCCTCGAACTCACAGAGATCTGCCTGCCTCTGCCTCCTTATCTTGCTCCACAGAGCTCTCTACCGCCCAATTGGTCTATTCTTTGAGTTGAACCTTTGGTTGTTGCTGTAGTTACTGCTGTAGTTGCTGGTGGTAGAATTCTGAGACAGGGTCTCATGGAGCTGAAGTTGGTCAGTTGTTGGCTGAGGCTGAGAATGACCTGCTACAGCCATCATTCTGCTTCTACCTCTGGTGTGTTGGGAGTATGTGCCTCTATGCCAGTACCTAGGCTTAGGGGTTGCTTAAGACAGAACCCTGGGCCTCCAGTATGCTAGGCTGGCACTCTACCAACTGAGCTGTAGTTGCAGTTGGATATTGGATAGCGAACCAGTAAATATACGGAAACAAAGTAATATCTATTGACAACACTGGGATTTCTTGCCACTGTCAAC
This sequence comes from Peromyscus eremicus, assembly GCF_949786415.1. Taxonomy (NCBI): domain Eukaryota; kingdom Metazoa; phylum Chordata; class Mammalia; order Rodentia; family Cricetidae; genus Peromyscus; species Peromyscus eremicus. The sequence continues at coordinate 97,436,894 of NC_081422.1, read as the reverse complement.
TGATCTTTCTGGAGTTTCCTAGCTCTGCTTTTGAGCTCTTAAAAATAGCCGTGTGCTTTCTAAGCTATCTATCACAAAGCAAAGCAGACCATCAACTCTGCTCTTCTGTCTACATTTTAAAATATTACATTGTTGTAGCTCCATTCCATTTTATTGTTTTGTCTGAGTCAAGGCAAGAAAAAAATCAAACCAAATTAATGCAAAGCATGCTAACTCAAACCTGAGTCTATAAAGTATAGTTATACTAACATCTAGGTGAGTCTGACTGATCATTTGGGGGTCTAGTACCAAGATCTACTGTTGCCCTGGCTTTACAACTTGTGCTGGGAAGGACTTTCAAGGAGACAGCCTAGAAGGGCAGGTGACACAGGAAACAGTAGTAACTCTTCATTTGCTGTGACTTGCTGTATTTGCAGAATGGAGAAGCTGATGCCATGACCATGGATGGAGGCTATGCCTACATAGCAGGCCAGTGTGGTCTGGTGCCCGTCCTGGCAGAGAGTTACGGTGAGTGATGCAGAGTGCCTGCCTCTGTGCTTTCTTCTTTCTGGGTCATGGGGAGAGGAGAATCACAGTCCAGTTTATCTCACAGCCACTATAAAGTGCCCCCTTCCTGAGCTCCTACCCAGACTCTGGGACTCCCTCACCTAGAATCTCCAGATGCCTTAAAGGACGAGAATGGTGGTACCCTCAGTCTTTGCTATGAGATTTCTGGTATAAAAGGGATCCCACTGCAGAGGCCATATGGGGTGTCTGAAAAGTCTTGCAAATGTCCAACACTCTTGCTTTTCCTACTACCTTGTTGCGGGACAAATACATTCAGTTAATTAACATCACATTGCAGGCTTGGTGCATAGCAAGTGAGACACTTGAAATGCAGTTTGTGAATGAATCTGAGAGGTCAGCAGCCAGGGGAACTCGCAGCCTTATTGTCAACCAGTGATGTGTGCAGTTTTAGCCACTCTTTTTATATTTTAGTAGCTTCATGAGGAAGGCATGATTTTCCAACCTAGACATAAATGTTTAATGGTTTATTTTCTTTCCTCCAGAGAGTGCTGATTGTAAATATCGCCCAGAAGAAGGTGAGTTGAAACTGGTAATCCTGGCCACTGGAAGGTAAATTCTCATTGTTGGGAAAAGTGGTTAGGTGAGTTTATAAGTCAATGGAAAGATCCTATTTTAGAATGCAAAGTGTTGTGAGAGGGTAGTAATCGATCAGTATGGCTGTGTCCCTACTCTTGTTATGACTTAGACTTTGGACTTCTCCTTTCCTCTTATAATGTAGGTATTGTCTTCTGTTAGGACTCATGAGAGTATCGAGGGATTCAGAATTTACGAATGGTTTAGGATCCTAGAAACCAATCTAGGCTCTTCCCATTGCTTCCCACCATTTTTTTTTCTTTTTTTTTTTTAAATTTATTTATTCATTATGTATACAGAAGAGGGCGCCAGATCTCATTACAGATGGTTGTGAGCCACCATGTGGTTGCTGGGAATTGAACTCAGGACCTCTAGAAGTGCAATCAGTGCTCTTAACCTCTGAGCCATCTCTCCAGCCCCCGCTTCCCACCATTTTTAATTACATGAAGTTTTCAGAGTTTTAATGAGATTTAGCACTGGCCAAAGAACCTTACTTATGTGGTCCTTGCAGGACTGAGTAGGGAGCTTCAAAATATTGATGTCTAGGAGTGTGGCATTTTCTGATCATCCAACTAGACTGGGCTCAGGAACCAGATTAACCTGTATCTCACTAGGGCTTTGATTAGGGATAGATCTGAAATGATGGCACAAGAGCAAGCAGGAGGTTGGACACTAAAGTGACATCAAGCCCCAGTGCTCAGTTTCCACAGAACCATGAGTGTACAACACCGGCCTTGCCCCTGCATCTGAACACAGCCTTCCAATTCTTAGCGTATCTAGAAAGTCATCATCATCATCATCATTATTATTATTATTATTATTATTATTATTATATTTCAAGACAGGGTTTCTCTGTGTAGTTTTGGTGCCTGTCCTGGATCTCACTCTGTAGACCAGGATGGCCTCGAACTCACAGCGATCTGCCTGGCTCTGCCTCCCGAGTTCTGGGATTAAAGGCATGCATCACCACCACCCGGTGAAAGAGTCATTATTATTCAATGGATAATAAGGATTGTTTCCTGTTGGAGAGAATATTCTGAATTAATTAAAAAAGAAAACAGAATCATAGGTTGGCGTTCTAGTCCCTATTAGAGAGCATGTTTGTGCTGCCAAAAACGACAACTGACTTGGTCTTGGTGTTTCCATTTTGCATGTTTACTCTGGTATAAAACCATATTCTCCTTATGAGAAGCTGTCTGGTCTGATTAACCCCAGTACATGTTCATTTATAAACTGTCAGAGTTACATTAGCTTTTTGGTATCCATTTCTTGGATTTAATACTTTGGAAAGTGAGTTGCTGGTGTTTTTTTTTTTTTTTTTTAACTCCAGTAACCTTAACCTTATGCATACAGGTAAGGATTATATGTCAGCCATTTCTCTAATGATAAGGTGTTAATACTTTTTGTATTTATTTTCACATTTTATGGGTGCACGTGTGTGTGGGGGGGCACATGCGCATGTTTGTGACGTGACATTATAGAGGTCAGAAGTCAACCTCAAGTGGCATTTCTCAGGAGTCGTCCAGTTTGTCTTATGAGACAGGGTCTTTCATTAGCCTGGAGTCCCATTAGTAAGTTAAGCTGGCTGTCATTGAGCTCCAGGAGTCTGTCTGTCTCTGACATTATAAGCACATAACACACACACACACACACACACACACACACACACACACACACACATACACATACACACACATACACACCATGCCTGGCTTTTTTACATGGGTTCTGAGTCAGAACTCCAGTCTTCATGCTTACATGGCAAGTACTTTACCAACTGAGCTGTGTCCCCAGCCCATTATTTTTTTATTTTAAAATTGATATACAAAAACATTTAAAAACTGTACATAATCATGGGGCACCATGTGATCTTAGCGCTTTGCTTTTGAAATTCTTCCTGCTAGACTGTTCCATGATTCACTAGAGTCAGCTCTTGCGGAGTTCCTTTCATGACACAATGTGCTATTTAGGACATCTTTGCTGTTTCATGAAGACAGTGGCGTCTGTTGGAAGCAGATGCTCTGGGAGGCCCCAGTGATATTAATAGTTGTTTGGGGGGCATCTTTCCCGTAGGGTATTATGCTGTGGCAGTGGTGAAGACATCCAACCGTGACATCACCTGGAATAATCTGAAAGGCAAGAAGTCCTGCCATACTGCAGTAGACAGAACTGCTGGCTGGAACATCCCCATGGGCCTGCTGTACGAGAGGACTCAAAGCTGCAAGTTTGGTGAGCAGAGCTGGGGAAGGAGCTTGGCACATAGAGAAGAGGGGTCCTGAGGAGGGCTGTGGGATCCAGGTCCATTAAAGTGAAATTTCATAAAAGTGAACCTCAAGGAAATAGCAAAAAGGACTAGAAAGGCTGAAGAGCTGAGGAATGGAGCCACCGTGCTTTGTCACAGGTGCATGTAATGGCTTCAGGGGGTAGACATTTACTTTTCTCTCCCACGAAGATGACCAGATGTGAGCATTCCATGGCTGATAAGGTCTTGAAGGCTTCTTCCTTCTTTCTGCTCCACAATTCCCAACATAGCACTTCCATGTTCAAAGCTATCTTATGGTTGCCAAGGTCTTCATGATCTAGGCAAGAAGGAGAGCAAATGGAAATTTACACCAACTATGAGCAGTGTTTGAGGAGCCTTCTGGACATCCGAGCAATTATTTTTGATATAACTTCCTATTATGAGGATCTTAGGTGTGTCATCATGCACCTAACTACACATACCTACCACATATCAAACTAGATTTTTGTTACCGAGGAACGAAGCAAAATGGACATTGGGTAGATAGTAAGTGATCCCTGACATGGGGGTTCTATGATATGATTTGGGGGGGGGGTTCCTTGGTTTCATAAGGTGTTGGTCATCTCATTGAGTTCCTGCTTAGCTCCCAGGATTCTTCTGTTTACTATGTGTCCTCTGAATATCCTGAGTGGAGTTTGTTTCTACCTCCGTAAGTTTCTGAGTAGACGATCCCAACAGACAGATGTTGACAATGGCTTTGCTTTATGTTGGCTTCCTGGGTTCTTCTTTCCTGATGCTTCCAAATTTGGGCAACTCCTTAAAAAAAAAAAAAAAAAAAAAAAAAACGAGAGAACTATAAACCTGACTGTAAACCCTACATCCCTAGCATATGCAGGGACTGGAAATGAGGACACATCTCTGAACTAAGATGCTCTGGTACCTCAGAAACAAAGTACACTTGGAGCCACGGGCAGAAAGCACAGGCTCCTGACCTCTGACCTCTGACCCCTAGGCCCCCTGGACCTCCTGGACTTTCACAGCCATGAAAGCAGCCAAAATGCAGGGAACATTCCCTATTCTTCTCTTAAGCTTTGAAATGAAAGGGGAAACTCAAACAAACACCAACAGAAGCAGTGGTACAATCTTAGAGATTCCATTTCTTCGTTCTTCAGGCTGGAGATGCTGCTGCCCAAGGATCCCCTCCACCCTGAAGTGGGTAGCTCACAAATACCTTCCCCCACCTTGACAGGCTTCCTTTAAAGGCCTAGAGTCTGGAGATTCTGGGTTGGTGGGTGGCAGGTTGCAGAGTGAATCATTTAATACCTTGCCAGGCGTTAAGTAAACCACTCGAAATGACACACATACACACATACACACACACACACACACACACACACACACACACACCAAAAACAAAACCCTGACTTTCTCTTGTTCTTTGGCCCAGATGAATATTTCAGTCAAGGCTGTGCTCCTGGGTATGAGAAGAATTCCACTCTCTGTGACCTGTGTATGGGCCCAAGCAAATGTGCCCAGAACAATAAAGAGGGCTATTATGACTACACAGGGGCTTTCAGGTGAGTTTTCCAACCCTAACATATATAATGATGCCCTAGTTTTGACCAGATTCCTTTTAGGAACAGAGGTGAAGTCTTGTGTTATTAGTCTGTTAAGTGCTGTACATATTAGGATGAGAGATTTTCCCACCAAACGTAGAGATGGCATGTGAAGGAGCATCTCAGTCCCCACAGAGCTCTGCCTGCCTGAGCCAGCCATCAGACAATGAGGCTGACAGGTAATGCTGCTTAGCAGTTCTCAACTGGGGGCAATTTGCCTCCTAGAGAACACTGGTAATGTTTAGAGATGCTTCTGATCGTGGTGATGTTGGCAGGGGGTGCCTCCAGCATCGAAGAGGTAGAAGTAGATAAATGCCTGCAACACATAAGTCAGCACTAATTAACAAAGTCCCAAATGTCACTAGTGCCAAAGCAATGTTACCTTCTCATAACTGACAGAAGACTGAGTCAGGGGTTTGCCTCAAGCTTTTCCATGCTAACCAAGAACCATACTCATCTTGAGGTAGAGAATACTGAAGAACATGACTTCTAAATTCTTCTTTACAATAATATTTTATAGAATATCTACCATTTTTTAAACTTGAAAAATTAAAATTTTAATTACTGTGGTGATATATTGTGTACCCCAATACGCCCCGGGCAGGACTAGAGAAATGTACCACTACAAATTACATGTATGAGTGTGTGCTGTGTGCAGGATGCCTGTGGGGGCCAGAAGAGGGCGTCAGATCCCACAGAGCTAGAGTTATAAGCAGTTGTGAGCTTCCTGATGTGGGTGCTGGGAACAGAGCTCAGGTCTTCTGTAAGAGCCGCTTAACTGCCCAGCCACCTCTCCAGCTCCACATCTGCCATTTTTTGTAGGACATCTGTCCACCTTGTTAGGGTATGATGGCTTAGCGACTCTTTTGCCTTAGACCTTCTGTTATGTGATAGCTCAGGAATCCGTGGTTGATGCTATTACAATTGAACCTCTCAGTAACAAAAGGAAAAGCAAAGGACATCTCAACATGCCATTAAGAACCAAACTCGGGAGAGAAAGTATGAACCACACCACACACACTCCTGATCATACAAAAGAGAATGTGTGGGATGTAGGGTCTTAGGATTTGGAAGATGTAAAATGCACCACTCCCTTTGACCTTTTCCTTGACCTTTTTGCTGGTGGTAGCATGTTTGAGAACTACAGGTCAAGGAAAAAGGATCCCACTTTGCTTGTAGAAACATATTTAAAGGGCTTCATTTTCCAAAATGTTTTATAAAACTCAGATATGACATGCAACCATCCAACTGACAGACTCTTAGCTTAAAAGAAAATGCAGCACAGTCAGTTCAGGGCACAATAGACATTCACTTTTTCAGTGACTAGCCACAGAAATTTTGGAGAACTGCAGGAAGAGGCAGGTGATTTCCCTTGAAGCAAGAGGGGGAAAGGAGTGGGCCCACTGTTTAAGAGTCGGATTGACCTGGGTCAGTGAGTAGGTACTGCAGCATACACTGGTACAGCACCTGCACGTGTCCACTTTCCAAGGACTTCGGGAAACCGGTGGAACCGTACACAACAGAGTTAATGTTGCTGGTATTTCTTTCTTGGAACTTCTGGGATGTGTCTAGTGGTTCAGAACTCTGTTCTCCATCCAAAATACTCTTCCCAGATGTATATGGGGCTTGCTAGAGTCAAGGGCATATGTGTCAGGCTTCGCTATATTTTCTGTTTCTCAAAAGAAAAAAAGAAAGAACAGGAGAGAGGGATGGAGAGAAGAAGAGGAGAGATAAAGAAATGAAGGAAAAAAGGAAAACAAAACAACTCAAAAGAGAAACCCCTGCATGCTCCCTGAAAGTTAAAATTATTTTTTAAAATGGACTAAGGATACCACAAATTGAAATTTGTGATTGAGTTGCAGTCTCTCAAAAATGTGGCACAGGCATTTGGAGCTTCAAAAATATGAAGGGGTGGAATTTCTCATCCACATTTCAGATAAATAAGGAGTTATGGGAATCAGAAAACAGATTCACCGTCCCCCATGTTCATGTTGGGGAAAGGATATAATCTACTGAGGAACTGTGCTAAAAATTATGATGTAGAGGGTGGGAGACGGCTGTGTCAGTAAATGCCTGCCACACATACATGAGGACCTAAGTTTGGATGCCTAAAATCCACATAAAAGCCAGGCACGAATGTGTGTGTCTTTAACCTCAGCACTTGTGGGTGAGGGATGGAAAAAGGACAGGTGGATCCAGGGAGCTCGCTAGCCAGCCAATTTAGACAAACTGAGGAGCTCCAGGTTCAGTAAGGGACCATGTCTCAAAAAGATGGAGAGTGATCAAGGAAGATATCCAATGTTGACCTCTACCTTCTGCGTGTGTGTATGCATGTCTACACACCCACACCCACCCACATGAATGTGCATATGTGCCCTCCCCCTCCCCATGCACAAAGAATAAAGAAAGAAATTATGTAGTATGTGGAGCTGAGCTTGTGGAACTGTATAGCAACTTGGAGCCTTTTGTTTTCCTTATTCTTCATGGTGCTTAGTGATAGAATGGTCCTAACACTTGCCGATGTCAGGTGGCACCTCTGAATGACGTGTGTCAATCTGACATCCTATCTTCTCTCCCCTCCATATCTGGACCTCTTTAGGTGTCTCGTGGAGAAGGGAGATGTAGCCTTTGTGAAACACCAGACTGTCATGCAAAACACTAACGGTATGTGTGCACTGTCTTCTGTTCCCTTACAGAATCTGGATCACTGGGATTTGCTGGGGTTCTTTCTTGCCACCAGAGGGTTATCCTGATCTTGGTTCCTTGTGTCACCTTAGATTTCTTTTGTGCTTTTAAACTAAGTCTCTGATTTCTAGGCCTTGACTCTGCACTTTTCATAATGATCCCATAGTCTATGGCCTTCTGGCTACAGTTTATATAGGAGACCTAGCCTTCCATCTCCTTCAGCCCCTCTGATTGCCACGCTGCTATTTTCACGCAGAGAATGCTGGCATTGTAAACTCCATCGGCACAAATGCAAATCCTTCATAGTTCTCGTCTCATAGCTTCTGACCCTAAACAGAGAACATTGTTGTAATTCCCTGCCAGTCCCTCCCCTTATCTCTCCATAGAACCACAACAGTACTTGGGAATTAACCCAAGGCCTTGTTCAAGCTTAAGCAAGTCTTTACCACTTAGGGTGGCGGAAGCAAGTTTGCTATATTAAAATTAAGTTGAATTAACTGTTTCACACCTATATGAGCACACTCACATGCAATAGAATTCATGACTACTGTAGTGACCAAAAAATTATAAACATTCCAAATACCTATAAATGGAGGGATGGTTTAAAAACACTATTCTATGCCACAGAAGGTCCAATTGCTTAAAAGAATGACCTCAATTTACATAATGGTACAGAAAAAGCTGTAAGGTATACACGTGTAGAATGAATCTTACACTATCACCACATATACGTAGCTGAGAAAGAGCTACAGGAGTTTATATATCCTAAGATCTAATGCTAAGAAAAACTGTAAGCTTGTAACATCATGTAGAGCCATATATAGGTAAAGAAGTATAAGAGGCACAGATGGAGCCAGGCCATGGGGTAGTGGTGGCGCACGCCTTTAACCCCAGCACTCGGGAGGCAGAGGCAGGCGGATCTCTGTGAGTTCGAGGCCAGCCTGGTCTACAGAGTGAGTTCCAGGACAGCCAAGGCTACAACAGAGAAACCTTGTCTTGAAAAACAAAACAAAACAACAACAACAACAAAAAGTCATGATGGAAACACAAATTGTGCTTTCAAGGATTGGAGCCATAGGAACCAGTGGGCTTTGGGGAGTGCAGAAGTGAGGATTTTTAGTTTATAAGTAGACGCATTTAAAAATATGATAACTGGGGTTGGGGATTTAGTTCAGTGTAGAGTGCTTGCTTAGCAAGCGCAAGGCCCTGGGTTCAGTCCTGAGCTCCGGAGGGGAGGGGACGACACCTAAGGAGATAAGCACTTGAATAAATCTAAGTCATACCGTTGATGTTTAAAAATATGATAACCTTGGTCTCACATAGCATTTATTCAATTATGGAAAGAGTGTTCTGTGAACAATGAATGAAAGAGAAAGGTCGTAATCCTGCTTTATGGGAGAGAAATGAAAACTGGCAAAATAAAATGTCAAGAGGAACCATGGAAAGCCTCAGGTCGGGCAAAGGTTTTTAAACTGATTGAATAAGTAATTAATTATTGCAAAGAGAATACAGAGAAGATTAGGCAAGCAGCTGAGACAGGATGTTTTTCCCTGGGACTAGCAGGAAGTTGAACTCAAAGTGTTGTTGCTGATTTAAAAGCACCCTCTGGAGCAGTTCTTTTGTTTGGAGATGTGATGTGTGCAGAGATGGAGAAACTAACTGGCTTAGAGCATCACGTTCTTTCCATGCTGGAGCCAGAAGTACAAAGGCTTTGGGATTTTGTTATTGTCTGAGACAGGCCTCACTATGTAGACTAGGCTGGCCCTAGACTCCCAGAGATCCATTTGTCTCTGCCTCCCAAAAGCTGAGACTTAAGGTGTGCACCACGATGCCTGGCCTTTTAAAAAATGCTTTGTTGTTCTTTCGCTTTGGAATTTAATAGAAATGAAGATCTTTTTTTAGAACAATACCCATAGAACATGGATTCTTTTTGTTTGGCTGAGAGGGAAGATCAGTAAGGAGCGGTCACGGGTAATCTCTTGTGACTTGAGTACCACCTGCAGCCCGCATGAGTGTCCCTTCCTCCCAGCACTGTCACAACCCTGCACATGTGCTTCTGCTGGTCGGAAGGCACAGACTCTCCAGTGGGTCAGTGCCCCTCCCCCCACCCAGTAACTAAAATGATCAGATTGGCTGATCCACCCTTTTTTTCTACCCAGGAAAGAACACTGAAGCATGGGCTAAGGATCTGAAGCAGGACGACTTCAAGCTGCTGTGTCTTGACGGCACCAGGAAGTCCGTGGATGAGTTTGCCAGCTGCCACCTGGCCCGAGCTCCAAACCACGTTGTGGTCTCACGGAAAGAGAAGGCAGCCCGTGTTAGCACAGTGCTACTTAACCAGCAGGTATGGACTGTCCGGGGCAGGTTGTTTGGGGTTCAGAGCTAAGCAAAGCTTCAGGGTGGACATTCACTTTCTGAATCACAGATCGTGGATCAGAATATCCAAGTTCAAATCTCAGCTCGGCAGCTTCCTATCCATGTCACCTTAGATGTATACGGCTGAACATTTCCATTCTCCATTTCCTCACATATTAAGAGGAAATGATAATATGGACACCTGTTTCTCAGTTAATAAAAAAAAAAGTGAAGTAATGCACACAAAAGGGTTAGGAGATGTGTGTCTAATGGGGAGGCTCACAGCGTGTTAGCTGGGACTGGATCCCTCCGACCTGGCCCTGCTTCTGTGGAACTCCTAGTCACTAGAGACAAGTTCCCACCTGACCCACAGAGCCCTCAGGACCTGGAATCTGCCTTCCAGCCCCTTTTGACCTTGACTCAGGGATTCCTTTATTTTCCTCAAGTATGTTTTTCTGAAGATGAAGATGACAGGTCCTGCTTCCTAATGTTCTTGCATACAAGTCTTGAGGACCAGAAGTGATTTCTATTTCTCATGCTTAGACCAGCTTACCATGTTCTTAACAATCTGGAAAATAGAAGACTCTCACCCTCAGAACAACCCTGTCAGGGCCAGCCTCAGGGGTAGGGGAGTGAGGGGTGGGCGGTGGGGGGAGGAAGGGGAATATTTACCGGACTGCTTGAATACTTCAATCTCTGGGGCTCCTCTACACACAAACATCGCCCTCCCTTCTGGTATAGCTTCCTGCCTGTTAATTTGTCCTTAGTTTTAAAAGAAAAGAAAACAAAATAGGATAGCATGTCTTCAAAAGCCCCTTTAAAAGCACATGGTGATAATATCAAGTGATGTTTCTAGTTTGATATTAGATTTGCGTCAAATAATCTTACAACAGCTCACAGAGTTTCATATCAGTGTTACTGCTGTTTACTTTTTGATTCACTGTGAAATTCATTAACCTTTTCACGGTGTTTTAAACCTCTGCTTCTTGTGTAGATTTTTTTAAAAATGCTGTGTCAATTATAAAAGAGTTTAAAATGAAAAAGAGAGCACATGATGATAATAATGATCGTTTAAGGATATTCCTTGTGTATGACAGGAATGCTAGACTGACTTCTTAGCATCATTATTTACAACCTTGAGAGGCTGGGAGAAGCTACGTGGCTGGTCCAAGACAAATTTACAATTTATCCAGAATGAACTTCCAGTGGTTTCTTTTTACCATTCCTGAGAGAGCTCATATCTGATGTCTTTGGGCAACAATACTGGAAGGGGCATGTTATTTCTTCTCACTTCCTATAAGCACCTCCAAGGCAGTCAAGTCATGAAATGGAAAAGAGATCCGAAAAGGTGGGAGCGGGTAGTTGAGAGGGGTGGGAAGTCTCAGGACAGTAAGACAGAGGATGTCACAGAGGACTCTGGAGGTATTGTGGAAACACATAGTTCAGGTTCAGGCGGGTAAATGGCAGATGAGGGAGGTGGAAAGTTCCCAAGGCATACTCTGTAGCTTTCTTTTGTTCCCAGGGCTGGCTTGGAGCTTCCAGCCTCCTGCAGTGCAGGTGTTTCCCACTGCTCAGGGATGTATGTTCACATGTATTTTCTGTTCATTTGACAGACTTTATTTGGACACAGTGTAACTGACTGCACTAAGAATTTCTGTTTGTTCTCATCGAACACCAAGAACCTTCTGTTCAGAGATGACACCAAATGTTTGGTTAAACTTCCAGATGGCATCACATATAAAGAATACTTAGGAGCAGACTATGTCCAAGCTGTTGGTAACATGAGAAAATGCTCAACCTCACGTGAGTAGAATGAGCAGGGTGGACAAGTTGCAAAGAAAACCCAGTGATGGGTTCCAGAATGGCAGTTATAATACAGAAGTCAAGCATGGCCCTTAGGAAATAGCCATATGGGCCAGATAAAACCTGTCACAGACAACAGGGTGGGTTATATGCACATGTAGTAAGGGGACCGACCACAGATCCAGGATACTAGGGGAGTGAACTTATTATATGTACATAATCTCATCTTATTTCTAAGAAGATTAAAAAAAAGGGGGGGGGGAACCAAACTTATTAGAGGTCCTTGTCCAATATGGCAACCACTAGCAAGATGTGACTACTTAAATTTAAATTACAGCTGAATTAAATCAAGATATCATTTCCTCAATCCCATTCAGCTACAATTTTAGTGAAAAGTAGCCGTAGCAAAAAGAGAATATTGCAGAACATCTTAGACAGCTCTGATCTGCAGAATGTCAATAATGATGTGTTCCAAGCTCATCTGGAATGTCAGAGTCCAGGAACTGAAACAGAATAAAATACAGTTTTTCAGTCTGTTTTGGGATTAGTTGAATCCCTTGAAAGCATTTGGAAAATGTGAGGGAATCCATGTGGTGTAAGGTGATTAGTCTTCAGTTGTAGCCTGTAGGTGAGTCTTGGTCCTGACTTAAGTTGCTGTCCGAGAGATACAGCTTGAGTGAGTCTGTGCTGGTTCAGGGCGATGGCACTGTCAAGGTTTCCACATGTGGGTTGGCAAAATGGGTCAGCGGGTAAAAGAGCTTGTAGCATCAAGCTTGTAGCTTGATGACCTGAGTTTGATCCCCAGATCTGACAGTAGAAGGAGAATACACACACACACACACACACACACACACACACACACACACACACACACACACACACAGACAAGTTGCCACGTGCAATTCTAGTGTAAGCAATGTGCTTGCTTAGGTCCATTGTTAGAAAATCCAAGTCACTCTTTCCTTGACCTTTATGCCGCCCAAGGTGACAGTCCAGCGTTGCTGTTCTCCATCCTATCCCTAGACTCAGCTCAGAAGTTGTTGGGGACTACCAGCCACCATCTGCCTAAAAATCTCAGGGAAGAGTCTTTCTGGACAACTTCTAGCTATATGAATTCAGGTGCAGAGCCTCACCCAGAAGGAAAGTCATGTTACAACATCTACATCCTTGGTGTAGGGTCCTCCCTGCCCTGCGGTAGGCACAGGAGCCATGTAGGCAAGTAGAGATGAGCATTGGAGGAATGGGCCACAACACGCATCAGAACAGCAGAACAATGATCTTTAGCACCTTTATGTTACACTGAGCTGTCCATTCACTAAACAGTTCATAAATACGAGTGTTCTGAATGCCCTCCATCTCTCTTCTCTCTCCAGGACTCCTGGAAGCCTGCACTTTCCACAAAAGTTAAAAATCCAAGAGGAGGGCTGCCACTGTGATGGAGATGGGTGATCCATGGGCTTCCCTTGGCCTCCATGACCCGAGGGGGTTCAGGAAAACTGTGTCTATCTTCACATAGAGCACAAAATAAAAATGACTATTGACTTTATATTTTCCAAGCTCCGTTCTTTTCTAAATGTTTTCACCAGGATTTCTTTATACAATCTGACTATGTTTGCAACTGAACCTTGTCTTCTGAGCTCAAGATTCAGGTAGTCGGGGCTGGAGAGATGGTTCAGGAGTTAAGAGCATTGTATGCTCTTCCAGAGGACCTAGGTTCAATTCCCAGCACCCACATGGGGGCTCACAACTGTTTGTAACTCCAGTTCCAGAAGCTCTGATGCCCCGTTCTGCTCCACGGGATCCTGAATGCTTTGTGGGGCTCGTAAGCTAACACAACCACATACCTATAAAAATAAAAGATAAGAAAGTAATTAAAAAAAATAAAAAAAAACATTTTTTAAAAAGTAAAAAGGTTCAGATAGTCTTTTCCACAGCTCTGTGTGGGGTCCACAGACACAGCTCCAGGGTCCAGCCCAAGAGACCCTTTGAAAGGGTCTCCTAGGTCTTCCTAATAGAATCAAATCTATATGGCTACAGCTTTTGCTAAAAATCTTCTTTTGAGCCTGAGAACATATTGATTTCTGTCATCAGTCAGTGGGCTGGGGGTCCTTTTACATCACCCAACTAGACATCATGGGCAGGCAAGCTGCGAAAAGTTTTTCAAGTGCTGGTCATTGGGAGCTTTGGTATACAGGGTGTTCCACAGTAGGGTGCGGGGATGCTGCAGGAGGTGGGCAGGCAGGCCAGATGGCGCCCTCTACTGTTACAGTTCTCCTTTAGGACAGGTGCTGTCACTGAGCAGAGCTAAGTCATTAAGGGCCGGTGTAGTCATTAAGGGCCGGTGTAGGTGCTGCTAATTAGGAGGTCAAAATGTTCCATGACCCAAGGTCTTGGCTTATTTGTACAAGGTGAACATCAAAAGGAGTGCTTCAAATAAGAATGGCCCAAGAGCTCAACATTAACACTGACAGTGATTTTTTAGCAGATTTTAACGATCTTCCCAGTGCCTAGGGAGAGTTGGGGTCCTGCTGCTGTTTCATTTCTACCCTATCTCCTCCCCTTTCCAGTCCACTTTCCTGTAAGGTACAGCTCATTCTCTCCCCCTCTACCCCCCCCCCCCCATGTATTAGTAATAAGTAGTTGGCTGAAGAGACTAGTCATCAGCTCTACCCACTTCCCACCCTGACGTAAATCACTGCACCTGCCAACTCTTAAACCACCTTCCTTCTTTATTCTTAAGTAAGCATGTTTCCTGCACTTCTTGAAGATGTCTATCCTCCCTTTCTTTCTTTCTTTTTGGTTTTTTAGACAGGGTTTCTCTGTGTGACAGCTCTAGCTTTCCTGAAATTTGCTTTGTGGACCAGGCTGGTCTTGAACTCACAGAGGTCCACCTGTCTCTGCCTCCCGAGTGCTGGGATTATAGGTGTGCGCCACCACTGCCCGCTATCCTCCCTTTAGTGGGATGTTTTTCCCTCTCTGATATGGCTGCCCTCTTTGATTCCTCTCTCTCTCTGTTCACTCGTGGTCTGAACTGTGACCTTATTCAACTAGTCTGGATATCTTAAGACTTCTTCTTGACCCAATGTTCCCCATTCTTTTCAGATTCCCTTCTAGCAATGGGAATGACCTCTGGGCATCCATAGTCAGAGTCGTGACCCAAGTCTCCAGCATTCTCCTTCTATGCCTCCTTCCACCTGTGGATCTGTTATATAGAATCTTACAGCAAACAGAAACCCAACATATCAAAGACTGGGGCTGGGGGTGTAGTTCAATGATAGCTTACTTGCTCCGAGTTTGATCCCCAGTGTCACAAACTAAACAAAACTAATAAGCAAACAAACAAAACCTGAGGGAATCATCTTCTATGCTGTGATAAAACACTGTGACCAAGGCAACTTATAAGAGAAAGCGTTTAATTTGGCTTATGGTTTCAGAGGGTGAGGGTCCATGTTGGCAGAGCAAAGGCATGATTAGAGAAACATCTGAGAACTCACATCTACATCCACAAACATGAGGCAGAGAAAGAGAGAGAGAGCGCACACTGGTAATAGCACAAGTCTTTTGAAACCTCAAAGCCCGCTCCCAGTGACACACCTTCTCCAACAAGTCAACACTTTCTAATCCTTCCCAAACAGTTCAACCAACTAGGGACCAAGTATTCAAACCTATGAGCCTATGGGGGCCATTCTCATTCAGACCACCACACTGAGGGGGGGAGAGAGAGAGAGAGAGAGAGAGAGAGAGAGAGAGAGAGAGAGATCATTTGGGGGCTAGAGAGATGACTCGGTGATTCCCACTCTTATTGGTTAATAAAGAGCTGACTGGCCTGTTAGCTGGGCAGGAGAGCCAGACTAGGAGGATGCTGGGAATAAGAAGGGCAGAGTCTTGGAAGTTACCAGCCAGATGCAGAGGATGCAGGATGTGTACAAAATGAGGTAACAAGCCATGAAACATAATAGAACTTAGATAAGAAATATGGGTCAATTTAAGTTGTAAGAGCTAGTTAGTAACAAGTCAAAGCTATTGGCCTAGCATTCAAATTAATTTTAAGTTTCTATGTGGTTATTTGGGAGCTGGCCAGCGGTCCTGATGAAAAACTCCACCTACACACCTCCTCCAACAAGGCCACACCTACTAATCCTTTACAAACAGTTTCACCAACTGGGGACCAAGCATTCAAATATATAAGCCTATGGGGCCATTCTCAATCAAACCACCATGCAGCCTAACCTATATAGTCTTAAGATATCCAACTCACCAACCTCTGCTCCACCAATCTCCACCAAGTGTGAGATCTTATATCATCCTCACTTAAAAAAAAAAATCATTGTTTAAACATTATCAGATGAAAATTTGTTGGGGTTAGATGGTAGAAAGGTGTGTTTGTGTATGCCCGTGTGTGTGTGTGTGTGTGTGTGTGTGTGTGTGTTTTTAAAAACAGGTTCTCATGTTATCCAGGCCAGCCTCAAACTTGCTATGCAGCTAATGATGACCTTGAACTGCTGAGCTTTCTGCCTCCACGTCCCAAGTGCTAGGATTATAGGTGCTCACCACACCTGGCTCAGTTGTTCTTTTAGTTTCTTAGGAAACCTTCATGCTATGTCATGTAGTGGCTATACCATGCTGTTCCCACCAACAGTGTCTCAGGGTCCCCTTTCTCCACACTCTCACCACTGTTTGATATGTTCTGACTTTTTAATAGTAGCTATCTTCATGAGTGTAAGGTAGTAGCTCATAGTGGTTTTGATTTTCATTTCTCTAATGGTTAGAGATGTTCAGCACATTTCATATTCCTATTGATAACTTGCCACATGTGGAAAATGTCTCTTCAAGTCATTTTAACATATTTATTTTTATTTGTGTGTGTGTGTGTGTGTGTGTGTGTGTGTGTGTGTGTGTGTGTGTGTGTAGTTAGGACCATAAAAAGAAAAGAAACAGAATGTGTCATGATTACTGATAGTCCTGGTACTTCACCTGATAATAATAATTTATAACCTGTCTATTTAAAGCTGACATCCTCAACACTTCTCTTGGACCTGAAGCCCTTTATCAAATGAATTCTACCACATTATGGCAAGTGGTTAAGCATATAGAAGCCTAGTGCCTGCAATTAAACCCCAGCTCGGCCTCTGCCTATGTACTCATGGGGAATTATGCAAACCCTTCCTCGATTTCCCCTCTGTAAAGGTTGGAATGATGAGTCATTGTGAGAACTGAACAAATGAATACATTAAAAGTACTTTGAAGTAACACCAGAAAGTGCTCGTTACTCTTAGACAGAAGCCCCATTATCATTATCATTGTTTCCTCGCTTACCATAGTCTTCCATACTTACACTTCCCCACACTTCTGGAGCCCCTGAGCTCACATGCATCCAGAGCCTTATCGTGGGGGCTGCTCTGCTACAAAAGATCCTGTTGACAACTGCCAGATGTGCTTGTTTTATTTCTTTGTCACTGACTCACGAACTCCCAAAGAAGCCCAGTTGATTCCTGACTCCAGATGAAAACCAAGTACATATTTGGGGCGCTTTATATCTCTTCTTTCTACCACCTGCTTGACAGTGGCCTTCAGATTTCTCAGAAACACCTGAAACATGACATACACAGTCAGTTTTTATTCTAGCTTACTTTTCTCATTGGGTCCACTCTCCCTTATTGAAGTCCTTAATTCACCAAAGGACACATTCTTCTTTCCAGTCACCCAACACTAATGTTCCAGGGGAAAGGCTTGATTATTTTCCCGTACTTAAGTCATTATCTTCATCTATATATTGTATAGTCATTACAACTTGTATCTTTTAATTTCTAAATATTCCCGAAATTTGTGTCCTCCATTCCACACTTTTATCCTGTGTTAGACTCCGGATATCTTTTGCCTAAATACAGCAAGAGACTCCCATTGGTTGCCCAGCCTCAGTTCTCTGTAGATCTGTCACTTATCCATGTTTGTTGTTGTTTGTTTTTGCTCTTTTGGGGTGGCCGCCACTCAGCTCCCAAATAAATCGCACATGGAGGCTTATTCTTAATTATAAATGCCCGGCCTTAGCTTGTTTCTAGCCAGCTTTCCTTAACATATCCTGTCTACCTTTTGCCTCTGGGCTTTTTCCCATTCTCTTCTATAAATCTTACTCTTACTCTGTGGCTTGCTGTGTAGCTGGGTGGCTGGCCCCTGGAGTCCTTCTCTGGCTACTTCTTTTTTCCTCCCAGATTTCTCCTCCTGTTTATTCTCTCTGCCTCCCAGCCCTGCCCGCCCTTTCTCCTGCCTTGCTATTGACTTTTCTGTTCTTTATTAGACCATCAGGTGTTTTAGACAGGCACAGTATCACAGCTTCACGGAGTTAAACAAATGCAACATAAACAAAAGTAACACACCGTAAAATAATATTCTATAACACGTCACCTTCAACTTGTTGTTACATTCTGAATAAACTCAAGATTCTTCAGCATAGCACACCAAACTACTCCAGGTCTGAGTCCCACAAACCCTTGCAGCTAATTTTCTGCCACTTTTGCTTAAATGAACGTTTTAATCAATTCTTACATAGTTTGTAACCAGTGACTCAGCATCTGCTGATGACAAGGCCAAATGAGTGGCCTGAATTGTGCTTATTTCACCTGTGGTGCATCTAAATCATACTGAGAACCTTCCAAATGCAAACCTTAGCATATTTGTTTTATTTCCTACTATTGGTTGTAGTATTAAGGCAACTCCACATAGTTAAAAGGGAGGTTTATTTTGTGGGGTAACTAGGTTACAAGGTCTGGGACAAGTGTAGCGCAGTCCAGCAGTGTTCTCTGGAGAACTCTGCTCAGTCTACATCCAGCGTCCAGGATCCAGGAACCAAGATCTCGGGTCTTCAGGGTCCTCTCTCAGCCCCGCCTTGCAGGCATAACAGTTACGGAAGCCTCAATGGGGGTAGTACTTCCAGGTCAAAGCTGGAACAGCTACCCACTACATCCTACTCAATCAAAAATGTTTCTACCTAGCTACTCACTGCTAGCT
This sequence comes from Peromyscus eremicus, assembly GCF_949786415.1. NCBI lineage: Eukaryota > Metazoa > Chordata > Mammalia > Rodentia > Cricetidae > Peromyscus > Peromyscus eremicus. The sequence goes on along the minus strand of NC_081422.1, from coordinate 97,418,048 downwards.
ACACTGTGAGACAGGGAGAGTCCCATTTCCTCCCTTCCTGGTGCCTCAGAATTGGGGTTTGTGTGGCAATGTGGAATTGTAAAGAAGTTGTTTAGTCTTTAAGGAACATTGATTTCTCATGTCATCACCTAGTCATACCTATACTTTAAATCACACACATGCTTAATGACAGAGACTGCAAACACAGACCTCTAGGCTTGGCCACTCCTGACCCGTAGAGGTGTTTTTAAATTGGAGCACACATTTTTTAATGTTTTCGATTACCTGCTGAAATCTTAAGTAGAAGATTTCCCATGAAAATATTTTATAAATTAAGTTCTCTTGAGAAACTGGGAGAACTCGTCTACCCCAGGCCTCAAATGGCCGACCTGTGACATCTCTTGCCACACTATACTCTGGTAAAACGTTTCACAAGTCTCATGCCATGTAAAGGCAGAGTAGAAATCCTCAAATGAAATTTTGCAACCCACTAACTTCGCTTAAATTCATCGTTCTTTCAAAAATCAAAAAGAGCCGGGCGGTGGTGGCGCACGCCTTTAATCCCACCACTCAGGAGGCAGAGTCAAGCGGATCTCTGTGAGTTCGAGGCCAGCCTGGTCTGCAAAGTGAGTTCCAGGAAAGGTGCAAAACTACACAGAGAAACCCTGTCTCGAAAAACCAAAACCAAACCAAACCAAAACAAAACAAAAACAAAAACAAAAACAAAAACAAACAAAAAACAAAAATCAAAAAGAAACGGGAGTAGAGGGGTGGATTTGACTAAAACACATATTTGTGTATGAAATTCTCCAAAGATAAAATTTAAAATGTAAGGGGTGGGGGGAAACGCACAAATAAAGACAGAGTCGATATACACATATCCCAAAGCATGAAGGTGTATCCCTAGACCAGTTAACTGGCTTGTAGAAACTAAAAAACTCCAACTCCCATCAGGCACTTGGAGCTCTCACGGCCGGGCAGGCGGGAAGACACTCCCCCCACCCCCCAACCTGCAACTACCACTCCCGTGATGCTCCGCGCCTCATCGCAGCGCGGAGTCTAGGGCCACGTCGCATAGGCGGACCGGGAAGACAACTCACCTTCCTCATGGCTTCCGCGGATACCCGGCGTGTGGGGGACGGCGCCGGGGGCGCCTTCCAGCCTTACCTCGATTCCTTGCGGCAGGAGCTGCAGCAGAGGGATCCGACGCTGCTCTCCGCGGCGGTGGCGCTGCTCGCGGTCCTGCTGACGCTGGGTGAGGCGGCGGGCGGTCGCGGCGAAGGCGGGGTGGCGGAGTTGGGGCTCGGCGCTGCGGCAGGCCTGGGAGGCGGGCGGCCAGGCTCCCCTCTTCTGCCATCTGCCCTCCAGAACCCAGCAGCGTCGAACGGGGACTCCGAAGTGACCTGGTTCTGGGGACAGGAGTGCCGGAGGCTCCCCAGTGTGCTTGAGCGCCGAGTGCGTCCGCCTCCATCGCTCACACCAACTTTGAGCTGCTTGTATCTGTGAGCTGGGCTCTGGGCTACTGGGGTACTAAGAGTAGAGATCCTCAAATCAAATTTAGCAAGCCATTAATTTTTTTTTCTTCAAAATTCATCGTTCTGTAGATACTTGAAGTCTCCACAGTTGGGATGAGGGACATAGGTGTGGAAAAGTTGACAGTCGAAGTGGCTGGCACCTGGAGGGTTCCTAACTATTAAAACGACTCTCATGGGGTATAACAATGAATGCGTTGTTTGGTCGTAAATGCCTATTAATGCCCTTGAAAATGAAGGCTGTTTTTCTCTTACCTGCAGTTTTCTGGAAGTTCATCTGGAGCAGAAAGAGCAGTCAGAGGGCTGTTCTCTTCGTTGGGCTTTGTGACTCTGGGAAAACGTTGCTGTTTGTCAGGGTAATGCTTTGATTTCCACCTCTGTTAAACGGAATAGAAATTGTCATGGCATTTCAGTATTCCTGTCCTCTTGTGGCTTATTTGGTACAGGAAACTAAGTTAGCAAGTTTGGAACAAGTTTTAAAAAATATTTTATGTATTTTAAGGTCTTTTCTTTTTTTAATTATATGTATGTGTATGGGTATGTACACAGGAGTGCCTGTGCTTGTGGAGGCCAGATGTGTACATTCGGTGGATTGAGCTGCCTGATGTGGATGCTGGGAATTGAACTCAGGGCCCTTACAAGAGCAGTATGTGTTCTTAACCAACTTAGCTGACCCTCCTCCAGCCCTGGGAGTTCATTTTTTTCTTACATGGGAATACAAAAAGACTCTAGGAAAACTTGTAACCACCCCTCCACACATGCACACATTTAGTCCTTACTCTAAGGTCTTATGTAAATATATTTCTGTAGGTAAAGATGCCAGAAGAGTTATTGTTTGGTAATGAACCCTTTTGAGAGCTTACCAGAGACTTTTCGTCGTTGTTTCAGATTTTGGATGTTTTGAATTCTGGAATATTTGCATACTTTTTTTTTTTTTTAAATCACTTTAGCATCCTTAATCTGAAATGCTCTAAAATTTAAAACAATATATTTTACTCATTTGTAAACTGTGTTGTGAGTTCTGTATAGCTCAGTGGTTCTTACCGAACACTCTGTGCAGCAGCGTTAGGATTGCAGTTGGGCCAAGATTGGGCAAAGACTTTTGCATCCCAGGCTGCTGATTCCTCAGTAAGTTCACTGTCACTGAATGTGACATGTGACATGCACGTTGGCTGATAGATTTTTTAGTGTAAAGCATGAGAGGGAAATGTTGAAGCTGGATGCCGGACTTGACTTGTCAGTGGCACGGGCAACTTCTTTGCCGAGGCAGGTGATATGGTTAGAATATATGACCGGGGGCTGGGGAGGTGACCCAGTCCATAGTGCTTGCCTGGTAAAGTGAGGGCCTGAGTGTGGATCCCTGGAACCCACCTAAAAGCCAGGCCCAGAGGTGCCTGTCAGTCATCCCAGTAGACACACAGTGGATCCCTGGAATTCCTTGGCTGGCCAGCCTTGCTGGTTGGTGAGCTCCAGGTTCAGTGAGAGACCACAGCTTCAAGGTGGAGAGGAACATCTCCCAGTGTCAGCCTCCAGTGTACGCATACACATGTTAAAGGATGCATGTCAGTTTCTTGGGCTAACCAGAATATAATGGCTACAGGCATTTGCTTTTAAGTTTAGCCTGCTTTATTACTCTTCTTCATCACTTTCTTAAATCTAAGCAATCAATAAAAGAATAAAGGAAGCCCAATAACCTTTGTTGGGACATGAAATAGTCGCAGCAAGCCAGTTCTGAGCAACTCAGCATTATCAAAGACATGACAAAAGTGATCCTCCTTTGGTAGTTTAAGCTGGTGAGGCTTCCTTTTACTAATACTTAGCTTTATATAGCCAGTATTTTTTGTTAACTGAGCATGTTTTACTATGGAGACTTTCCACTCTGCCTTTGGAGGGTACAAATTATATTTAGTCCTTTGTGTGTGTGTTCATGTGTGTGAGTGCTGGTATGTGCATACGTGTGTGTGCCCTGTCACATCCGTGGAGGTCAGGGGATGGCAGGTATTGGTTTTCTCTCATTGCTGTGCCAGGTTAGCAAGTCTGAATTTCTGGAAATTCTCCTGACACCTCCTCCCACCGGAGTACTAGAACTATGAATGTGTGCATCACTAGATCTGCTTTTATATGGGTTCAGAAGATCTGAACTCAGATTGGCAGGCTTGCACATCTCCTCAGGCCTTGAATTGGTTTTGGTAGTTTAAATGTTTACAGGTCAGTGAATTTGAACCCTTGCTGTTGTTTGAAGAAAATAATATTCAGCCAAGGGTGTCACCCATTGGTAGAGTTGCTTTTGAAGCATGTTTGAGGCTTTGGGTTAGATCACCAGCACTGCAAAAAAGAGGAGTAAAGCCCATAGTTAATTATATTTTTCTACAGGTTAAAAATAAATCAGTACGATCCTTTTTAGCTATTTCAAGTAGCATTCATTCATTTTACCTTATGCTCGAGAGAATTAAAATGTTATTCTTTAAATTGGGTTTGGTGTTATTGTAGTGTGCTTACCCAGATCTCGTCCATCTTGGTTTTTTATAGTTGCTAACTGGCCACTACAGAGACACACAGACTTCCATTACCGACAGTTCTGCTGCGTACAAAGTCAACAATAACAGGGTAAGGTATCTGTGCAATGTTTTAGAATCTGACACTCTTCTTACTGTGAATTCTAGAAAATACTCTGACCAGAAGCAACTTGGGGAGGAAAGGGTTTAATCTGGTTTACACTCCCAGGTCATAATCCATTATTAAGGGAAATCAAGGCAGGAAGAAACCTGGAAGCAGGAGCCATGTAGAAATGCTGCTTGCTGGCCCATTCTTTAGTTTACTTAGCTTGATTTCTTCATAGCCCTGGACCAGCTGCCTCAAAATGGAACCTCCCACATTGGGCTGGGCCCTCTAATATCAAGTAACAATCAAGAAAATGACCTCACTGATGCCCACAGGCCAATCTGATGGGACTTCTTCTGTTAAGGTTTCTCCTCTCAGATGACTGTAAGCTGGGTCAAGTTGACAAAGCTAACTAGCACCCTGGCATGTCAAGGAAGGACCTTCTTGAATGGAGTAGTCCAAGGATGTAGGTATCATTTGTAGCCTACTTTTATGAAGAACGTTGTCTTCATAGCAGATCTGTCCTTGCCAATCTTGGTAGCAGATTTTGTTCTGCCCAGCTGTCCTTGTAACTTATGTACAGGGTTACATCACATTTCATTCTTTCTAGGTTCTGTCTGTTCAACATTACTACGAGTTTCAGTGGGCATTGGGTCTTTTTCTGTTACAAGAGGCAATACATAGGATAATCATTTGCTTAAAAGTAGTTTTCCTTTTCTGTCTCTGCTGTCCAGATTTCTTTAGAAGCTGTCTCATAATTAGATTTTTAGTCAGAACATTGTTAATATTTAGTGTCATTACAATCTTTTGCTTTTATGAACATTGTTGTGATGGATATATATTGTACATTTCAAAGATACCCCCAAAGAATCAAAAGAATGGCTTGTTGCATACCTGTGTAGCTGCAGGGTGCAGATGGTAACTGCCAAGCTGATTAAATGCTAACAGCTTTGGTGACGGAGGGCTGAGGGCTCAGTGGCCGATTAGGGATGGAAGGATAGGTGATGGATGAATTAGAGTTTTGAGTTTAGAGACCCTGTTCTTCCCCTTTTTGGTGCCTTAAGAATTAAGCACTGTCAGAAATAAAAGGATCAACCATTTGACAACTTTTTTTTTTCTACAATGGTACTTCTCTGATCCAGAACTTTATTATTATTATTATTTTATTTTTTTTTAGACAAGGTCTCATTGTAAGCATTGCAGCTTGGATGGAAAGGTCTCCTGGCAGTTAGGAGTCAAGGAATACCACAAGGTCACTTTAAGCAGCAGCTTACAGCTCTGCTCCAGGGAAAGGTTCCCAATGCAAGTGTAACAACTCTGCTCTAGCAAGAGGAGGGTTTCCCCAGCAAGGTTGTTACAGCGCTGCTCTGGAGAAGTGTTACAGCTCTGCTTAGGTCCCCCAGAGTGTAACAACTCTGCCCTGCTGGGGAAAACTTCCCCAGTAAAAGTGTTAACAGTTCTGCTCCAGTCTGCTCTGGCTCTCTCCAGCGAAAATGTCACACTGCACAACAAACCTCACTTGAGATTTATTGGAAGGAAGAATCCAGGAGGTTGGCTGCCTCTAGGTGAGAAGCAGCAGCAAACTGAACAGGGTACAGAGCATATATGGTTTCTTGAGGGGCAGAGGGGTGGTGTTGTTCCAGGGTGGCTTGGTATTGGCGGATTTTTGTAGCCTGATTCTGGGCCTCAACAGTTAAGAACACTTGTTGTTCTTCCAAAGTACTGGGAGTTTAGTTTCTAGTACCCACATCCCATAGTTCACAGCTGCCTGTAACTTCAGCTCCAGGAAATCTAACACCCTTTTCTGGTCCTCACTGTCACCCACATATACATGTACACATATACATACATACACATAAATAAAAATAAATAAATCTGAAATAATACTTTCTGTTGGGTTAAATGATTTTAAATACTTTATTAAAGTTGATAGACAGCATTCCCTTAGGCATATGAGCCTGCACTGTGCTTTGTTGAACATAAAGAACACTCACCCCTTCTTCCTGTCCCTTGTCCTGCTCCCTGGTGTATATTACTGCTCCAGTCTAAGCAGTAATATACCAAGTCATGTCTTCTGGATCACTAGCACTGTGTGGTTCAGTGCTAGTGCTGCTTCAGAAACAGAGCTAGACCCCAGCGTGCTCTCCTGGCTCTTACCAGCACATAAAGCAGCAAAGCTATTAGACATGTTTGTCGGTGAAGGTCTGGGCAGGCTACCCAAAAGGGCATAGTGAATCCAGAGGGTTGTGTCCAGTCTGTATGTGGTACTGACTCCCTCCCGCAGACACCCTGGTCATTACTGGTTGAGGATAAGGTCAGTGTGAGCAATGATGGATGGATCTGATACATGTACCAGACCACACCTGATAGTCTTGTCATTTCTGTCTACAATAACACGTGTTCCAAGGATGAGGTCGTAGCATGGTGACTAGCACCTTCTAGGGTGTATAGTGAGTTTGTTCAGTAGAGGACCAGGAATTGGAACAAAATACTGACAACGTTGGAACAAATAAATGGTGTATCTAATATACAATATCTAAAACTCAGAAGTCAAAATTATGGATATCTCATTAAGATTGAGAATCTCATTAATTGTAATGTGTACTATAAATTGTATGTTTTTAACTTTACATTATTTGTGTATATTTACCAATTTTCATATGGGTTTGCTTATACTCATATTGGTGTATTTCCTAAGCCTTGGATAGACCATGCTTCCATTATTCCTTCAGACAATAAGGTGTCTCTATTCTCTTAAGAACATTTATTAAGCCAGGGGTGGGGGTGTTGCACACCTTTAATCCGAGCATTAAGGAGGTGGGGGCAAGGTGGATATATCTGAGTTTGAGGCCAGCCTAACTTTACAGAGTGAGTTCCAGGACAGTCAGAGCTACATAGTAAAACCCTGTCTCAAAAAAACCAACCAACAAACAAAAACCAACCAAACAAACAAAAATTTATTAACATTGTAATTTTATACATCTTACATAATTTTATATTGCATTGTTCCCTCATAATTCATGTCAGGAACTGTGCTTACTGTTTCATTGCCAGAGCTTTGCCCATTGTTTTATTTATTTAGTATGTGGCGGGGGACAGTAATGTGGGGGTGCAGGTATGTGTGCGGGGATCAAGCTTGGGTATATGGTTCTTTAGGATGCCATACGCATTGGTTTTTGAGACATGGTCTTTCACTGTCCTGGAACTCACAAAGTAGGCTAGGCTGGATGATCAGAGAGCTTCAAGAATCTGCATGTCTCTGCTTCTCCAGTGCTGGGGTGAAGTACCACCACACTGGGCCTTTTTTTTTTAATTTAATTTTTTTTTTTTTTTTTAATGTAGGCTAGTAGATTGACTAAAACTCAGATCTTTTTACCTGTCTTCCCCAGCCCCCTCCCCTCCTTCTTTCTGTGCCTCATGCATCCTAAGCAAGCACTGTGTTCTTCATCAGTGTTTACTATTAGGAAGTGCTCCACAGACATCCATCTGCTTGATTCATTAGTGCAGCACCGGTGTGCTGCCCAGGCTCTGATGGTGAGATTTATCCTGTGAACCTGGAACTGGACCAAATGCTGACTTGATCTCACTCTTGCTGTCCTCAGGGCAATAGCCTGACTTTGATTGACCTCCCTGGACATGAGAGCTTGAGGCTTCAGTTCTTAGATCGCTTTAAGTCTTCAGCCAGGTAAGTTAGGGAGGAAGTGACATGGGTTTGTTCAAGTCTATACTGTGTTGTTGGCATACACTCATGCTGCTTCCTCTGTTAAGATTCTGACACCAAAAAACAAAACAAAAAAAGATGTTGACACCATGGTGCTCTGGGGTGGAATGGTCATACACCTGTATGGGCCATTGGGATACTAGGATCATGAAGTTGGGGGATGGCTTAAGGAGAGTTTCTCAGGAAGTGTTACTATCGTTAACATGATTAAATTTCGTGGTAACTCTGAAGATACTGTTTAAAAAATAATGTTTTATTTTTAGCTATATGGATGTGAGGTGGTATATGTACACCTGTGTGCAGGTACATGCATAGGCCAGAGGAGGATGTTGAATATCCTGGAGCTGGGGTTACAAGTGGTTGTGAACTTCCCAAGGTGGGTGCTGGGAACTGAACTCAGTTCCTCTGCAAGAGCTGAACACACACTGAACTGTTGAGCCATGTCTCTGGCCCTTAACTCTGAAGATATGTTTAATGATATGTTGGAGCTATTAGAATATGGAAAAGGAATTTTGTTTGTTTGATTTTTGATTTTTTTGAGACAGGGTTTCTCTGTGTAGCCCTGCTATCCAGGAACTCGTTTTGTAGACCAGGCTGGCCTTTTGTAGATCTGCCTGCCTCTGCCTTCCTGAGTGCTGGGATTAAAGACATGTACCATCACCAGGCTGGAAAAGGAATTTTTAAGGCTAGGATGGATCCTAGAAGATGCTAAACTCAAAACATTACTCTTTTTGGTTTTCTTTTGTTTTGATAAGGTGACAGTATCTCTTGAGCCCAGGCTGGCCCTGAACTGTAAGCTCTTTCTGCCCCAGCCTCCCAGGTATTGTATGTATGTAAACTAAGTATCTTTTCCTTCCTGCCTGCCTGCTTAGTTTTGGCTTTGTAAGAGTCTCATGTAGTCCAGGATGACCTTGAACTTCTAATTATCCTACTAAGTGCAGGGATTACAGATGTGTGTCACCACATCTAGCAAGTCTTTCCTTCCTCCCCCTCTCCTTCCCTCCCTTTCTTTCTTTGCCATCAAGAAGAAATTCCCTTATCTTTTTTTTTTTTTTTTTTTTTTTGGTTTTTCGAGACAGGGCTTCTCTGTGTAGCTTTGGAGCCTGTCCTAGATCTCGCTTTGTAGACCAGGCTGGCCTCAAACTCACAGAGATCTGCCTGCCTCTGCTTCCCGAGTGCTGGGATTAAAGGCATGCGCCACCACCACCTGGTTTCTTGTAGATTCTTAAGCATGTTTTGCACATAGTGCAGTGGCATGCTAGCTGGATATCTTTGGGCATAACTGCTAATTGTTTGCATGGATGCTGTGGAATAATCCTCTTGTACACTGTACAGATTTGTCACTTGAATTGGTTTAATAAAACGCTGATTGGCCAATAGCCAGGCAGAAAGTATTAGGGGGAGACCAAACTAAGGATGATGGGAAGGAGAAGGGCAGAGTTAGGAGTTGCCAGCCAGACACGGAACAGGAGATGAATGTGCCATGCTAATAAATAAGGTACTGCGATGTGGCAGAGTGTAAATAAGGAATATGGGTTAACTTAAATGATAAGAGCTAGTTAGTAACAAGCCTGAGCTATTGGCCAAGCATTTATAATTTATATTCAGCCTCTGAGTCAGTTATTTGGGACTGGGCAGTTGGGACAGAAAAACTCTGATTACCCATGGATAGCGTACAACTGGTCTTTTCAAAAAGGCCAGCCAGAGAGGCCTGGCTTGGCTTCTGTAAAGCACCAGTAGCTGTACTCTGGAAGTTGGTCTGTCTTGAAGTCCCAGGCTATTTCTACACCAGATGCTGACTGGGAGTCTGTGGCTCAGAGTTCAGTAGAGTGTCACAGTACCAGGCTTGGGATGATGAGGTTTCCTCACCCCTACAGTAGTGGCATGCTCTTACAAGCAGCCTTGTAGGCAGTTGTTTGCTAGGTATTTTTCCACTGGTGGGTTTGAAGCAGTCCACTTCATAGGAACCATGGTATGGAAACCGTCCTTATTATCTCCCTGTATAACCCAGCCAAAAGCTAGAGGCAGCATGGCGGCCCAGCAAGTCTGTTCTTGAATTACATTAAATCAGTGCCGCAAGAGCTATTTTTAGTGTAAGTCGTCCTGTCAATTGATTCTTGAATTCTTTCCTAAAATTTGTATGCTCTAGTTTAAATGCTTTCTTCATGTTTGCTATCTAACACTGATTAAAAACTAAAGAGGTAAATTTGTATGATACATTTCAGTGATGTGAAGGCATATTTTAATGCTGAATCTGGAAAGCATCTTGGAGATATGTTGTGATAGTTTAATTGGCAGTATTGTGCCTGAGGTATTCATGGTTCTGACTGATGGTATCCTAGCTTCCTTTTTGTTGAGCATTCTAGACTTAGACTTTGTCATTGCTTCCTGCCACAGAAAGATGGTGACGAGCAATTTGTCATAGACAAGAATGTGATTTTTATTCCTCAGACAATTGAGACATATCTAGAACTGCTAAATTTGGCCATAATTGGGTGTTCTTTTCCCTCTTGTTGAGTACTGTGACACACACTGCAGAGGAGACTGAGGCAGGGGGATGGCAAGTTTGAGACCTGCCTGTACAATTTAGTGAAACTACCTCAAAACCAATTTTTTTCTATTGTTAATTTACAGTTTGTAGTATAATTATACTGTTATCCAAGTGTTTTAAATAAATGGAGTATGTAGCATATAAAGATAAAACTAAGTTCACAGAAGCTTCAGTCATAATACAAGGAGTTGAAAATACTTTTACTATGGTATGTAACTTTTTCTTTTTTTCAGATTTTTTTTTTAATTTAATGTGCCTGTGTGTATGTTTGTGCATCATGTATGTACAGGTGCCTGAAGGGCCAGAACATGGTGCTGGATCCCCTAGACTGGAGTTACAAGCAGTTGTAAGCTGCCTGATGTGGATGCTGGGAACCTAACCTTCATGTTCTTATCTGCTGAGCCATCTCTTGAGCTCCATGGGACATTTTTAAACATTCTACCTTCTACTTAAGATTCTTTCCCCATCTGCTGACTTAAAAGTATATTATTTTTACTCAATAGATTCCTGCCCCATTTTAAACAGTAAACTACAGTATCCAATCAGAACTGTGAACTGTAAGCACCCGTGTTTTGATCTTCCCCAGACCTTCTGTTATTTGGGGATGCCCCTCTGTAACAGCCAGGAATTGCTACTTCTCTTATATCCAATAGTTATTTAAGTGGACCTGCTGGCTATGATTTCTTGGCTCATTGCTAAATTCTGCTCCTTCCTTTCAAGTTGTTTTCTCAGTGTCATTTCCCTATGGGACATATGCCTTTGGCTTCATGGTGCTTGGAATTCAAATGTACCACCCTACACCAAAGGACATTATCATCTGTTCAAGTGCAGTGGCTAACGGGCCCTGGGCAACTGGACCAACCGCTGCACAAAGCCTCCCACTCAAAAGCAGTCTAATGGAGGCCAGAGCTGGAAAATAATTCCAAAAGAAATGGAAACACTTGGCCTAAATGCCTTACGGCTACAGAGCGCGAGTGGACACTGCTGCTATAAGAACCCCAAGTAAAAGATTAGCATAAAAATTGGGCCAGATTCATCAAACCCTGTGATGCCAACAGATGGCACTGTCTGCGCTTTCTTACTTGTCTCAGCCTGGGACTCTGCTGACGTTATTTGATCCTTCTCTGCCATCTCCTTGCTAGTTTATCTAACAAGGCCTTTTCCCTTGAGTGTGGTGTGAGCCCCTCACATTGCTGTTTAGTTTGCTGTGATCTTCTCAGCTAAGAGTCATCTCTGCTTCCGTTTCTACTGAGTTACTAATTTCATATACTATTTTTATAATGTAGTCTTTTAAATATACCCTTTAAAAGTCCACATGTTTCTTTTTGTTTGTTTCTTGTATTATCCTCTACAATAATTTTAAACATTTTATTATTATGGCCTTGATTTTTTTGAAGGCAGGCTCTCATACAGTTCAGACTGGCCTTGTACTCATTATTTAGCCAAAGATGACCTTGAGTTTCTGATCTCCTGCCTCTGCCTCCTTGGTGCTAGGATTGCAGGCATGTGATTGGCCTGGCTTTATGTTGGCTGGGATGGGATCTCAGGCTTTGGGCTTACTGTGCGAGCATTCTACCAACCGAGCTGCATCTCCATGAGTCTGTGCTTAGGTCACTCTAAACTCCAGTTTGGGGCTTCTGGGTATTCTCTCTTGTAATTGCATATTTTCATCTATGTTTTGATCCAGAACCCCTCCTTCAAAGGAATGGGTGTCACTGATGAGGTTGACAGTCTTTGTTATTTTAGCAGTAAAGGGTAGACTCCAGACAGTTACCTCCATCTGTTGGTGTCATGGAGCTTTGATGAATCTGGCCCAGTTTTTATGTAATCTTCTGCGTAGAGCTCTCACTCCAGGGGGAATGTCAACTGCTGCACGATAGCTGTGAAGCATTGGAGATGACGAGGTGTTTCAGTTCCTTTGGAAAAGTTTTTCTAATCACAGCCTCCATTAGACTGCCTTTGAATTGGAGGCTTTGTGCAGGGTGTTTGGTGTGGCTGCCCGGGGCCTGTTAGCCACAGCACGTCTCTCTCCATCTGGGCCTCCAAGCCCCTGACCCTAGGACCTGTTGTCTTTAGTTCCCATGCATTACCCCTGATGGCTTTGTTTCTGGAACATGATGATTGTTACTGTTGTTGCCTGAGGTTAGGCCCCACCTGCTTGTAATTCTCCTTGACTTACCCTCTCAGGAGTTGTCTGTCTTCCACTTAGGCACCCGTAGTCTTTGTAGGACAGAAAACAAACTTTCCAGGTCAGTGTGTCTGTCATCTCTGACCTGGCTTTCCCTGACTCACCCCTCCGAATTTCTCCTTTATTTATTTGTATCGTCAGCATACTCTAGCCCACAGCTGTGCCCAGTTTGTGTGTTTCTTTGGTCAGCTCAGCTTCCCATCGTCCTTTAGTCTTCCACTGGGTCCTGTTCAGATGTCTTCCTCTTTGTTCTTACTCCATGGTGGGTTGTCGGATGATTTCCTGGCCCTTGAGAGCAAATGTCATTTCTTGTATTTCCAGTGTCCTTTTAGTTTCTTAACAGCTTTATTATATTATGGTGATGATGATGATGTCGATGTCAAGGTGTATGTGCGCGTGCATGTGTGTGTGTGTGTGTGTGTGTGTGTGTGTGTGTGTACTTGTGTGTTTGTATGACGGGGCTGAGTCTAGAGTGATCCCGGATCCTGTTTACTGTGTGTGCTCATGTGCCTCTTCCCTTTCACTGTCCCTGCAGGGCTGTGGTGTTCGTGGTGGATAGTGCCACGTTCCAGCGGGAGGTGAAAGACGTGGCCGAGTTTCTGTATCAGGTCCTCATCGACAGCATGGGTCTGAAGAACACACCCTCCTTCTTAATAGCCTGCAATAAGCAAGGTGCTTCCTGGTGATGACAGTGGATCGGTGTGGGATTCCTATTGGCAGTTAGCTCATTTACCTGCAGTTGTTAATGTTGAGTGTGTGTGTGTGTGTGTGTGTGGGGGGGGGGGTCATAAATTAAGGGATTAAATCTTAATCTATTTCTGTTACTTTCCCAGTCTTTTTATCAGGCTGTCCTAAGGGCTGGCAGCCAAGGGGCTGTGTTGTTATACCCTTTATACAGTGCTTTTTATTTTAAAGATGAGAAATTATTTTACTTCACCAAATGTTAGTTTGTGAGGCTGCATACTGTCAGTTCTGGAGAGATTGTTGGGGTCTCTCCTCCAGACATGCTTTATCACTGAGCAGTTCCACCAGAGGAAATTGCAGCCCCTTCTCTGGATGCTCACACTCGGGTCAGCCAGGCTTCAGTTCCCAGACCAGTTCAAGTTACGCAGGATAGGTAGTCTTTCAGAGCTCTTCCACATCTTCTTAGGAGCCTGAAGCATTTTTCAGAAGTGATTTTTTTTAAATCCTAATACCTGCTGTGGGTGTTATTTAAAATTTTTTTTTTATGTGTATGGGTGTTTTGCCTGTATGTATGTCTGAACAATGTGCATACCTAGTGCCTGAGGAAATTAGAAGAGGGCTTTGGATCTGCTGGGACTGGAGGAACAAACAGTTGTGAGCTGCCATGTGGATGCTGGGAATCGAACCCTGGACCTTGGGAAGAGCAGTCAGTGCTCTTATCGCTGAGCCATCTCTCCAGCCCCAGCTCTCACCTCTTTCTCTATTTTGTGTAAGGAGGGCAGTCAGGACTGATTTGGCTTGGGCTTTCTGCCCTCCCAGGCTGGTTTCTAACCTAGTGTACTTCCTGTTCACCACGGCATCTTAGTATTAGCTGGCTGTGTGCAGGAGCTAAGGTAGTGTGTGTTAAAAGTTCTCATCAACTGTCAGTCACAGTGCTGGTAAGCTTGCTTTCTTTAGACTGACTGGATAGGTGAAGTATTCAAAGGCTTGTACAGTATGGAAAACTTAAGCTTAATTAGTTTCAGGGTTATTATAGCACTAAAACAATGTTTTATTGCATTTAATGTTTTAAAGCATTTTTTCAAAAAACCGCAAATACAGCATTTATTTTGACAGAGAAAAAAATAGCAATAAAACATGATTTAACAAAGGAATGGGAGATGAATTTCCTGGTATAAATAGGAATTTTCTTTCTGTGCTAGAAGTTTAGGGAAAAGACACATTCTGGTTTAAACTACAACAATGCTCTTATTTTTTCCCAGATATCGCAATGGCAAAATCAGCAAAGTTAATTCAGCAGCAGCTTGAAAAGGAACTGTAAGTGTGCATGTATTCCTGGTAAAATGTCCTGACACTTAAGCTCTCAAGGGCTGAAGTCTGTCACCTTCGGTTGTATATGGTTATCAAAATTATAATCAGGATTAGTATGGGATATGTGTGTTAAATAATTTATGAAAGAATTAATGGAATTATAAAAACTACTGAGATGTTTATAGCTATTTTAAAATTTCATGACTTACTGAAACCATTAGTTCATTTTGTTTTAATCACTGTTACTCTTTATAGTTGGAAGGTTTTAGAGACTTAAAACAACACATTTAGAATAATTTTATTTCAGTCAGTGAAGGTATTTGTTCACACAGCAAGGCATGTAAAACAGTGTTCAAAGGTACAAATAATATGTACAAAATAATAACATTCAATAAAAACTGAGGGTCAGGGGGAAAGGGAGGTAAAAAATTAAAAGCCATTGGAAGCTGGGTGTGGTCCTGCACAGCTATAGTCCCAGGACTCGGGAAGCAGGGAGACTAAGAGTCCCAGCCTGCCTGGTCTATATAGTGAAAGCCTGTCCCAGAAAATAAAATTTAAAAATTATAGCCACTGGAAATTATTATTGACAGAACAAGAACACTTAGGAAGAATATAAAAAATCTACATTACTGTTTTCTAGTTTTTTTTTTTTTTAAAGATTTATTTATTTATTATGTATACAGCATGTATGACCAGAAGAGGGCAACAGACCTTATTACAGATGGTTGTGAGCCACCCTGTGGTTGCTGGGAATTGAACTGGACCTCTGGAAGAGCAGTCAGTGCTCTTAACCTCTAAGCCATCTCTCCAGACGTTTCCTAGTTTCTTATATTGATTTCAAGCTATTGGCAATATTATTTATCTTGCTTTTAGTGTTGAAAAACTTGTAAGTTGAGTGAGATAAATGGTGAGTGTTACAGAATCTAGCAAGCTTCTGTGCTGTGCTGATTTCTAAGAACTAAAAAGCTTGTTCAGAAGAAAAGACCAACACAGTAAACCCAGTTACATTTTCTTACTGCTTTTGTAAAAGGAACGTGTTTTTTTTTTTTTTTTTTTTTGAGACAGAGTCTTATTATGTAGCCCTTGCTATCCTGGAACTCGCTGTGTAGCCCAGGCTGGCCTCAAACACAGAGATCAGCCTGCCTCTGCCTCCCTAGTGATGAGATTAACGGTGTGCGCCCAGCTTGCCATTTTAGTCGGATCTAGTATTTATAAAAATGAATCCCTGACGGGAAATCAGCAAGCATGCAGCCTGTTTGCTCTCTAATAGGACCAGCAGCTCACAGGAAAATGACTTAATTTGGGTCGGTTTTCCTCCTTACAATGAACAGGATAGATGGGACTTTGAAGTTTGTGGATGTATGAACTTCCTATCCAAGAAGACTCACAGTAAAAAGCTCCCTGTCTCCCTGTGCTGAAGTTTCCAGAACTTGAGTTTTTATAATACAGCATACATTTAAAACTGTATTTTCAATGCTGTTATTCAGGAGATCTTAGAAGTGGCCCCAGGCTTAAAAAGCTAGTGTGACCTGGGTCTCCTAACCCATTGGCTCTGGCTAACAGACAGGTTGGACCCATCTCACCTATGTGTCTGAAACAGTGGTTCATGGATATAAAGGATAAGTCAGGATGTTAATAGTGAATTGACCTTTAGCCTATCAGTCTTCAATGGGTACTAACGGATTGCCTCTGACTTGTCACTTGCTCCACAGCAACACCTTACGAGTCACCCGGTCTGCTGCTCCCAGCACACTGGACAGTTCCACTACTGCACCTGCTCAGCTGGGAAAGAAAGGCAAAGAATTTGAATTCTCCCAGTTGCCCCTCAAAGTGGAGTTCCTGGAGTGTAGTGCCAAGGGTGGACGAGGGGATGCCGGCACTGCTGACATCCAGGACTTGGAGAAGTGGCTGGCCAAGATCGCCTGAGGAGCAGCCCTGGCTGCAAACCTTCATCTGTGACTGACTGGCAGTTTGGGAAGGGCTGTGCTGGGGTGGAGCCGATAAAGAGGGGCAGGGCATGTGTCTGCAGCATCTCCGGGTTCTAGGAACAGTTCTACCAGCTTGAGAGCACTTGTCCCTTCCTTTCAGCTCCTTTCTCAACTAGTCCTTCTTGTTTAATTCTCCTGTTCTCCCTTTGGAAGGTGTAGCACTGCTTTAGTGTGTGACAGAGCAGAGAGGCCTTACCATGAGAATAGGCTTATCTGGAAAGTTCTTGTCCTCTGCCTATCTGCTTCGGTCTCTTTTCCTGGAACCAGACCTGCCTGTTTGTGGAACCAGTTAATTTCCAGTTGCCCTTGATATTCTGGCATAAGTCACTGTCTGTTCTTAGTGAAGTCTCAGGTGTAAAGGTAGTTACAATGAAGACAGGTTCAGAACCACAGGGCACAGTTGACAGTGTGTTCTTCATGGGCTCAGTGACTTATCTCCATTCCAGCTTGGGTTCAAAAGCCTGCTGGGAACTCCTAGAGTCACCCTCACATGATGGATGTAAGAGCCAACTCCCCAGACACTCATGGCTTAGTGTGTTCTAGAGGAACTGGGAGAGCCGGGAGACGGTATGCTGCTGCCTCTGGGGTGGTGAGGCCCTGCCCGGGCTGTCTGCCGGTGCTACTTGGTCAGCTCCTGTTATGTCTGCCACCTCAGCTCAGATGCTGTGGAACAACACAAACAGAGAAGTCCACTGTATAGATTTTTAAGTATGTATTCATTCATGCTTTAAAAAAATTTGCCTTTTCAAAGTAATGCTGTCTTAAACATTTGTGTTTTTATTGTTTTTACAAATGACTGGTATCTTGATAAATAACTGTCTATCTGAAAGCATAAATCAAATGATGAGTAAGAACAGATGGGAAAGCTGAACTAGGATTCAAGGTCAACTCTAGGTTACCTGAGCCTACAGACTACTGCGTGTATATAGACAGACTCTTCATCTCCTCTCGAACTCGGAGACAGGCCTAACTAAAGAGACACCATGACTGGAGGTGCAGTGCTCTGGGAGCATGCACAGAGCATCTGGGCTGGCCTTGGGGACCGTGCTCCCTGTACAGCCCAGCCCAAGCCTCTGCCTGCCACCACATGGCCTCCTGTGGGTCACTTGGGCTGACGGCACACTCCCAGATCGCTGCTATTCCTAGCATAAGTACTCAGGGCTCCCCACCCTAAAGCATTTCTTTCTGGTGTATGAGACAAACACACCACAAAATGGGTAAGTCAAGAGATGCCCCTGTCAGTTCTCACTGGAAAGCAGTATCGCAGCTGGGATTCTTACTGCTCTTTGGCCACTGCTGTTTATATTAGTCAAATGAGATGGAGCATGAATGACATTCACATCATAATAGGTGCTCAGGAAAAAAAGATGTTTCAGTTAAAGAACATGTGTTCACTGACTCCTGCCTTTTTCTGGGTAATAGTGATTCTGTTTACTGGGAGAATCAGTACATCAAAGAGGTGATGAGGATGCAGAGCAGGGCTAAGTTTTACTCATAGCCCAGAGATGGTCTTAAGCAGAAGGTGAGCTGGGTAGGGCTGGAAATGAGGTTGGCAGAATGCTTGCCTAGTACTGTACCCCCCATCTGTAAAGGGGCAGTTGCATTGAGGAAGGCCTGAAGGATTCTACTCTGGAATCTTCCGTGAAGCACTGGCCAGACTTCATTCTGGCTCTCTCAAGCCATGGCGGTGGCTTCTCAGTACCAGGTGCCCCAGTTTCTGGAAGGGCTGCAGCTTGCTCTTAATGAACAACAGCTGGGGAACCCCTGCCACTGCTTCCCAAGGCCTCCAGCACGTCCTGACATGAGGTGTTCCACTGACATCAGTTCACCCGGCTTGTAATGCTTTCGTTTGTTAGGTTTTTCCTTAACTGTCAAAGCTCCTGCTGGTTCATTCCCATTCTCATCTAAAGCAGCATATAATGCTGTCTGTATTCCTCTGCCCCTCCCCCCCTCACGCTATCCCCATGCCCGCTGTGCAGTCCTAGCTAAGTTAACCATTTTTCTTCCTGTAGCCTCAATCGGCACCCCATGGTCCCACATGGAGCACCTAGCCATGTCCCACTGACCTGATAAAAATACATGTGTGTGTGTATACACATATATATATACATAAGCACACACAAATATATGTATATATATAAAATATACATGTTATATATACCTATATATCCAAGAGTACAAGTATACATAAAATTTAGGCTTAGCAAACAGTGGCCACTCTTGTAGTGATGAGGAAAGCCGCCCAGCAAGCCCTGCCCTGGCCATACTGCACTTTAAGCAGAGCAATCACAATGTCATCTTGAGTGCACACCTGGAGTACCTCCTCAGTCTTGTGGGGACTGCAGAGCAGCTGCGCTAACATCTGACCTAGAGAAAGCAACCACTCCCTCAGTGGTTCTCGAGGCCTTGTGGCTCTGGACACTACTGTGTTAGGGAAGGACTATTGCTGTTCTCACTTTCATGTAGCATGTGGTCATTTTCTCAGGCTCTCTACCCTTCGCCATCCCCTGCACCCGCCCACCTCACACCTTATAACTAGATACTAATCTAAGGCAGTGGGCAGGGACTGTTAATCAGTAGTGGCCCTGAGGTGGCAAATTGGAGTGTTCCAGAACTTTTAGAACCTTTCCATGGGAAAGGTCACTGGTAAACTTAGACTTCAACATTCTCAGGAATTGTTTCCACAGCCAGACAGGAGCTCAGGACACCTACCAGGTTGGAGGTAGTGGAGAGCCCTGAGGGGCCTCTCAGAGACTGTCCCTAACTGGTGTCGGGAGGGGGTAAGGGTGGTCATGTTGGTGCCATCTGAAAGGGGATCACGATTACCCTTGAGTTCTTGCCTTTAAATGATAGTCTGGAAATCATCAAAGGGATAAGAAAGAAACCTGGTCCCTGCACTCTGTCTTAACCCCTAGCCCTGTCAAGTGTGGGGGTGATGGCAAATACATTCCTGGTTCCTCCCGGAGTTTCTCTGACCATCTGCTGTTAGAATCTAACAGTCAGACAAATGAGGCTGTGGATACGATCTCATTAGTCCACAGTTTTCTTTTAGAACCAGTGGAGCGCCCAGGTGAGCAGGGACAAGAGGCAAAAGGCCCTGCGTAGGGGACACGCCACCCAGCCATGAGAGGGCCTTTGAGGAAATCCACTTTTAAGCCCCCTGTATAGAACTGCACCACTTAGAAACAGTCGACAAGAAGCTTTGTGTTGAGAATTAGGACAGTTTATTGTTTGACCAACATGCTGAGTCTTTTCCACATATTACACAGTTGAATGTAAAGTCAATATGGCCGCTTGGCCTTCTGAGCCCATACAGATGGAAATGCCACCCTCAGTGTTCCTCACTTTAAAGAACAGGTGAGGTGAGAAGTCAACACACAATAGACAGGTTGGCCTTCATTGCTCCGGGGGCTTCTTGCCTCCTGAAGGGACCATCTGAACTCCTGCTACAAGGTTTTCCTGATAATCACACCCTGCAGGGTGTCAATCAGACAGGGCCTGGAGTCCTGGGAGTTTGCACACCGAAACTGCAAGATTTTGGAATACCGAAGAAGTTGATTTCAAACAAAAATTAAAAGGGTGCCCTGACTACAGGTGTGTGTGTGTGTGTGTGTGTGTGTGTGTGTGTGTGTGTGTGTGTACAAGACAATGCAAGTAGATCTGAGGACCACCCTTTACAGTAAAGGAGCCCAAAATGCACCTATATTCTCTCTAGCTACTGAGGCTGGGAATAACCTTCCGTTCTAGCCATGGAGTAGAGATGGCTTAGGGACACGGGCACAGGATGCCGTCCTGTCTGAACACCCAGGTCAGCAATAGATGAAGAATGCCAGCATGGTTCTGATCATTCCTGGCTCCCAGGTGACCTTGTCTGTTCGGGTTCCCCCACCTGTGAAACAGGAAGGGTTTGGCTCCCAGTGCTGTGGCAAGGTGACAGTGCCTCCTGTTCTTGGGGGAGAGGTAGTTTGGACACCAGCGAGCACTGAGCCCAAGCACTTGACACACTCAGACACACTCCCGCTAGCTGGTTCTTGTCGCTCTGATTCATCATCTTCAGCTACCCTGTCTTCCTGCCAGCCTCTCCCCCTTCCATATGGAGAAGAAATAAACTCTACCTGCAGGATGCTGAAGCCAGCAGTGCTGTCCCCACACTGTCACACTGGGTACTGAAGGACAGGCACTGGTTAGAGCTCTGACACTGGTTAGCCACTGGGTAACGGGGACTGCGCCCAGCTGTCTACACTCCTAGATATCACCTTGAACCCTTATCTCTGTTGCCTGAGGTGGCCATGGCTTCTCGGCCCATCTTGGGATATTGCAGAATGTTTAAGGATGGCGTCAGGAAGGAGCAGTGACCGTGACAGCAGCGAGGCTCTAACCACCAAGCTTTCTAGCCTCTGACCTCACAGCAATACTAGCACTCAGGACACTCATGTCACACCATTTTGGTGTGCATGTGTGTACAGCTGCACCACCTGCCTTGTCTATCTTAAGACTATTTCTGCAATGCTCACAGAAGTTTTGCTGACAACTCTCCTTCAAGACTCCTAAAGAAAAGGAAGAGGGCCACGCCCATCTGCCAGGCCAGGCCCAAATGTCCAGGGAGAGGAACTGAATTACTAAGTTGTGATCATGTCCTAAGAAGAATGCTCCAGTTTGTCTTCTGACTGATCTGGATTCAGCAAAGACGGGGACACTGAGATAATTTCAGAACCTGACCGGATCCTACCTACAAGCAGGAGGATGTCGGTGGCGGTAGAGAAGAGAAAGACCCCGGAGCGACAGTTCTGTGCAGGGCCTGGCTGCCTTAAGGGCCTTTAGGGAGGAGCTGGGCCAAGGAAAAGGCCAGGGCACTACTGGGGTAGGAAAACAATGAGGCAGGACCCTCACTCTCAGAGAAAACGAGGTCGGGAGATCTTAAACTTAAGAGGGGGTTTTGTGTACAAGCTTGGAAGGCAGGGCTCCTTAGGCCAGATCAACCAGGATGGCGTCCACCATGGTTCCCGCTGTTTCTACCAGCATGCCATGATGCCTTAGACTGTGTGCACAAGAGAAGGGAACTGGTTTGCTACTTACAGTTACAGGAATACAAGAAAGGTTACTCTTCAGTGCCAAGATTAAATTCCACCCTGCATTCATTCCTTGAGACACAGTACAGAGCCCTGTCAGTGGGGCTCTGCTGGAGGCTGCCAGTGAAGCCCCTCACTGCCAACCAGACTGCTGTCATCACCGGGCAAGTATGCCTTCTTCAAGCAAGCACCACTTCGGTGGGGTGCCCACGCTGGGGGGGACACTGGCCCACAAAGGCATGCACACCTGTGCACACAGGTACATAAAGCAGTGGTGAAGGTAGTTCTGTGGACTAGTTTCGATTGCAGTTGAACACATCTATGCACTATTTTATTGAAGGCAAGACAACCACAAGTTATTTGACAATATTGAGTATTTCTTACTTCAATACACTGCATACTTTTGAACTTCCAAAACTGGAATCACAATGCAAGTTCCAACTTGAGAGCAGGAGCGACAAGAATATACATTGAGCACATGTATATGTGAGGATGTGTGTGTGCGTGGGGTGTATACACAAGTCTATCTCTATGTATAATTATGTACACACATATAAAAGCTAAACACGTGACGTTTCAGTTACGCTCGTACATTGGTCCTTGCCTTCTGGAGAGGTACCCAGGAGGATCCTGCTTCCTCTCTTCTTCACCAGAACTGGCCCTGACACTGTCTCCCAGGATGGAGAAGCATGGCAGGCCCACTTACAAAATCAGCCCCGCCATATAGGATGCCATTTTGAACTCATTTCTGAGAAGTTCCAGAATTCATTCTAACCCCCTTGTTAAGAGTCCTGCCCCTGTGACAGCGTTTACTCTGCCCATTAGCAGTCTGGAGAAGAGCCAATGGTGTGGGGCTGGGACGTTTTGATTAGTCACTGCCCCTGCCTGCCTTTGGGTAGGCCTGGGGCAGTGAGTCTGGGAACATTTAGAATGTGAGTTACTTTGTGTGGAGGAGAGCACTCTGTTAGAGCCTTTGAAGGTCTTTAAGACTAAAGCAGTCTCAGGAATGAGTGGAAATAGCAAGGACAGTTTGCTGGGGGCAGGTTGCAGTGCCCTGGGCAGCCTTCTGGAAACCCCACAGTAGCCCCAAAGATGTCTGTGGTGCAGCCACAACACTCCCAAAGGAGTCATACAAAGATTTCAAATGTACCATGCCAGGGGGGTGAAAACACATCAAGGAATCAGCATTTCCATAACAGTACTCAGCAAGATTAGTGGAGGGTCTGATGACACATACTGTTCAGAGTAAAGGCAGACATCCCTCACCTCCCGAGTCATGGGTGGACTGATGGCATGTGCCCCAGACAGGCTTCAGCACGAGCCACCCAGCCTCACACACTGAGTTGGTGAAGAGTCACCTGTTGGGCCAGTAGGTTACAACATTTGAGAACCGCACACTGCCTCAGCCCTCAGCTGCCAGGAGCACCCCATCCTTCCGGTAACTTCTCACTCTGCTCGTCACTGGGTCGGCACAGAGAACACACGGTTGCCTGTGCTCTCTGTCTCCAGGTTTGTTTGTTTGTTTTCAGGGGAGGAGACGAGGCAGAAGCAGCCGTGGGGCCGGCTGCTGCTACAGTCCACAGGCCTTCATTTCCACTCAGGGGCCCGCTAGGGGAACGTGTCCCACGCTGCCAAGGAAGGACTGAGCAATGGCCCCTCTGAGGCTGTTTTTGTTAAACTAAAGTCTAATTTGACTGAGGGGAGCCTGGGTGAAGGGCTTGGTTGGCTTGAGCCATGTGACCCAGGACCAGAGCCTAATTACTATTATTCAGTTAATTGCTTTAATTTACGGGGCTGGGAGGAAGGTAGAGGTGACACACAGTTCCAAGAGAACAGGAAGGAAGAGGTGTGTGGAGAGGTTCTCTGTAAGTTTACAAATATACAAAAACAAAAACAAAAAAAAAAGCACATCTTTCAAATAAAAATGACTGCTTTTTTTTTTATATCTGGCAAAAAGTTGTATACACATGATTTAAATTTTTTTTAATTTTAACAGTTTTTGGCAATCTTAATAAAGTACAATATATTACAACCAAACCAAAAAATAGTTGTTTAGGTAACAGCTGTTAAGAGTGACGTGGTCCCTGATGCCCAGCCTCCCTCCCCGTGTCCCACCCTACTCCTAGAGAGAGAGAGAGAGAAAAGAAAGATCCTCCTGTTTGATAACCACATTTCCCACCCCATTAGGAAACTAACCAATAGGAGGTACCACAACTGAGTAGTGTCTAGTGTCGAGGAAGCCGCGTGGGCGCTGTATTAGCAGGAGCAGCCACCCTCGCTGGCCGGGGGCTCCTGGGGCTTGTCCAGCTTGATGTCAATCACTGCGGGAGGCTGGCTAAGGAAGACGACTGTCACCAAGATGCCACTCCGTCCCGCCGCAAACCTCCAGACTCAGCTCTTAGCTCAGGGGGAGTGGAGAGGAACGGCCTGTCTCCCATCCTTCCCTCTCCTACCTCCGCCTGCCTCCATCCCCCAGACTGTCTACCCAGAGCGACACTTGGGCTGTGACCTGACACACAGGCCAGGGAGGGTCTGTCTCGGAAGCCTTCTCCAGTGACTGATGGGTAGTGCTCGAATTCCAGCGCCAAGCCTTAGTCTCAGCCTCCTTAACTGCTGGCCCCTACTCCAAAGTGCCCTGGTAAGGAAGAGTCCCCCTGGCCAGGCTCAGATGTAAATGTCCACATCCTAAAGTACAGGAGGATGTGGGGATGTCCTGTGGTCCTTATTTCTCAAGGCCTCTACAGTGAGAAGCTGTATCCATGGGCCTAAACAGCCCTCTTTCTATCGGCCCTCTGGGGACTGGGGGCTAAATTACACTTGCCAGAAACACCAGAGGAGGGGGTTCAAGTGCGGGGCTACCTGTTCCCTCCCATCACCTCTGGCTACAAACCAGACCGACTGACTCCTTGAGACTTTAGCTTTGCATCTGGCCAGATCATCTCACTGCTGCTGAGCACCCACAAGCCCTTGGATGCTCTGCAGCCTCCCTGGTCCTTGGCTGGACTCTGGGGGTGGCCGCATTGTTGTACTAAGTGGGGGTGAGAGGGGTGGGGTGGTGATGGGGCTTGCTGCTGGCATTCTAAGGATGCCTCTGTGTCCCCTGTTTGAGGATAACAGATGAGGTTCTTTGGGAATAGCATGCCCTGAAGTTCACACTGTCTCTCTGCCTCGGCTGTCAGGAAGCTCACGGCCAGTATTTTGCCCCTTCTAACAATCACTCAGCACAATATGCATTTTGAGTATGATTTTTTTCCTACCTTTATTTTCTCTATATTGTATGTGCATGCACATACAAACATAAGCTTTGCCTTGTTGTATGTGTGTATGTACGTACACCCATACTTCTGATGTCATGTCTTATGTATACATAAGTAAACAGGTAGTAGATACTTGCTCTCCTTCCCCCTCCCATCCAGTCCAGCTTTGTCCTCTCCCGTCCCACAGTCCTTCTCCTCCATGCCCTAAATCTCTACAAACACTGCCCAGACTATCTCCATGTTGTTCTCTGCCAGCTGCATTTCTGTGGTCGTCCGCACTGATGCCAGTACCCTCCAGTTCCGGGCCTGCACTGTCAGCCCCGGGGACAGGCCTTACTAGGGTCTCCTCATCTTCCTCAGGTACCCCCGAGCCTGCCCACCCACTCTCTCAGCAGAGCGGCATCCCTAAGCCAGTTCAGTGACACTCACACCATCACCTGGAGCACAGCCACAGCATCTAAGATCTCTTACACTAGCATTCAGGCCTTCCCACGAGTCTGGCTTGACCTCTGCCCTCCGCCATACACGGAGATGGCAGCAATCAAAACTGTCCCCTTCTTTAACAGGTTCCATCCTTTCCTTCCTTCTAGAAACACTGCACACAACCCTGCCCCATCCAGCTTCCCGCCCTTTCTCTGCCTGTCAGTGTCCTCATCTAAGCCGGGGCTTGTGTCTATGTCACCTCCTTGGCGGAGCCTCTTCAGGCCGCAGTGAACACCTCCTCTGCTCCCGGTGTGAGGTCCGGGAGATATGTCACCTAAACTCAGCATCAGACTTCAGAGTGGCAAGTCATCCAGACTGGAGGCTGAGGGGTCTGGGCGAAACCCAAGGCTACCTACCCTTTCCTACCTAGAGTTTCTGTACTTACTTACTTGTACTGGGGATCGAACCCAGGGCCTCAGACACATCAAGCATGCACTCAATCACGAGCTATACCTCCCGCCCAGTTTTGCTTTCAATGAGCAGGTTTTGCTAAATGCTTCTTGCACGGGCTTCTCTACCTTAGTCCTGTTCATGCATTATCCTTGTGTGGTACACCCTCTGAGGGAGGAGGATGCTCGCAGCATCCCTGATCTCTACCCATCCGATGCCAGACACACCTGATTCTCAGCCCCCTAACTTACCACAACCAAAATCGTCAGCAGACACTGCTCAATTGCCCTCATGAGGGAGGGGCTGGAGTCAGTCAGAGCTGAGAAGCACTGGTCTAGCTGGAAGGCTAGCTGCAACTATGGCATGTCCCGTATGGGCGTGACCTGACTGCTGTTTCAAAGGAATCTTCTACAGAGCAATCTGAGGCACAACACCACATGGTGTTCTTGGACTGTCTAAAATCTCCCGAGAAACCTGTTAAAAAAACACTTTCCTGGGCCCCATGTCTGTGGATCAGGAACTGGGTCTACAGGGTGAATTATTAAAAAGTTCTCTGGAACACGCCAACGCACGGCACCTGGGAAGTCATTGCTACAGACACTGGATAATTCCAAAATGGCACTGCTCAAAAGGAGTTGCAATGGTGGGCTATTATACATCTGCATGTCCAGTATGGTGGCCACTAGCAACGCCGGCAACTGAGAGCTTGGATAATGGGCACAATCAAGGAACTGAACTTTTTAAAGTGTGTGTGTGTGTGTGTGTGCGTGTGCGTGTGCGTGTGCGTGTGCGTGTGTGTGTGTGTGTGTGTGTGTAATAGGGCCTCTCACTGAATCTGGAGCTAGGCTGGTGGTCAGCAAGTGCCATTGATCCTCCTGTCTCTGTTCCCCACGGTACTAGGGTTACAGTTGTGTGTGTGTCTAAGTTTTTACACAAGTGTTGGGGATTCAAACTTGGGTCTTCAGGCTCGTGTGGCAAGTGCTCTTTTACCCACTGACCCATGTCCATATCCTGAAACTTAACTTTTACCTTAGCCCAATTTTAACTAATTTAAGTGGAAACACTGGTGTAAGACTCTAATATTATAAAGCACAACTTTATAGGATTTGCCACACACTTCTGTACGCACTAACATTTGATGTTCCTTTTTTTGTAATGCTATGTGCCACTGAAATACTGTGGCCAAGGGTTGCTTTTGACTGAAAAGGTGGGCAAGAATGGGTGGACTCACTTCTCACTAGTCCCCAGAAGAGGGGATTCTCTGCAGAGATGGGCCATAGGACTTGGCATGAGCATACCCTGTGCCTTTCTGTAAGCAGAACAGGGTGTGGCTGCTCACCCTTCTGAACCCAGTCCAGTGCACAGGCCACACTCAGGACCCCAGGTGTGGCCCATCACTAACCACATAAAGGACCACTGTCTGATGGTTCCTGAGACAGTGATGGGCCCAAATGGCCTGTTACCATCTTGTCTCCAACTGCTGCGGCTGCATCTCGGCCCCAGCACTTGTGCTGTTTCCGGGACGTTAAGGCTCCTCACTGCTCTATCAGAGGGCCGTGGCTACAGAACACAAACATTTGGATTGTGTCACAGCTCTGCAAGTTGACCGGCTGGGAGGGCTAGGGCATGCTCTGCCCTTCTTGGGAGGCTGAAGTGTCCTCTCTCCTTGGGGCGCACGGTTACTGCCAAGTCACTGCCATTATGGGGCACAGGAACCCTTGTTCCAGGAAGGAGAGTCCTGCATGCGTGGACCCAGCAAGGAGCTTGTGGCCCTATCATGCTGTGGTCCCTCAGCCCAACTCTGTTGAGAGAGTGAGAGCAGCGGAGTGCGTGGGAGGAGCTATTTGAATGGCCCTGGGGAGGCTGCCTGTGCAGGGCGGAGGTGAAGTGCAGTAGCTCTCTGGGGGTCTGGAAGCAGTACATAGAAGTTCCACACCCACATATCTATACCCCACCCCTGCCACCAGTCCAGGGAACAAAGCCACATAAGAACCTTTCCCCTGTCATCGCTAAGTGGCACTTCTGTATACTTCTTCCTTATGTTGACACAATCCCAAGCATAACCCCAAGGACACATCCTCAAAACATCTGGGTAAGAACCATCAGTAAGCCAATGTGTTAGCCCAACACCCCAGCTGAGCCTGAGTGGCCGCTGCTTCCACCTGGTCCCTTCTGGGCTGTCTCCAGTGTGTTCCAGGCTGTTCCAGTCTTGCCTCCTAGGAGGCTCCAGCCATTGGGCACCTGGGGAAGGGTATGGCTGCATCTGCCCGATGGGGGTACCACACAGGGCAAACAGACACAGCCCAGATTGCTCGGTGTGATCTGCTTAGTACTCTTCCCCTAGAGCTCAGTGAGATACTGGTACACCAGGATGCCATGCTAGTTGTTGCCCTGAAGTGGGAGCCCATGTGACCTGATCGTTGGTCCAGCATGGATTCCCACGTGGGCCACGTTTGGGGAGAACATGAAAGAACGGCCACCGTTCACCCAGGCAGGTTGGCTTCGCCTTTGGAATGGGCAGGACGGAGGGAGGCTATCTGTTTCTCACGGTGGGCACGGAAGGGGTCAGCACACATCCTGCCTTCCTGTTCTCCTCCTGACCCTGCGGGTGGGGTTCTGCAGTTTCTGGAGACTCAAAGGCTCCTCCTCACCTGGCTGGTGACACTGGGGGTGGGGGTCTTTCTCCCAAGGAATGCAGCCCAGGTCAGCCATGCAATGTGAGTGGGGAGACACTCTCCATAGCCCTGGGGTCTGTTTCTGTCTCCTTATCTGCAAGTGAGGTCTTGTGACTGACCAACCAGGTGATACACCTGAGTCTGTCCCCTTGGTGCCCTGTTGACCTCTGCAGCACACCGACACTATTTACCCTTGGGCATTGTTGGGGTACCTGTTCCTTGGTGCTCACCCTTGCAGCAGCTGCTAGGGTCTTATTTTCTACTCTGCATCAGGGGCACTGAGCAGGGGAAAGAGACAGGCACAGCTAGGCCACCTCTTTGGCCCCTCCCATTAACCTTGACGTTTCCTTGGTTTTCGCTCCCATCAGCCTGGAGGTGTTCTCTGAATCACTTGGGTCACTCTGTGGCCCTCAGTGGGTGTCTCCCTCAGACCTCTAGGGATAAGTGGAGGATGCTGGGAAGGCTTGCAGGGACATATCCCATTCTGAAAGATGTAAGCTGGGGTGTGAGTGTGTAGTCTCTCGGGCCTTGCTCAGGCAGGGCCATCTGACGAGCTTCAAAGAAAGCCTGTTGGTGGGCAGTGCCCTCAGCCACCTACATCCTTCTAAGTGCATCCTCTCGGGTGCCCTCTGAGAGACAGCACCCCAGAACAGAGTAGGCGTAGATATGAAGGGAGCCTCAGTGTGGATCCTAACTCCCTAAGTTACGTATGATGTGCCTTTAAGGAAACCATTCTACCCCTACGAACCTCAGCTGCAGCATCTGGGTGTTAGCCGGGTTTTCAGTTATACTGTGGGAGCTCTGTGCAGGCTTCTTCCATAGAGCAGTGGGGAGGTGGAGGAAGCCCTGACAAGCTGAAATCAAGTGCTCACTGCATAGAAGCATCCTGGCCTGGGATCTCCGGCGGACTCATGAAACACACATCGTGCTCCCCACAAAGCACGACAGGGCCACTGTCCCTCCTTCCCTCCCCACCACTGCTGCACAGCCCTTGCCTCTCTTCGCTGCCTCTGGGCAAGAGCAGGCAGCCTTGGTCAGAGCTGGGTGGGAGCTCCAAGGCCGTGGAGCCCACCCTGCGGCTCAACAGAGGTGGCCTGGCTATCTATATCTATTGCTGGGCTGGAGGCCAGGGAGTGTTGTCTCCTCTACTGAAACCCCAAGTGACGCACGGACTTTGGGGGCCGTCTTTTCACTCACGTGTTAAAGGAAAAGGATACTCCCTTCTTTGCTCTTCTCCTGGACGTTCTCCATGCCGGGCAGAGCCGATGCCACACGTCGGAAGAGCTGCAGGCAGGAGACACAGGGTCAGGCCCTCCCAGTCCCCCTCCTTCCCGTCCCCGGTCTCCTCCTGCACCGCTCTCCTCGTGGTGTGTATGGATCTTAGGCTTTAATTGCCTGTCTGTCCACTGACTGTGCCCTGGAGTGCAGGCTGGTTCTGAGTCCTTTGCTGTCACCATTGCCCTTCACAATGCTGGTCCTGGAGGGTCTCGGGGTGTTTGCAGGAAGAGGAAGCAGGGGCTAGGGAGACAGCCCGGTCAATAAAGTGCTTGCCACACAAGCTTGAGGCCCCAACTTCAATCCTCAGAATCCACGTTAAAAGCTGGGTATCAGTTGGGAGGCGGTGGCACACACATGCCTTTAATCCCAGCACTCGGGAGGCAGAGCCAGGCAGATGTCTGTGAGTTCGAGGCCAGCCTGGTTGGTCTACAGCGCGAGATCCAGGACAGGCACCAAAACTACACAGAGAAACCCTCTCTCGAAACGCCCCCCCCCCCAAAAAAAAGCTGGGTATCATGGCACACACTTGTAAGCCCAGTGATGGGATGGCAGACAGGTAGGTTTCCAAGGGCTCACTCGCCAGCCAGCCTAGTTGAACTGGTGCACTCCAGATAAAACCAAAGACCCTGTCTCAAAACACAATGTAGATGACACCTGAGGAATGACACCAGAAGTTCACCTGTGGCCTGCGCAGGGGAAAACACACGCATGCCCACACACATAGCAAAGCTGTGGCTTCTCCCACAGGCAGGCTGGCCACAGGCAGTCAGTAGGGGGCATGGTGGTGGCTGAAAAGGACCTACCTGCCCTAGTGCAGGAATCATCCAGGCCCCAGGGAGCAGGCCCTTCAGTAGACTTCTGACTATTACCCTCACATGGGGACTAGGTGTAGAACACCAGTTTCTGACCGGACTTAAGACAAATGACTCTCCCCAGGGACACTGGGGCAGCCAGATGCTGGGAGCCAGAGCCTCAGCCACAGTGGGGGATGTGAGAATGCCATCATGACACTGTGGGTTTGTGTGTGTGTGTGTGTGTGTGTGTGTGTGTGTGTGTGTGTGTGTGTGTGTGTGTTGTGTGTGTGTGGTATGTGTGTGTGCATGATTTTGTTGGTAAAGTGTGTGTGGAAAGTGTATGCGTTATTGTGACTGTCATGTTTCTGTGTGTATATGAGAAAGTGGCCACGGCGGAAGCAAGCTTGTGGGGTGTGGGTTCATGTGTGAGTCTACCAAAGTGAATGTGTATGAGAGCAGGAGGAGACATGGGGGGGCCTGGAAGGTGGAGGCTGGCAGAGATAATAACATCTTGAAAGTAACAAGTACAGGCAGAAGCCCAGAGCACAGAAGATTCTGGACTGGTCTGGATGTCTGGGTCTCCCCCAAGTTCATATGTTAAAACCTGATTCCCAGCAGAAAGGTATAAAAAGGTGTTGCCTTAAAGGGTCCTCCTGACTGGGACCTTTACAAGAAGGCTGAGGGAGCCTGCGAGTTCCTTTCATGTGAATCCTGGATAAACATAACTGCTCCAGCCCCAGCCCCACCTCTTCTCCCTCCTATGATCCCCAACTGTCATGGGAACCTCTCTGCTCCATTTCTGAGCAAAGTCATTCATGGCCCCGAGTTCTTGCTACGTACAAGACAGAAACCCAAACGTTAATCAGACTAAATACCTTGCGTTCTCATTTGAAGTGAAGTGAGATGCTAGGAACCACAGCTCCCCAGCCAGGTGGAAGTCCATGCTGACCCCTCATCCACACATGCTGCTACAGGGACCCACACCTGATCACAGCTGTGGAGACTAGGGACTGACAGAATCTGCATGGCTCCCAAGATGAGTGTTCCCTCCACATCACCTGCTTTATCAGCCCTGGAGGTTAATGCCATCCTTTAACCGCTCAGAGTAACAGGTTTATGTGCTGGTTGGCTGCCTCAACCTAGTCACTAGCCAACTCAGGGCAAGGAACGTCCCAGGTGAGGGCTTCTAGACCTGAGCACATCAGGGCCCTCACCAGTGTGTCCTCCTCACCTGCTTCACGTTGTAGCCGGTCTTCGCGCTGGTCTCAATGAACATAACGCTCAGTTCTTTGGCTCGCTGTTCCCCTTCCTCAATGGTTATCTGCCTAGAAATGAAGGGAGAGGGAAAGCTCAGGTGGCAGAGAGGCAATCCCGGCACACATGAAAGAGGCAACCTGAGATGAAGGACTGTGGGCAGGCAGAAGGAGCCTGCCAGGCCCCTTGGTCAGCCCTGAGGACAGGCTCCTTGCCCAGGAGTCCCTGCTAGAATGCCAGCCACAGTCTTTCTAGTAAGAAGGTGGTACCTGAGCACAGAGGACCCCAGCCCCTTTCCACATGTCTTCTATGTCTTCTGAAGTAGCGAGCAAGGCTATCCCCCACCTTTTAAGGAAGGGTCACATGTAGCCCAGGCTGGCTTTGAATTTATGATGTAGCAAAGAACAACACTGCACTTCTGATCCTACCGTGTCTACCTCCCTACAACAGGGACTGTAGGCACATTCCACCAAGCCTGGTTTTATGAGTGCTGGAGACTGAACCCAGGGATTCATGCATGGAAGACAAGCACTCTACATCTGAGCCACACCCCCACTGCCTTTCTCGGTAGCCATTAGAACTGGAGCTCCTGGACACACACAGCCTTTCTTGGGAGGAATCATCAGTCCCCTTTTCCTAATGCAAACACCAAAATTAAAAGTCATGCCCACCAGGCCCACACTGCTCTGCAGAGGAGCCCATTTCCCTCCCCTCTGGACAGGGCTCTCATCTCTAACTCAGATTATTTCTTAAATGGCAGGGATACTGTGAGAAGTCCACATGCTTTAGAAACCATGACACGTGGCCTTATCTGTCCAAGTCGCACAGAGTTCTGAGAGTGGACACACATGGAGAGGATACCTTGGTGAGCAGGGACACTGGAGGGCAGCTGTGGAGAAGCATCTTCTGGTAACACTCCATGCCCAGACACAGGATGAGCCAGGATGCACAGACTAGGGACAAGTTCTGTGTTCTGCTGACATTCCACAGACTCATAACCACAAGTTATGCAGGGCCTTCACAGGGACAGGAGCTCCAGCCCAGGGGGCCACTGTGTCAGAGCTCTATTTTGGGACCATAATGGGGACATGTGTGCAGACAGGTCCCCGCCCTGCCTGTCCTGGGCAGAGAAAGATGGGGCTTTGAGATGAGAAGCTTGCAGTGTGTGGAATCTAACAGGTAGGCCAGGGTTCTTGTGCGTGGAGGCAAGCTTTGCTGTTCCCGTCATCTCAGACCTCCTGGGCAGAATAGCCACAGAGAGGTGAGGAAGCATGGTCCTGCTAGCCACAGCACCCCCACGCTCTGGTGCATACCTCTTGTCTGCCAGATCCGTCTTGTTGCCCACAAGCATGATGATCACGTCACTGCCCCGCTCTGTCCTGACATCATCAATCCACTTCGAAGTCTGCTGGAAGGAGTTGAGGTCTGGAGGCAGAAAGTGGGGACCGAGTGAGAATGAGAGGCCCCAGAGGCAAGCATGTACCTAGACACGAATCCAAGCTCCACGTAACAGTTAGGCTGGGGCCATACAGGGAAGCCAGGACTGCTCAGCCACCCCAGGGAGAGAAGTCACCATACCTGGGAAGCTAGGCTGTCACAATTTCTACACAGAACAGTGACTCTAGAGGCCATGCAAGAGTTAGAGCTGATTTGAGGCTCACAGCAGAGGGTGGAAAGGAAGGCTTTGGGAGGACACCGCGGCCCCAAGGAAATGCTGTCCCACCAAAGGGATGCTCAAGGGAGTCTGAGGAAGGCCAGGCTGGCTTGGGATAAGAACTTGCAACCCTGCAGGGAAAGGTGGATGGAAGGCCACCCCAGAGGCACATGAATCTAGAAGCAAGTCACCTATGGGCAGCAGCATCTCCTTCAGAAGAGTCATAGGGTGACACCCAAGCTATGCTCCTCTAGATGGTCTTGGGTAGCTAGGCTCTGCCTAAGGCCTGCCCTAACCTCTGAGTCTGTGAAGCCTTCTCAAGACCCATGTGTGCCAGGAGGGCTGCCTCCAGGGATCCCTGGGGAGAGCTGGCACATATGTCAGCCAGGGCCACGGAGAGCACAGAGGGTTAACCTTGGGAGCATCTGTCTCCCTGCCCATCCGGGACCCTGTCTTGTTCAGCCAGGTCTGTCACAGGCGTTTGAAGGACAGTGATACTGGTGGTCCAAGATAAGTCACTACCCCCACACTGAGCACATACCTGTATGCACATTCACACACACACACACACACACACACACACACACACACACACACAGGTCTGGTCAGGGTCACACTGGACCCCAAGAGCTCCCTCACTCCAACACAGACCCGTACTCACTAGTGATGTCGTACACCACCACAGCCACCGTGGAGTCCCGGATGTAGCTGGGGATGAGGCTGCGGAACCTCTCTTGCCCCGCTGTGTCCCAGAGCTGCAGTCTAACCTAAGTGTCAAGACAGAGGCATCAGTGGGACAGTGGATCCCTCCTGGTAGAGGGAGTTGGAGGCCCAGACCCCATGATGCTGGCACTGCCAAGTCCATCTCGATCTTGGCAGAGACTTCCAAGAGTGCCCAACTGGGGGCTCTAGGGGATAAAGCCAACAATGCCCCTTTGTCCTCCCAGGTCGGAGACCAGGAACTCACCGTGCGGTCTTCCAAGTACATGGTTTTTGACAAGAAGTCAATCCCGATGGTTGCCTATGAAAGAACAGCACAGGGAAGTCAAAATGGAAAAGACTCATACTAAGGGGCCAAATGCCCAGAGACCCCAGGAAGTGGCAAAGACAGCAGAGGGGAGGGGACACCCAAGCCAAGTCCCCCCACTAGCCACCGACACCCTTTTTCGAGGAGAGAGCCTGAGCAAACCACGGGTGAAAATGGGTTTTTGTTTCTGTTTTCAGAGAGGAATATTCTACAGAGAGAGAGAGAGAGAGAGAGAGAGAGAGAGAGAGAGAGAGAGAGAGAGAGAGCGCCAGCCTTCAGGAAGGGCGAGAGAGCATGGGGCATGGAAGAGAGGCTCCCCGGGAACAGCCCACCAAGTAGAGCTCCCCACTGCCTCCAGTATCCCCCAGCTCCCCCAGCCTCTACCTTGAACTTGGGTTCACCATTGCTCTTGGGAGGGTTTTTGAGGGGGTTGGGGGGTGGAACTTGCCACTGCATGGGACCAGGGAACAGTATGCCCTGCCTCGGGTGGGGGTACTGTGCACCATCCACAATAATGTCTTATTCGAAAACCCAATGAGCTCTTTGCTCCTCATACTGCCAAGTCAAGAGCTGCCACCCACACCCTGTGCCACCCCGGTGCCTCTTCTGTCCTGGTAGGCAACCCCCACCTCTCTGGTCCTTGCCTGCACCCTGTGCCTGTAAGTGGGGACTAAGGTACTGCCAATGTGGAATGGAGTGAACACCACCAGGTAGTAATGAAGCTTCAGCAGTGTGCTCCGGCCTGTGCCTGGAGTCACCTCATAAAATACATCCAGCTTGGAGGAACCTTTACCCAGTGAAAGGCTCAGTAGAAAGCATTGTGTGTGGTGAGATCCCAACTTGACTGAATGAAGTAGAGAGATGGTCTCATATTTTCTCAGATGCTGAGATGAAGAGAGTATGTTGTGTTCTGGTATCTGAATAAATGGTTGCATCTTGGGCAATTTTTGCTTTCTCTATCACATATTTTAATATTTTCTATAATAAACAGTTAATAGTTAAGAATTCAGAAGAAAAAAATCCTTGAGACAGCTGCGCAATCCCAGCACTTTCAAGAAAGGAGGAACATGAGTGTGAAGTCAACCTGAGCTACACGGTCAATCTTTTTTTTTTTTTTTTTTTTTTTTTTTAAGATTCATTTATTTATTACGTACACAGTGTTCTGCCTGCATGTATGTCTGCAGGCCAGAAGAGGGCACCAGATCTCATTACAGATGGCTGTGAACCACCATGTGGTTGCTGGAATTGAACCCAGGACCTCTGGAAGAGCAGCCCCGGTGCTCTTAACTGCTGAGC
This sequence comes from Peromyscus eremicus, assembly GCF_949786415.1. Classification (NCBI taxonomy): domain Eukaryota; kingdom Metazoa; phylum Chordata; class Mammalia; order Rodentia; family Cricetidae; genus Peromyscus; species Peromyscus eremicus. The sequence continues at coordinate 97,382,316 of NC_081422.1, read as the reverse complement.
CATCTCTCCAGTCCCCTACACAGTGAATCTTTATTTAAAAAAAAATCTTTGAAAGAAAAGTTTTCATCATTTGAAAACCTGCAGTGAATACAAAAGACACACTAAGGGGAGACTTCAGTATAAACACAGAGATCTCCGTCCACTTGATTTAGAGTCACCGAGGAGACACACCTTTGGGCTGTCTGTGAGGGCTTTTCCAAGAGAAGTTTGCCTGAGCAGGGAAGATCTGTCCTAAATGTGAGCAGCACCCATGGGCTGAGGTCCCACACTGAACAAAAAGGAGAGACTGAGAGGAAGCACAGCAAGCCCCTTTCCTCCCCTCCCCCTCCCTCCTCTCTCTTCTTCACTGAGTTAGAGGGGGGTGTGTGTGTGTGTGCGCGCGCGCGCACGTGCGCCAACTTGATATGAACTAGAGAACTAGAGTCACCTGGGAAGAGCAAATCTCACTGGGCTCCCCCAGATTAGTCTGGCCTGTGGACAAGTCAGTGGGAACATTTTCTTGACTAACGGCTGATGTGGGAAAGCCCAGCCCATGGTGGGTGGGGCCACCCCTGGGCACGTGGTCCTAGGGACCATAAGAAAAGAGGCTGAGCAAGCCATGAAGAACAAGCCAGTAAGCAGTGCTCCTCTGCAGCTCTTCATCAGCTCCTACTTCAAGGCTGAGCTGCTGCCTGACTTCCCTAAATGATGGACGGTGATGGAGGAGAGCAAGCCAACTAATCCCTTCCCCACCAAGCTGGTTCTGCATGGTGTTTTATCATAGCAACAAAAGAAAACTCGGATCCACTCTCTCCTTCCAGACTGTGGACACAGTGGGACCAGCAGCCTCACGTTCCCTGCCACCCCATCTTCGCCACGATGATCGCAAGCCCTTCTCAGGCGGTGACCCAAAATAAGTCCTTCCTTAAGTTGCCGCTTCCCAGGTATTTGGTCACAGTAATGTGTAAAGTACCCAATGCCACCTCATTCTAGAACGCATGTGCAACAATTCAAGAGCTACACACACACTGTAGACACAACCCAATCCTGTCGTGACTGTGGGAATGAAAAGAGAAGATTGGAGAAGCTGGATAGTATGCCTCATGACTTTGCTAGTCGGTGCGGGACTGGGAAAAACCCGTGCTGAAATCTAGCCATTACTAGCCGGCTATGTAGTGTCCTGCCTAGCACAGTCATGGGAGGCAAATCTAAAACCAATGAGCACTTGCTGACAGGGCCTCATCCCCAAGCAGCCACACATGGTCATTCATCAGTGAGTGGACTGACAACCCTGTGTCTACTTAGAACCTTAAGGAATGTGCCAAACGGAAATTTCAACTTCTCTATGTGCCACAAGATCCTTGCGGGGCACCAAACTCCTTCTTTAGTGACCCCCCGAACCAAACCAGATGCCTGGGCTCAGGATCAGAGGCAAGGGCTGCCAGCATTCCCCAATGCAGAATTTGAGAAATGCACAGTTGAGCTGGTGGCTGCCCCCATTGAAGGCCATGTTTCCTATGGCTGCAGGGTGGCTACAATCCGATCAAAGGATGAGAAGGTGATGACTGTCTGGGATGAGTCCTTTATGGGTTAGTGTGCTCCAAGCTGCCCCCTTTCCCACTGCTTGGAATGCAGATGGGGTGGTGAGCCCCATGGCTCACCCAGCTGAGGATGATGGGCAGGACAGCTGCTCCACAGAGCCTGATCCTGACTGTGCAGTTACCTCGGCAGCACTTGCCTGCGTACACCTCTTCTTGTTGTGCAAGAGAGACTCCATTTTCTATTTTGCTCCAGCCACTTCGGTCAACGCAGCGTAACTAACCTTAATCAACAGAGTGAAGGACTGTGGAAAATCATATCCCCAAAGGTCGGCACCTGGGTGGTGACAGCGATGTCACTGATAATAACTGTGACGGTGACAACCTTTTTTTTCCCCCTTGTGTGCACATAAGACACTTGGCTGCTATGGAGCAGAGAGAGGTCATCAGATACTATGACAAGAAGTCATGTCACTGGATCAAGCTGCAGCCACGCATAGCCCAGTGGCTTCCGTCATCACAAACACTGAACTACATACTGTATCTCTATTCAACCTCAACACAGCCTGACCAAAGAGAGGGCAATGAGTAAACCAACACTGGGAGGGACCAACTTCCTAGCCCCCCGGCTTTCTCTAAGTCTGATCTTCAAGCTACTACGGAAGTGCAATCCCTAATCTGGTAGCTGTTTTCTCTCTAATACCTGTTCTGGCCACTTGTTAGAATCTGAATCTGAAATGTCCCAGAGGCTCGTGTTCTGAATGCTTGGTCTCCAGTGGGCAGTGTCTACTTGGAGGCCGTGGAACCTTTCAGAACGGGGCATACCTGGTGGAAGAAGTTGGGTGGGCTTGGGAGATTATACACAGCCTCCGTCCTCCCCACTTCCTGAGCTGCCTCTACTGTATGCTGGAATAGGCTGAAGTCCTTTGGGAAACCGTGAGCCAGAACACATCTTTCTTCCTTCAAGTTGTTTCTATCAGAACAACACAAAAGTATCAAGTGCAGAGCTGGCCCCAGCTAAGTGGCGCCATTGCTATAACTAATTCCACCAGGTGGTTTATAGTGGTGCCACTGTTATAACTAATCCCACCAGCTGGTTTATAGTGACACCATTCTTATAACTAACCCCACCAGGTGGTTTATCGGCCTTTGAAACGGGCTGGTGAAGGAATGTGGAAGAGTTTGAAGATGTGGACTATGACGATGTAGACTTACCACTCTGGTGAGAACTTAGAGGACCAGGATGCTGACAATATGGACAGCAAAGATGATACTCATGTGGTCTCAGGGAGGGACAAGGACCCGACTGGGAACAGGACTACAGAGCCACTGTGTCTGGTGAAGAATTCGTTCACATTCTACCCATGTTCTGAAAATTTGAGTGAGGTGGATTTCAAAAGTAATGGAGAAAACGCAAGACAACTTAGTATTCAGCCTGTGGTACGGTTCTGGCTGGCTACTTTTAGTTAGGTTTATAGTGGGAATCAGGATCAAAATGCAGAGAAGAGTTTTTAAAATGTGGGATCTGGTCCTGAAAGAAAGGTGAGGATGTTTAAAGCTGTGGATAAGGGAAGTGTGGGCAAGGCAGGCCACTGATGCTCAAGTCATCAGCATCTGTAAGAAGCTGCGCATATGACACCAGGACAACAGAACAGGTGACCTGAGAAGGAGTCCCTACCCTCTGAAGGTGCCAGGGTATAAAACTGAAGACTCGCTTAAAATACTTTCCATCAAAGGAGACTGAATTTTGAAGAGTCACCAGGGTGTTCTGATGGAAAAGGGCCACCTACGGAAATGATTTTCTCGGTTCTGGGTTCAGCTGCTCAGGGACTCGGGCTGATGCAGCCATGATCTAAATGGTCCTCACTGGCAGCAGACTTTGGAATTATCCACCAGGGACTATTTTCCAGGTGTGCAGAAGGCAAGATTTTGGGGGTCTTGCCCCTAGGTTCTTGAGGAACGCCTGTGAGTGAGACCAAAGAATGTGCCCCAGATTCTGGATATGGAGCTACAAGATTTAACGTTTTCCCTGCTGGGTGTTAGTCCTGCTTTGGTTCCATCTTGAATACATTCTTCTTACTTTACAGGTCACAGCAAAGAAACTATTTTGAGTCTCAGTAGAGACTTTAGACTTTGACTTCTGATCACTGTTGAGACTATGAGGCTTCTTGAAGTTGGAATAAATACATCTGTGTATTACAAGATGGCCATGAGCCTTTGGCAACCAGGATGGAATGTTATAGTTCGAATCTAAAGTGTCTCTCACAGGCTTAGGTTTTGAGTATTTGTTTGCCAGCTGGTGGAACTATTTGGGGAGGGTTTGGAGCCTTTGGGGAGTGGGACCTAGCTGGTGGAAACAGGACACGTAGGGTGGGTGTTTAGCACGTACACCAGTTTATACGTGGTTCTAGCCTTGCTCTCTCTGTTTCATGGTCAGCTGTGATGTGAGGAGCCCCCACCACATGCTCGCACACGCTCACACATGCTCACACTGCTGCAAATCTGTCAGGCCTTCCCTGTCCGTGAAGGACTGAATTCTTCTGGAACCATGAATCAAAATAAGTCTTTCTTTCTGTAAATTGTACCTGTCGAGTAATTTGGTGGCAAAACCATAGGAAAAGCACGTGTGATTCCCCACCCAACCAGGCCATCTATCTACTGCAAAGACAATTGGGAGAGGAAGTCACAGCTGTGCATGACGGTGACAAAGCACTGGTGTCACTTCTTGGGGGCAACTGAACCATCGTTTGTCTTCATAGTTAAGGTTCTGCTTTGGTTAACAGCTGAGCAGGTTATACCAGACCAGTCTGTAAATTCAAGAAACCATTCACAAGCACTTAAGAGTGATCACAAACTGGTGGATAATGGACGGATTACAGTCTCCGGGAAAGGAAAGAGAACTCAGTGGAACCTGCCCTTAAGTCATCATGTCTACTCAATAAAAAAGAGCAGCTATGCAAAGAAGGAATTTGAATCATAATCAAGAGGGGGAAAAACCACCTCAGTAGGAATAGACTCCCAGATGATACCAACAGGTATGCTTAAAAAGAGAAGAGAGAAAACAGACGTGGAGACCGGGTTTCAACCCATCTGAGGACATCCTAACAATCAAGACAGAAATGAGGAAAGGCAGAGACAGCAGGTCACGTGGTGCTATCTCTTGTAGTCTCACCTTCCCCAGCCCCTTCTTCCCACCTCCACCTACCCTCCCCACTCAGACTAAACGTCTCCTGTGAGTAACCTCCAGGCACCTGGCCTGGCTTCCCTGTCCTCAACACTGGTCCTGCAAGGCATCGTTACACAGCAGGCAAGGTTATTTTTCTGGGTTTAAAACCAACAACCTTAGGGGTGTGGAGAGGTGGCCCAGCAGGTTAAGAACACTAGCTGCTCTTGCAGAGGACCCACGTTCCATTCCTAAAACCACATGGCACCTTACAACTCTTTACAGTTCTTGTTCCAGGGGATATAACGCCCTCTTCTGGCCTCCACCAGCACTTCACATACATGGTACACTTTCATATATGCAGGCAAAACACTCATACACATGAAAGAAAGAAAGATACGTAATTTTTTTTTTTTTGGTTTTTCGAGACAGAGTTTCTCTGTGTAGCTTTGCGCCTTTCCTGGATCTCGCTCTGTAGACCAGGCTGGCCTCGAACTCACAAAGACCCGCCTGCCTCTGCCTCCCGAGTGCTGGGATTAAAGGCATGCATCACCACCGCCTGGCTATGATAAATAAATCTTAAAACACAAAATTATATAAAACAAAAACCCGACTCCTTCCTCCCTGATGGCCCTAGGAAACACTCTAAACCTGTGTGGTTGACTGTTCGGGGCCCACCACTGGCTTTTTATGGCCTCATACTCCTCTTCCTCAGCTTGCATTTATACCAGGGAATAATGTTTGGAATTCCCACATTACTGTGCATTTATTTTGTATATATTTGTGCATCCATGCATGCCATGGCTCTTTTGTGAAGGTCAGAGGGCAATTTACAGGAGTTGGTTCTCTCCTTCCACCATGTGTCTGGGGATGGAACTCAGGTCGTTAGACTTGGGCAGCAGGGACCTTTACCCACAGAGTCAGTTTGCAGGCCCCTCCCATGTCTTTTTCCTGATGCTGTTCCTCCCCTGAAAGTATTTCTTTAGAATTTGAGATACTTTTTCTCTGCAAATCACATTCTGAACTCTCAGGCTAGCCCAGAGATTGTTCGATACTTTCTCTACTACCAAACAGGAAAGGTCTCAGACTGACTCATCTCTGCCACTGGTCAATGATGTGGTGATTCTGAACAAGTAGCCTGCTAATCGTGGGCTTTAGAATCACCCCAGGAGCTCTTTGAACATTGGGAAATCTGAGTCCACTCAGGTAGACACAAGTGCAAGCTCTGGATGTCAGTCTGGGAATCAGAACCATAGATGAGTTCTCAGATCATTTACTTGCTCTGTGCTGTGATCCGGGTCTGAGGAGGCTGTGTTCTCCAGGGGTCACAGATTAATGACAAGGCTTCAGGGAGAGGGGACAATGCTGGTGGATGAGGTGTCATGCACAGGGACCAGGCTCACTCAGAACCAGGGTCACACAGTCTGGGTAGCAGGGCTGGGATCTGAATCCATGTCTCCCTGACATCCAAGTCCCTGCTATGGGCTATTAAGCTGTACTCCTTCTGCTTCTAGAAGTCCGTTTCTGAGGCTGTCACTGTGACTCCCTGGCATCACATCATATCTGGCTCCCTCCTGTCAGAGAGTGGTAATAATTAGCCATAACAGCTCATCAGAGTCCACTTAAGAGGGAGTTCATTTGCATTTTAGTAGAAATAAATAAAGTGAGCCCTCAAAGGACAGAAGGGAAAGGGCTTGCAAGAGAGACTTGGCTGGGTCTCCATGACCAGAACAATTCTAGCTTCTGGGCACCATCTATTTCCCAGATACAAGTCACAGTAGCTGGCCCTACACCACTGCCAGCTGGAGCCTGGCTCTACCAAGAAGGCCAGATTTTCAGAGAAGGTGGTCATGGTCTTCCCTGGGCATCATTTTATTGTGGCAGATGGTGTAATAATTAACAATCAAGCCACTTCACTTGAGTGCCTACTGTGTGTTATAAAAATCCCTGGTCCCTGCCCCTCAGGAGCTTTTGACTTTGTGGAGAAGAAGAAGATAAATGCACAAGAACTGTCACTCACAGCAATGGAGAAGCGGTTGAGAAGGACTCTGAGGGTCCAGAGCAGCGGGCCCCACTTGCTTGGTGTCTTATGGAAATGTGGAGTGAATTTTAGTGCATATCACTTTTTCAGTAGGCAGAGGATGGGGAATAGTGGAGGATGGGAGGTTCAGGTTCAGGTTCAGGGAGAAGAAGCATCTTGGAGGGAGTAAGAGGAATTCTGGTTATTATCAAACGAGAGTTTGTCTAACCCTCTTGCTGATTACTATTATTAACTGTGGACCAACTAGAACAAACAGGTGAGTGAAGGCACCAGAAAGTGCAGGTAGAAACCAGAGTGAGTGAACACTCACTGAGAGGGGAACGCTGCATGCTTCCTATTGTTTCATGACTTCTCACCCAACGGCGGGCGGCCCCAGCGGCAGCCAAGGGGTGGCTTGGAAACCCACAGTCAAACTGGTTGAAAAATAAGAGGACAGAACGCACAGCACCCCAGCTGAGGAGAAGTACAGAAAATCCTAGACACGAGAAAGCCACAGAGAAGGGACTCTGAAGTCTGCATATAAACCGTGCTTGACATCGGATGAGCTGAGAAGACCCCGAGCAACCTGCCCATGGCTGGGAAGAAAACAAAACAAACAGAAACTGGAAGAGACTGTGTGGCTGCTGCCCAGCGCGGGACAGGCTGAGAATCGGGGTCCACACAACTGTTAAAAAAACACCATTGCTCAAAGCTGGAAACAGAATCCACGGTCACAAGCACAATGTGCAGGACACAGTCCCAAGTGAGCAGCCAGGAGGTGAGCGGAGAATGTAAGCCATACACGAGAAAGAGAAATTGAAGAGCTATTCTGGGCTAATTTAGACGCTGAAAGTAGGGGGAAATATTCTAAAGTGGTCAATATTATTATGTCCAAACACAGAAAGAAACTTGTTTTCATAACGAAGACTCAGATTTGGGCCAGCAAGATGGCTCGGCAGGTAAAGGTGCCCACCATCAAACCTGACCACTTTGGTTTGATCCTGGGAACCCACAGGGTAGAAGAGAGAAAACTCACCCTACAAAGTTGTCCTCTGATGGCCACACATGTGCCATGGCATGCACCTCTCCATACATACACACACACACACACACACACACACACACAATTTTAAAAGAAAAAAATCAGAGTCAAATCAATGAATAGCAAACGAAAGATAAAATCTTGGGAGCAGCCCAAGGAAAATGACACATGACAGCCAAGGGCATGGTGACAGGGATGACAGGGACAAGGGACAACACGTAGACTTGGAATTTGAAATCCAGCTAAAAGTTCTTCAAATGCACAGATAAACTAAAAACATTTTTAAATAAATGGGAATAAAGAGTCTACATTAGAAAGAAGTTCCTCAGACTGAGAGGAAATAATGATGTTAGCAGGAACTGAGATTCCTCTGGAAAGGCTAAGGATACAGGAGAGGGTCACTACTCGAGTGAGGCAGGACAGTGTTGTGTGGTGATATTTTGTTGAATTCTAATAAAATTTGCCTGAAGATCAGAGGACAGAGCCAGCCACTAGATTAAACATAGAAGCCAGGCAGTGGTGGCACATACCTTTAATCCTAGCACTCCACAGGTGTCCCTCCCTCTGGAGTTGGCTCTCTCCCCTTGTCCATCTTCCAGACTTGCACAACAGATTTCTGTGTCTGGATTCTGTGAGTTCAAGGCCACCCTAACTACATTGAGTTTGATTTAGTCTAGGAGAGAAACAGCTAGGCAGTGGTGGCACACACTTGTAACTCCAGTATTTGGGAAGCATATACACCATTAATCCCAGCACTAGGAAGGTTGAGACAGGAACTGAAATGGCTGGGCAGAGAAAGTCATACAAGGTGGGAAGAGACAGGAACTCAGCCCTTTCGGCTGAGGACTCAGAGGCACTCAGTCTGAGGATTTGTGGAGACAGGATCTCGCCTCCCTTTCAGCCTGAGGATTCGGTAATGGTGAGAAGTTTCTCTAGTGGCTTGTTCCTTTGTCTCTCTGATCTTTCAGCATTTACCCCAATATCTGGCTCCGGGTTTTTATTATAAGAGCAATTAGGATTTGTGCAACAGTGTTGTAGATGACAACACCCTGAAGTACGAAGCCACATACTTTCTTCAGAAAATGGAAAATGGTTGGGACCAATGGCTGGTCCAGGGGACACGAGGAGAGGACATGGTGAAGCCAGAGAACTGGATGAAGTGGAGATTCAGAAGGACTTCCTAATAGCCAGAACTCTAGAAGGGTCATTCTGGTTGACAGATGGGAAGAATGCAAGGAAGACACATAGAAGTTTGTTGTGCAAGTCTGGAAGATAGGCAAGGGGAGAGAGCCGACTCCCGAGGGAGGGACATATGTGGATGATACTGAGGACATGCTGGACGTGGTGGATGCTGAGAGACACAGAAAGGCTGTGTGGCTGAGGCAAGGTCTTGACATGTGCAGTGGCTTGTATAGGTGGGAACAACATCTTCACTTATCAGATGACAAACTAGAGGTCCAGAGACAAGAAGTGACTTTCCCAAAGTCTCACAGTGAGTCAGCAGGGTGACAAGGACTGTCACACATCTTTTCCACGGCTGGCACACAGGCTTTGGGTGAATGGTTAACTTTGTTGACCTGAGTAGTGTATACTCTTGGATCACTGCAACCAAAATACCTGACAGAAACAAGAACTCAAGAATGGGGTGACTTTATTCCGGCTTACAGTTTCCAAGAGCTCTCAGTCCATGGTCGCTTGGTCCCACATGCTTGGGCAGGATGTTGTGATGTGAACTGCCACCATGATGTGAACTGCTCTGCTTGGTCATGTGCTCGCCACTGTCATTTACTAACACCTCTGCAACTACATGTGCCCAAATCAATACTTTCTACATTAGGCTGTTTCTGTTGGGTGTGTGGTAATGTCTATGGAAAAATAGCTGATCCAGGCTGACTCCTTTGGAGCAGACTCCAGAAAGGGTAGCCCTAACCACACCACAAGAACTAGTGAAAACAGACACTACATGGGTGTCGCTCATGTATGTTGCCTAAGTGGGGAGCCATGAGGCTAAATCCAGACTCATCGGCATTCTCACAGGGGATGAGCTGGGATGACCAGGGCATAGCACGCGGAGCTCCTGGGGCTCCTGGGCTCTGACTGAGAGTTCTGTTGAATTGCTATTCAGCACAGCCCTACAGGCTCTGACCTGTGTCAACTCAGACTTCAGAGGCCAAGGACCTCAGATGACTGTCCACACCATAAAAAGGGTGCTAGCAGCAAGTGGGGTGAGGAGGCAGGCAGTACACTTTAGAGGTCTGTGAGCTGCACGGATTGCCATGTGAGTCTCCGCCTTGCTGTTCACACTACTACCCACTACTCTACCTGCCAAGCCATGTCAAGTACCTCTCTGTAGCCTGACCCCAGGAAACCCTCTCTCTATATTAGTGACTTTTCTGTTGCTGAGGCAGAGTATCTTAAAGAACGAACTTCAGAGAGAAAGGTTCTATTTTGGCTGTTTAAGGGCTACAGTCCATCTGGTGGTGAAACCAGCTCCCCCCTGCTCCCCATGGCAGGTAGGAGTGTGAAGCTGTTGGCTCACACCACGGTGGACGAGGAAGCAGGGCTCAAGCTGGAAGTGGAGCCAGGCCGTAACCATACTGTACTGCATGCTGCCTACCCCACAGACACCCACTTCCTCCACCAGGACCCACCTCCTAAAGGCCCCACCACTTTCCAAAACATCCCGACCTGCTGGGGACCAAGCATTCAAACACAGCCTGTGGGGGAGGTGGGCTTGTTCAAGAGACAGCAACATCTGAGCACATCACCTTACAAGAACCAGGCAGAGTTTCCTTTCCCCGCGGCCAGCTGGGAACTAGGATCCAATGTTGAGACCCAGGCGGTGGTTCTACGGCTCTCAGCCCAGTGCCCTCACTCATGGAGCTAGATTTCCCCCCTTTGCATCTGCAGTCTACTTGTAAAGGAAGCTCCCACTTTAGGTGGATGTTAGAGGGAGGAGACACCAGATAAAAAGAACAAATGACTATTCAGAAAGGCCTCGGCATCCTTGGTGACTCCTTTTGATTAGCTCCCTCTCAAGGGTCAGCACAGTTCACACAGGAGAGTTGTGTATTGATGGATGTGTGTGAGTGTGTGTGTGTGTGTGTGTGTGTGTGTGTGTGTGTGTGTGTGTGTGAAGCATGGCAATGGGGACACACACAAGTTTACACTTTATTTGCACAAAAGCATGAAAGGGTATATTATACTGGTATGAGTGAGAAGGGGGTTGGGGCTTCTGCTCTGAAGGTAAAGTCAGGATCCCCAATACACACAGAGCCCCAGCACTGCTCTGAGGCGAAGGTGGTGAGGAACCCTCACAGGCTTTCTGGAAAAGAAGCATACTCAGGGTCTGTCTGTCAGTGCCACTCAGGACAGGCCCCAGCTGGCCCCAGAGGAGCCGCCATGCCATCAGTCAGGTGTCCAGCAAGCACCAGTATGATTTTCTTTGATGTTATCTGTGTTTATTTGTTTTTTGTTTGTTTGTTTGTTTGTATTGAGGTAGGCTCTATTGTATTCCCAGCTCCCAAGGCCTTTAAATGACTATGTTGCTGAGGATGCTTTGAACGTACCCTCCTGCTTCTAACTCTACATGCTAGACTCTACCAGTTGAGCTAAAGAGTCTGATTAGCTTCCCTAGCTCTCAATCCTCCATTCTCTCAACTGAAGACACCAGAGCTCCCTGTAAGGACTGTTGGGCCACATGAGTTAGGCTCTGTGGAGGCACTTTACTCTGCTCTATGCTACATCAACAAAAATGAGCAGTTGGTACCAGAAGCCAATTGACACGGGGCTGTCCACACAAAGCTGCAGAGCCAAGCCCATGGAGCTGCCCAGTGTCTGTCTGGGTATGTGATATGACCCTCAAGAGTCTACGCTCACGATGAAGGTCAACGGTGAGCCAGCCTCTAGTGGTACATTAAAGGCTCTGCTAAGTCCTGCACTGGAGAAACAGGACCTGGGTTTTTCCTCATCTACTGCACCTCCCTCCCCCTTAGGAGCCTCTGTGCTCCTGACCCTTACCAACAGTCTCAATGATCTGGTGTTCCCAGGGCTTCAGCAGAGGCCGAGCTTCAGAAAGGTGGGTCTGAGAGCAAGCGCTCTCTTCCACCGTGCCAAGGAGTCATGGTCAAAGCAGCTGTTCTGTTCTTTGTTTTGTCTTGCGAGGCACGGAACAAATAATTTCTGATGGTAGCTGCTTCCATGGGGGATGGGATGCCAAGACACACGAACAACAGGCATGTGCTTGGAGAATCTCCTGCCAGCCTAGGAGCCCCATGAGCCCCTTGCAAGGCTGTGCCTACCTGCCTGTATTGCATGATGTCTCCTCTGAAGGAGACTGCAGTGTACTCTATTGTGATACATGCCCACCCACCCCCAACCTGGCAATGCTAATTTATTCCTTGGCGCTTGCAAGCGGCTCTGCCTGTGAAAAATGGCAGCCGCTTTATTTTATACATGCGAGGAATATTAAGAAGCACAGAGTTCCTCCCCACCGTTTGCCTTCCTCTGAGTGTGGTATTAAACAGTATCAACAGGGGTTCAAACGATGGTGTGTTACGTACATTCCTCTAGACAGAACTTCCACTGGTACAACTGATCTCCGAGCAAGAAGATGTTCCCTACGGCACTTGTTGAAATCTTCTTGGCGCTGTGCATTTATTATGAAATATAATTTTGCATCCACATTCTGACAAGATCCAGCAATAAAGTCTACGGAGGAAATCTGCATGGTAATTTGCATAAATTGACTTCAGCATTTTCTTCTGGGGAAGAGAATGAAAAGGCAAGTATGTGTGTCTTCTTTTAGCCTTGGCCGGGCCTGAGCCCAGGGCTGGAGAGAAGCATCAGTAAATGGCAGGAAGCAGCTGGGCATGACAAGCCCTTGACAATGCCTCTGCTGTTCTCCTTCTGCACAACCAACCAGCAGAGAAAAGTATCTGGGTAAAGTCATGCAAATTACCATGCAAATGAGCCTGGTAAACTTAAAGATTCAGACCCGAGAGTCGGTGCTTTGTGGGGAGGATCCCACAGCCTTTGGGAAACATGCGGGGCCAGGTCGTTGCCTGCCATTGCCAGCCGCGGCCAGCCCTTCAATGAGTACCCTGGAGGAGGCAATAGTGGCTCCCAAGGTCACAGAGGGCAGGCACCTAGCCTTTCAGTGTCACAATCTGTCCTCTTCTGGTGGTTACTTTACTCCGTATGAAGAATGGAGTAATTTGTAATTCTATATGTGAATATATTTTATTGGTTCTGCTCCTCTAGAGAATACTAATACAGAAAGCAGCTTGCTTACATCATGAGAAATATCTCTGCTGTCATCCAAGTCCTTGCCCATTCACCCTCCTCCACCTGCATTCGTGGCTGAGCCTGTGAAGGAGTTGTGTATTAGTGCTGGGGTCCCTCGGGTATGTGGTCCAGACAAGCTGGGCACGGGTGGCTGCTGGAGCGGGCAGGAAGGCTTCCTGGAGGAAAGAGTGGAGTGAGTGGGGGATGAGCAGGATTTGATGCGGCCACCCTGGAGGGAGGAATGAGCGCGTGCACAAGTATTCAAGAAAGGCTGAGGTGTCAGGATCCAGCATGTCTGTGTGTGTGTGTGTGTGTGTGTGTGTGTGTGTGTGTGTGTGTGTGTGGCGCCACAGTTAGAGCACACAAAAAGGAAACAGGACACACAAAAAGGAAACAGGAATAGAATCCCAGGCTGTGGGGCACCAGGTGATGACTACCTGGTGGCTAGGAGCTTGCCCCAGAGTACAGAGGTGCACTGACCCCACCTCAAGGGCCCAGAGGCGAATCCACATGGACCCATCAGCCACATCTCAGATCCTGTTATGAGGGACCAGATGAGAATCTTGCAAGCCTACAACAGAGCGTCTGGGTCCACCGGAAGCTGGCCAGGGCATCCTCCCTTAGTGCCTCTAAACAGAGCGTGGTCCCCTTGTACTGTGTCACCCTCAGGCCCCCAGGAAGGTGATGGGGGGATACACTCCCATTGTTTGAAGCTACTCAGTTTGTGATCATTTGTTCTGGCAGCCCCAAGAAGCGAGCGTGGGAAGCCTTAGGGCAGAACAGACTGGCATGGCTGGAGGATCAGCTGCAGGCAAGAGCATCTCAGGAGCCCCGAGCTTTCAGGAAAGGCCAGAGCTTCCTAGGAACCCCCTTCAGAGTCTGAACCACTCTCCCATCACAGCAGTGTGTCCTGTGAGAGCAACCCTTCAGCTGTGGGCCTCTCCCAGAGACAACCCTTGTATCACGGTGTGAATTCCAGAAGGGGCCACTGGCTCCCAGCCTTAGGTTCATCTCCATCACCTTCAGTTTTTTTTTTTAAATGCTAAGGCCTGAACTCCCCTCCCAGATATCCCCCAATAGTTGCCCAATATGCAGACAGGAAAGAGAGCCTTGGAGAGGCCCCACAAAGCAGTGATTCTCTAACCTCAGGCAGCAGGTGCCTCCAGAGGACCATACCTCCCATCAGGACTCCTTCACACAGCTGACCTTCCCAGGGCCTACAGGGGTTTCCCCAGGTGTGCGTGTTGGCCAGGGCAGGTGTGTGTGTGTGTGTGTGTGTGGGGCACACCAAGAGCCAATTCTTATTATAGGGTATGTCCAGATTTTTCACTATCGTAGAATTTGAAGGTAACCTCTTAGTTGGAATTTTACAGGAAGGAATCATCACAAACACAATTCTCCTCTGGCTGAGACATGGTTTTTCATTTGCACAAATGGAGTGACTTCTGCAGGGTCATTCGGTAGGTGGTAAGAGACTGCAGAGTACATGTGTGTGTATGCGCGCGCGTGCGTGCGTGCGTGCGTGCGTGCGCGCGCGTGTGTGTGTGTGTGTGTGTGTGTGTGTGTGTGTATGTGTATATGTGTGTGACTGCCATGTAAATACAGAAAAAAGACATGTTCCTCAAAGGTCCCCAGGGCTGGCCAAGTGGCAGCACACCAGGGCCCACAGGCAGACAGAACCTTCTGAGAGGTCCAGAAGAGGACCCCAGCCTCCCATACTCAGAGCCTCATGGTGGCCCTTCAGGGCCTCATGCCTGCTGAGCCCTAGACCAAGGTGGAACTGGCTAGTCCTGAGGACGGACCCCTGCCCTCCCTAGCCTGCTGAGGGTGGGCCAGGCTCTAGGCCCTTACTGCTTCCTTCTGCTGCCTTTCTTTCCACAGCCCATGGATGACACCACACAGACATCTTTCGTCAGAATGAGTGAATGGGTGGAGAGTATGGGGCCTGGAGACATGGAGAGACGAGAGGGAGCACTGTCTGGGAACTGTCTGAGTGGATCTAGACTCTGCCATGCTGTCCTGGCTGCTAGACAGCCAGGACACCGGTGGGAGGGTAACCAGCATGGCCACTGTGCAGTGGGACAACGTGAGAAGAGGTAAGTGTGTGTGTATATGTGACTGCCAGGTAAATACAGGAAAAAGACATGCTCATCCTCTAGAGCCCGTGGAGACTGTGTCCACTCCCATACACCTCTGCTGCTCTGCTAGGAAAAACAAAATAAACAAAGAGTCTACCCTCCTCTGTCTCCAGAGGGTTCATTAGTATGGGTGTGTGTGTGTGTGTGTGTGTGTGTGTGTGTGTGTGTGTGTGTGTGTAATCTCCACCTAATTACTGCTCTAAGGGGCTTTTGGAAAAGACTTCTACCTGAGGCTATAACAAACCAAGTCAGACAATTCTGCCATGCCTGGGGAGTGTGAGGTCTACCCTTTGGTCTCTCTTGACTCACCATGACAGTGGACCTGGGGGGCTCTCAGTCTGAGGCCACCAATGAACTGAGGCAAGCAGCCACTGCTGGGCCAGTTGGCATCTGTGACACCATCTGTGGCCAGGCCTGGTACAGAGATGGCTCCAAGAAGATCCTGGGCTTGGCATATCCCCAAACCCTGGTGAAAACCAGAACGGCAGAGTAGCCGCCCTAGATTTGGGGGGCCCAACTAGCCTTAAGGACAACATGCTACAGGCGAAGGTTCCTGAGGAGCTGATGGAGGTGGCAGGCCTCTGTGCTGAGGGCAAACGCTCAGAGTAGAGAGGGGACAGTGACAGGAGCTGAGGGCAGCAGGACCACGCAGGGAGCAGCAAGTAGAGGCTGAACTGAGTGACAAGTGCCAGGCGGTGAGGGCGACACCGGGAAGGGGAGGCCAAATTTCAAAGGTGACTTGTCCGCTGCTGCTAAGAACCTCACTGTGTTTTTCAGTGTGTTGTCAACGGAAAACGGGAAGATGAAGACTATTTTAAAATCAAGTAGTAGCCAGGTGTAGTGCAGGCAGAGAGATCCGCAGGTCAAGGTCATCCTTAGCTATCCAACAGATTTAAGGCCAGCTGGAGCTATGTGAGTTTCTGCCTCAAAAAACTAAAGGGGACCAGTCAGATAATAAAAATAAGACATGACCATGCGCACAGGCACACACACTCGCAGGTGAGTGCACACGCAGCACGAAGTGAGACTTTAGGAGGGAGTCCCTTAGTGCTGGCACCTCTGCTCTACAGTGTCAGAAGAATTCCCCTTACTGGCAGGCCAGGCCACGTGAGACAAAGTGATACGAAGTCCTGGCTTTGGGGAGGACGCAACAGCAGGGCCACCATCGATGTCCTAAAGGCGTGCACAGTGCCATGGGCCCCACTCTGAAGCACCCAGAGTCTCCTGACCTTCCCCATAGACAATCCTTCTGGATTCCACATGATACGGGATTTTGGTCCAGCCACTGCAGAGTGAAAGCAGGGACTTGAGGGCAACAGAAAGGGGGCCCTCTGAGGGCATCCAAGACAAGGATGACTGCTCCAGGGTAATGAGAGACGGACAGGCAGCCACAGAACTGCAAGCCTGGTGAGCTGTTCCAAGTGGTGGGGAGCGACATCTCGGAACAGCTGCCCCAGCGGCTCTATAAATACTCGTCCTTGAGAATGTGATGACAAGGGATTCCTCGTTCAAGCACACTGTATTTGCTTTCGGTGGCGGGCTGAAGCCCCACACTGAGAAGAGCCCCGAGAAGTCTTGCTGACAGCAGTCCCCTGCCTGAAGAGCCCAGCTCTGCTTGAAATCCTATCAACCCTTTTACATGTAATACCTACTAACATGTCTGGGAACCAGTATCTCACAGGACCCCAGCCCAGAGAAATGAATCGGAGAACTGTCTATACCCTGAGGAAAAAAACAGTACTTTAAAGATATATCAGAATAGGTGAAATGCCCAAGTTTTACAACTTTGGCAAAAAGCTTGAATTACGAGGAAAATTCACCTGTACAACACACCACCACCACCACCACCACCACCACCACCACCACCACCACCGACACCAAACAGATATGTCTCTGCCTGCCCCTGGATTTTGATTTGGGGGGGTCACCTAAAGTATAATAGGTCTGTGGCTGACGCCAGACCACCATTCCAAAATCCAAGATCCACAGAGGTCATTACGTCCAATCTCCTGACCACACAGGCCAGGATAAAGTCACCACCCATGCCTCTCTGTGGCTTCAGCAATGGCCATAGGGGCTGAGGTGTGACGCCTAGGGAATGTGAATGTAAATGCATAGGTGTGTGAGGGACTCAGTGTGTGTGCTCTGGGTTATGTATATGTAGAGTCCCGTGAAGAGAACATGACCACTCCTGAGGTGTACCCTCCTCAGCTGCTCCTGTGTTTCAGCTCGTCCTCTTCTGTCTGCCTCCCAACATAACCAAACATTGTAATGGTTCCGACCTGACTGTGAACAGCAAAAGATCCCCTCTCTGGCTTTGGGATTTCTCCCTGAAAAATAAAAATGTCTCCTTTTCAACCTCTAGATTCTGAGATCATTTCCTGCCTAGGCCCAGTACTCAGGGGAGACGTTCCTTCAAAGCAAAAAGACACTTCAGAAACCTGGAGTTGTCCCACTCTGATCTCAGCCATCCCTGGAGACAGGCTGGCAGTGGTCTCCAGACAGGTGCCACAGGCAGAGATGAGAAGCAGGGGAGGAGGAGGGTGGAGTGAGGGACGTGGGGATCTCACCTGGTATGTGTTGTCAAAGCTGTCATACATGAACCTTGTGATCAGAGACGTCTTCCCGACTGCAAGGCAAAAAGGAGAGAGATGTTCAGATGAAAGGAGACGAGCCTGATGGCCAGTGGCTTCTGGACTCGGGAGAGAGACAGGCTTACAAGAACCCCAGGAAGAAGACCCCAGGAAGAAGACCCGAGTCAAGGCACTGGGGGTCTACACCAGGTGAGTTCCAGAGACACTCTGGTCAGATGCCAGACTGCCATGGAGAAGGAGGCCTACCCCTTCCTCAATTCCTACCACCCAAGTCCAGGTCTGCCCTGACCCCAGGTGCCAGCTGCAATGTGATGCCCACAGATGCTCTTCTCATAGCTGTCTGTGTTCGCCAGGCCACACCACCTCACTACAGGGCATCTCCTCACAGGGGACTCCCTTCGGTTCCCATTTATCAGCTTAAGCATTGGCGAGGAAGGGGCAGGCGAAGGCAGCAGTCCTTTCTTAGTGTCTCTCCAGGGCAATCCTCTTCCCCACAGAGTGGGCTTGACAGTCCAGCCCAACACCGGGCATTCCTTTAGCATTCCTGGATCCCACTGTGTCAATGACAAGAGGATTCCCAGATACTGTGACAACTGCAGGCTTACCCACAGGTCTGTAAGCACCCCAAATGGGGCAGAAATGTCCCCAACTGAAAACTGCTAGTATGGGTAAGAGGCCAAGAGTCTCTTGGGAGACCCATAAATGGCGCTAATTTCCCAAACCACAGGGTTTGGCTTCTGATACAACCCGAGCAGGTCCCCTGGGACATGGCAGTGACAGAAACGCCAACCGCGGGACTTCTAGCCATCTGGGATAATAAAGGGACATTTGTCGGGTCACTACATGGAACTCTTCTCTCCTCTGTCCCACCAGGACTCTGCCGCAGTCCTGGGAGGTTCAGAAGGGAGCTGCAGGAGACAACCATCTTGTGCCTAAGGTAAAGGTGCCTAAGGCCACAAGCTCTCACCATCCCGCCCTCTCCATGTTCAGCAGGCCATTCCCAGACTGAGTCTGGTGGCGTGGCTAGTCACTGCCTGGGCAGGGCAGGACAACCCAATGATCCATGGAAAGGCTCGTTGTTAGGTCTATATCTACAGACATGTAACATTTCTGACAGCCAACACTGGCCAAAGAGAGGCAGTCTCCTGACCAGGAGCCTCTGACAGACTAGGTCTGGGCTGCAGCCAAAAGACCCAAGTCTGACCCAGGTGAGGACAAATCCTACTGAGGCACTGTTCAGCTGTGTTACCTGAGGTAGTCACCCCTCCTCTGGACCTCATTATAACATATCAAAGTCGGCAGAGGATGTAAGGAGAAGTAAGGACGGTAATAAAAGTGAAAGGCACATGGGAAGTGCTGGAGAGTAGGAGGTGTCAGGCCACCTGAGAGAGCTGAGGCACTTTCCAGAATGACATATGACAAGGGAAAAACAAACCCACCAGCACTAAGGTCATATAATGAAGAAACAGATTCCTCCTTGTCTTGGGGTAGGGGCACGATATGCCTGGATTGGAATTTTAGGGGACAACAGGAGTTTCTAGTTACTACAACTGAGCCTATGTTAATGAGGTGGTGGCTCCCCAGATAGCCTCAGGATGAGCTGTCAATCACATGGCCAGAGGGCTGGGTCCAGGAAAGGAAGGAAGGCTGGAGACTGAGCTCCAACACACGGACAGCATTCAACCAGCTCCGTCTACGTAATGAAATCCCAGGAAGAACTCTAGACACCCACGCCCTGTGGAGGAGCCGCCTGGGTTGTGCACACACAGATGTGCCTCGAGGGTGGACAGGCTGTGATTCTGCGAGGAGAGGGCCCAGCCATTCTGCATTCAGGATGCTCCTAGAGCTCACTGACTGGTGAGGCTGGCTAGCTTCAGGGATCTGCCTGTCCCTGCCTCCTCAGGACTGTGATTACAGATGTGCAGCATCACATCTGTAACGGGGGGAGTCAAACTCAGGTCTTCATGACTGCATGGCAAGCTACCAGCTGAGCGCTCTCTCCACTGTCCCCACAACTGCTATCTTAAGGGGTGCTTTCCTGAGGGTCTGCTGTTGAACCTGAGGGGCACTGGGGACCCCCTAGATTTGGAGCTAATTGGCCATAAGTATAGATGTCTGGGGGACCCCTAAACATTTTCCAGTTCCTGATGGGCCTGGTACACCTTCTCACCCTTTCCCAGGCCATCATGCTCTTTAGAACATCTGTCTTCGCTCTTTTATTTTGTATCACTTTGTTTTGTCTCAAGCCCCACCTTGGCCAAAGGTGGAACTGCAGGGTCTCTGTCCTGACCCTGGCTTCTGAGGTCTCTGGGCTCAACAGTCTTCAGGGGACTGGACTGCCCTGCTCGGGACACAAAGCACGCTACAGAGACCAGGAATTGCAGGGAAAGCTGTCCTCCATGGCTGTCTCCAGGAACCTCCAGGAGGCCTGAGCAGAGCTCGTTACAAGACATCCCCTCTGTCCACCCACACTGGCCCCCACCATGGCATCAAATGAAAGAGCTCCATGGCTCATGCTTGGGGTGTTCTCTGCCAAGGTCATCCAACCCCGAAGGGCAGAAGCCCCTTCCCTGTCTCTTTCTTGCCCTCTACCACAGTCCTGGGCAGATCACGGACGCCGGAATCTGGAAATAGACCCGATGAGGCACTCTACTGTGGGTCATGGCAGAAGGAGGGCTGAGAGGGTGGCGGTGCTCAGCAGGCACCAGGACAGGCAGGGGGAGGAGGGGCAGGAAACGCGCTCTGCCTTTAATCCCTGCAGGAACCCTTCAGAGAGAGCCGCCTCCCACCCTGCCCCATCCTCAAGGTCACCCTGCCACACTGCCAACAATGGCTCACAGACACACTGCAGCAAGGCAGGGCAGGGCTTTATTAGAAACGAGCAGGGGAACCATCACAGAGTTCTTTTTACCCTCGGCTCAGGGCTCGGCAACACTCCTGTCATCTCGTGGATGCGCGGTCCCCATGATTACACAGGGAGCTGCGTTTTTCTTCCTTCAACCAAATGAAGGTGAAAAAAGTCATTCCTGGGCACTGACCAGGATCCTCTAGGAAGGAGGAAACCCCCATGCTCCCTGGGCCACTACTTAAGCCACACAGGGGGATTTGGCACTGTCCTTGGGTGGCCTCAGGAATCCTCACTTCCAGCCTACGCATTAAGATGCTCAAGGTCACAGAGTGGACAGGCGGTGGAGCCTGCATGGGGGCACAGGTCTGCCGCCAGCACCTCTGCCTCAGCTGCTCCTCAGAGCCGCTTCATGGAGCCGTCGGGCAAGCAACAGATCCTGGGGTCTGCAGGCAAGGCTGCTGGTGGGAGGGGAGGGTGGGGTGGGCAGCAGCACCCCAGGCAGCGGGAACAGTGTGAGCAAAGGCAGAGGTGGGGCGGGGGTGGGGTGCAGGGGAGATGTCTGTTAGGAAAGGAGAGAAGGCCAGGTTATCACGGGATGTTATGCGGAGGCCCCTCCATCTTAACACCGCCTTACAGATAACGGAACCAGACACAGTATATGAAGAGAGAAGTGAAGAGAAAACACTGTTCCCAGAAGCTCTGTGAGGCTGCAGGGTTGACTGAAAACAAACCTCACCTTTGGGGCCAGCTGTGGAGGGCTTACAAGGGGCAGATGGAAAGGCTAGGCTGGCAGGGATGTGGCAGCCATAGCTGAAGCTTCCAAAGCAGTGAGCGCTCCAGAAGAGACCTCAGCACAAGGAGTATGGATGTGCACAGTGATGGTCGTTCAACATTCCCACCACAGGCTCCCAGAGTGGTCCCCATTCCACCTGCGCTCACAATGCAAGCCAGGAGCTCGTTCAGGGGCTCAGTCTGGAGGGTCCTACTCTGATGACAGAAATGGTGCTGTGTGATTCCCGACACCAGGCAAGAAAGGGCAGCTCGCCCTACTCAGGTGTGCTCCTGCCCCAGAGCTGGGCTGTCAGATTTCACAAAGGCCCACGCCAGCCCACCTGGGTGAGATCACTCTGGTGTGTTCGTGTGACAAGAAACTGAGACATCCCCTATTCCAGGTGACCTGTGCGTGCAAAGGCTTCTCCTTCTGAGAACTCTTGCCTCAGCCTCCAGGTTGCGTTCAATGCCGCATGCTCAGAACCAAAGCACACGTGCCCTGCTGTGTCCTGCTTCAATTATGAACCTGAGAGGCAGGCACGTATTTTCCTTTGGTTGGGCAGTTGAGTTTTGGGTGGTTTGATACAGGGCATGAGATACTCAGTCAGCTCTGAACTTTCAAAAGCACTCATACTGCTCTGGGAGACTGGCTACAGAAGCCACTGTGCAGGCGGAGCAGAAGTCTGGTGAGAGACAGACCACCTGGAACGATGTGGGGGCAACAGAGCGTAAGAACAGAGGAGGTGACAAGACCCCAGATCACCCAGGTGACAGGACAGCAGATCAGAGCCAAGAGAGAGCCCAGGATGTCTCCAGTCACCTGGCTTTGTAACCAGCAGATGATGGAGCCATTCTTTGGATTCCAGCAAACAAGGAGAGGCCAGGTAGTCAGCTTGGACTCAGAGCACTGTAAAAACTTTCCTCACAATGATCAGATCAGGGCACACACGTAAGCCCTGTTTCCAGGAAGTAAATAAATAAAAGCAATCATTCAGTCTCATGAACAAAGGATCTATGCCTATTTCCCATGAAATAACTATTTTCTTTGAACTCTATCCCGAGCTGCTGGACCAGGCTCTTGCATACACACAGGCTGTGTGGCACTCAGTCCCACACACCACGGCAATACCACCAGCCGCTGGATAGACAGAACACTGGCCCTTGGTGGCCTGCTTCTAGTGCCTGCCTGCCTCTCTCCTCTGGGTCCACGCACTCCACTGTGGGCCCCAGTGACTCAGCACAAGTTCCAGTCTGACAGATTTTTGTACATTTTGGTGGTTTCTAAGTAGCTTCTAGAACACAGAGAAGTTTCTGCACTCAGTGAATCTCTACTGAGTGCTGACTCTGCGAGGTTCAATCTGGGCACCAAATTCACAGGGGGAAGGCAGGTTACCCTAGAGCATCCCTAGCCATGCGGAGCAAGACCCTGGCATGAGCACTTGAAATGCCAGACTTGAGGGAGGTGGCTGTAATGAGGCCCTGCTGGCGGAGTCCTAGCATGCTCTTGGAAGGGAGGTGGTACCTGGGTTGGTGGGGAGGGGCGAAAATGAAGATCTGAGGGCTGAGAGATGGGCTTATTCATCACAAAGTCATTTACCCATTTAGCTCCATCAGTGCCATGCCTGAGAGTCAGTACCCATGAGGACGCTGGGTGTGGCTTGGGGCCTGGTCACAGGACGGAGAGCTGAATAGATAGCCTCCCTCTGTGAAGGACACATCTCCTCCTCCTCATCTCCACAGCGAGTGTGAATGCAGGCAAAGAGATGGCTGTTAGGCCCAGGAAATGAGACAGAGCACAAGGAATCATCTGCAGACTTGATGGGGGGGTCTGCAAGACCTGGCAGAAGCTGTAACAACTACGTAGAGCCTTGGCCTGCAGCCTGCTCGCAGCTCAGCTCACATGACTGCTCTGCAGCGCTCCTGGACCAGGATGCACTCATTCTAGTCCTCCTGATGGTCCCTAAGGAGCTCACGTCCTGGGTGGCAGGAGCGTGTAACTCACGGTTACAGCCAAGGTAGACTGTCTGCCTCTCAGATCTCGGTGTCTTTAGGAGAACGGGCCCCGTGCCAGACACTAGGTCTCTGCACGCCGTCTACAGCTCTCATCAAAGCGGATCCGCAGCTCTGAGAAGGTGGCCCGAGGGGCTGAAAATTCAAATCTGCGTCCTTCCAGCTCAAGCCACCTACTCCCAGAGTGGGACCAGCCCACGCAGCTGTCCCAAGCACTCAGTTTTCAGGACACAGATGGGAAATGCCGTGGGGATGCTGGCAAGGGCCTACAGAGGGGCTGAGCCTGGGGCCTGAAACTGGCAGGACAAGCCACCCGGACCCTGTGTCACTGTTTCACAGAATCCTCAAAGATGCCTCCACCATCCCCTGCAACCTCTGCACACCGGGTCCTCTCTGTGCCTGGCCGCGGTGTGCGCGGCACCCAGACCCTGTGAGGGGGAGAGGAACAGAGGAAGACAGCAGCTTCCTTTGAGTCTTGCTCCCTTTTGCTGTCTGTTAAAGAAACAGAAAACTCCAGCCCTCTCTGACTGTGGAAGAAAAACACGCCTAGGGCCAGGCTCCCCCTTCATACCCCACTCTGCCACCCCGTGCTCAAAGCGCCTTTGACGGCTCCCACCCGAGCCCTCGGGGCCCGGCTGGCTCACTGTCGGCTAAATGAGGAAACAGGTGAAAAATTCCATTTCAAACCTTTCCCCCACAGACTCAGACGGTAATTAAGAAATATGCAAAGCTCTTCATCGGACACTTTAATTAAGTGTGTTAATTCCCTCCGCCAGCGGATGCTCAGCTGCCTGGGCCTCACTCAGGGGCCAGTGAAGATGGAACAGGGAGATGGAGGGCAGGAAGAGGGAGGCTGAGGACAGCAAGGCACGGGGCAGGCCGGTGTGGCTCAGGCCCTTCTGTACCAGCCAGGAGGCTGACCGTGCCTGACCCTCGGCCTCCTTACTGAGTGTTCCTGCCTCACAGCCCTCCACAGACCCAGCTCCTCTAGCCAAGCCCAGTGTCCCTGGAAGCCTGTCCTGACTCAGCTGTACAGTGCCATTTCATTACCAGTCTCCACACTTGCTGGAAGAATGGGGATCCTGGGAGACAGAAGGGAGTTCTGGCCTCCTATCCGGCCTGGATTGGCCGTAGACCTTGGAACCATTATAGCCCCCTGAGGGTCGCAGCCCTTTGAGCAAGAAAGAGCAGGATCAGGGGAGCCAAAGAAATCTTGGTAACATAAAAGTCCACAGCTCAGGGGCTGGAGAGATGGCTCTGTGGTTAAGAGCACCCATTGTTCCTCCAGATGACAAGAGTTCAGTCCCCAGCACCCATGTCTGGTGGCTCACAGCTACCCATACCTCCAGTTCCAGCTCCAGGGGGATCTGATGTCTTTGGCCTCCTTGGGCACAAACACATAATTTCAACAACAACAGTAACAATAAACAATAGTAATAATAACAACAACAACGATAAATTAAAAATAAAATGCTATAAAATAAAGAAGAAACCCCCACCTCGACCATGTAGAAAGGATAAGGGCAGAAAACAGAAGAGCCAAAATAAAGGCTCCTTGTCCCCAAGAAGCCTAATACTACAGACAAGCACGCTCCCTTCCTCCAGGAACCTCAGGTACGCAGGGTGCTCAGTCCTCCAGATTCCATTATCAAAGCCCTGTGCCCATTGCTAGAGCTTCGCATGGTGATCAGACAGTGCACTGGGAGGCCCAGCCTCAGTTTCCCTTTCTACACAAACGCTCTTAGCTGTGTTCCCGTTTCTTCTCCAGTGGCTCCTCCTTCAGTAGAAAGGTAAGTAGAGGGAAGAGCTGCCCACAGGGCTGGGCTAGGTGAGACCCCTCCAAAGGTGCCCAGTCTCTGGCTGCCCAGAGGGAGAGCTCTGGCACCTTCCTGCCTACAGAGTGTATGCTCATCTTTGGTTTCTTTTTGTTCTCCAGCTTCCTTTCTTTCTCCACCCCCAGGTTCACTAAGGCATACCTGACATTGAAAGTTATATATAGTTAAAGCATACAATGTGATGCTTTGCTAGAACTCCCCCTCTCTATAGATACAGATAGTAGGCATATGCATTATGAAATGATACGGCAGTTAGTCTAATGTATTCATCACAACACTGCTACCTTTCTGACATGTGTATTTGTGTGCCTGTGGGGTGTGTGTGTGTGTGTGTGTGTGTGTGTGTGGTGTGAGTGTGTGCATGCATGGTGTGTATATGTGGTGTATATATGTGGGGTATGTGTGGTACAAGTGTGTATGTGTGTGTGTGTGTGTGTGTGTGTGTGTGTGTGTGTGTGTGTATGTGCGCTGGAAATCATCCCTTCCCAGCAGGACCTAACTGAGATCTCCTCTTCTTCCCCAGTCCCAAGCAGACCTTTGGGCATTTGTCCTGGCCAATTCCACTGTGAGACTAAATGATTTGGGGTATATTAGCTACAGGAACATCCCACTCCTTAACCCTAAAACACTAAAACTTAGTCAAGGCCAGCCTCAGGCCAGAACCAGGAAGCAAACAGTCTCAAGCTCTGACCCAAGGCTTTTCCAGTTCAAGGTCAGGGAATGACATGGAGCCCCTGGCTCCAACTTCTATCACCTGAAGTCAGGAGGGCACCAGATTTGGGCTAGACAGACGGTAGCTATAGGACTCAGTTAATGGAAGACATGGCAATAAAAGGGAAAGGGGACACCGGACCGCTGAGGGCTAAGGAAGGGAAGCCATTACTGGGAACACTGGACAGGTTTGCCCGAAGGAGGCTCTGCAGTAGAGGCCTCAGGACACTGCAATACAGACACTGTGTCCCAGAACAGACTCGAATGCCAGAGCCCAGGACATTCTTACAGAAACACTGCAGAGGGCTAGATCTGGGCCAAGAGTCTGGAACCGAGGAAGGCACCGTTCATGAGAGAGGTCCACTGACAGAACAGTGGCCTGCTCCATCGTCAAGACGCAGCCGGGGCTATATCCAGAGCTGCTTGTCAAATGATGGAGGACTAAGGCAGTGACATGACCAACAAGTTTGCCAATGTACCACCCACACGTGTCTTGGCTTTGCCTGGACTCATTGGTAGTCCAATGTGGCTGAGCCAAATGGTCTTTAAGATCCGGATGGACTTTGATATACTGCAGGATGGACGTTCCAGAAGGGCTCTTTCACTGCTGTGGGCAGAATCCTCTTACCCCAGGGCTTCAAACCTTACTCATGTCCCCACTTCCCTTTATCCAGCCCAGAGCCCTGAAGCTAAAGGAAGAACCTGAAATCTGGCCGGCTACTGTGGTGGGAAGGCAGAGGGGAGCTGGGGGAGCTCGCATGGAGGTAGCAGGTGTGTTCTCTGGCTCAGGACTGCCAGGAGCACCTGCCCTTATTTAGTTACTCAGGTAACTCCTCCCCTATGCCAAAAAGATTGTTCATAACTCTCAAAAATAATATTTGGACATGTGATTGTTGAAAGGCATGTCAGAATACGGTACCTTCCTATTAATAAAACTGAACAACTTCCCAATCCCTGTGGATGTCCACTGTTTGGAGAAGCCACAGCTTGCCTCTCCAATGGAGAAGGCCCACCTTGCAACACATGGAGGCACACAGTAGCCTTCTTCATTCAGAGACTCACACAAGACTCTACCAGAGGATGGGTGTGAACCTAGTGAGATGGAGAACTCACTAGAATCTGGATTCTGCATTCAGAGGCAGCCACCGTGGGAGGATGGGCTTTAGCATTTGCTGGTACCCAGCATTAGAACTGCGTCTCCCCAACACCACTCCTATGGGACTCAGGCTACTGCTTCTGAGCTTTCTTCCCTGAACTGTCCAATCATTCTTCCAGTGTTCAAGTCAGCTGGACTGGGACATTAGGTCTGTTGTTTATAATTACAAATTCAGGAAATCAAAAAGGTAGGTCAGTAAAAACACAATGTACGAGCAAAGTTTGTTTGTCAAAATACATTTCACAATAACTTCCCCAGATGGTGGCCTCCTCATCTTCCCTGGCAGCCAAAGTTGAAACAGCAGGACCAGTTATAAGATTCATGGTAGCTGGGCAGCGGTGGTGTTCACCTTTAATCCTAGCACTTGGGAGGCAGAGCCAGGTGGATCTCTGTGAGTTCGAGGCCAGCCTGGTCTACAGAGCGAGACCCAGAACAGGCACCAAAACTATACAGAGAAACCCTGTCTTGAAAAACCAAAAAAAAAAAAAAAAAAAAAAAAAAAAAAAAGATTGATGGTATAGCAGCCCTCACTTATCCACAGGGTATTCATTCTAAGATCTGAGCGTGCCTGTAGTCACAGACAGCACCAGGTCCTATATAAACTATGTTACATCTTGTGTATACACACTCATGATAATGTTTCATTTCTAAAGTAGTGTATGAGATTGATAATAATCATAACATAATATTACAAGTGCAACAATTCACTATTATAAAGATACACAAATATCCCACCACCTGCACTCAAAGTACCCTATTGTACTGTGTTAACCCTATTTCTTCCAACTGGCCACGGGTAACGGAAGCAGTAGACGTGAGACAGGTAGAGGGTATCACTCTACTCATGTGAGAAAAACCAAACCAGGTGTGATATTGAGATGGTTTTTACGAGCTATGTTCCAAAAAATATTAGAAAAGAGTCTGGAGTGCAGAAATTAAAGAACCAACATGTATATGTACACTTATACAATTAACTGCATGCCATGACTACCAAAAAACCAAGGCTGATGACGAGACCAAGTCAGCCTTCAGAGTCATGGGTTCATGTCAGTGTCCTGACAAACAATGAAGACATGAGAAACCCAAGATCCAGGGACTTCAGCTTCTAGTCAAGAGAGACCAGATAAGTCATCTCATCCAAATGACAGACAAATACAGAAAACAGCAATTTAACATAATGGCTTCTGGGAAATGGTGGTCCCAGAGAGACATGAAACAAATGCCATGTACCCCACAGACGATGCCTTGAGAGTCAGGGGAACTTGGTGCACCCCTAGGTGGAGGGGATGGAGCAGAGAGCCTAGAGGAAGTTAAACCAGAGTCAACAAGACAGAGTTCCAGAGAGGAAGCCCAGAGAGAAAACTGTAGCATCTTTGAGGGTCTCTCGTGTCTCAAGCTGAGTGCTGGGCAGCCAGTGTGTGGAGAAACTAGTTGGGGCAGAGGAATGACTACCTCCAGATCAGAGGAAGCCACGGTTGGTGCCTACACAGGCCTGGTGACAGCCCCTGTCCCCACCAGTCACCGTGGAACGCTTATCACTTGAAGGACCCTGGGGGAGACCTCAGGAGGACTATGCTCAAAGTGGGTTGCAATTCACTGAGTGTTGCTTAGGACCTAACTAACTAATCTTCAGAATATTTATAGGAATACAAAACTATGCAGTGCCCAATAACACCAAGTTCATGGTATCCGATACTCAATAAAAAAAAAAATCACCGGTTGAGGCTGGAAAGATGGCTCAGAGGCTAAGAGCACTGGCTACTCTTCCAGGAGACCTGGGGTCAATTCCCAGCAACCACACAGTAGCTCACAACTGTCTGTAACTTTAGATCTAGGGGATTCCATGCCATCTTTCAGCCTGTCTGGGCACTGGGCACACATGTGGTACACAGACATACATGCAGGCAAAACACCTATACACATAAGAAGTAAAAATCTTAAAAAAAAAATCACCAGGCATGCAAAGAGGCCTGAAAACAGGAACATAAAAAGGAGAGAGGGAAAAAAATCGGTTGGAACCAAACCCAAACCAACACACTAGAATTAACAGATCGATACTATGAGATTGTTATTATAACTATATTCCGTATGTTCAAAAATTAAATAGAGACAAGGAATACGTTTGTAAAGACACAAATCAAACTGTCAGCAGTGAAAACTACAATGTCAGAGATGATTCCCCATCACAGAAGGAAACAGCAATGAACTTGAGATCAGTGAAAAACACTATCTAAGATGAGAGAGTGTGGGGGAGGAGGGGAGATAAAAATGGTGAGAATACCAGTGAACTGTGGGGTAATGTCAAGTGGTCTTCCATATAGGTGACTTGTGTTCTCCAAGGCTGAAGGAGAGACAGAGGCGGGGAAAAAAGAGAAAGAAGAAAAGAGTTCACTAAACGTCCACCAAGAAGCACCACTGCCAGGCTACATATAGGCAGTGGTTAGCAGAAAACTCTAAAAGTGGGCACAGGGGCTGAGGGTGGAGGGCGGGGTGAGGGGTGGGGGATTCTTTATGTACCGAGAACTGGAAGATAAGGCGACAGCAGAGCTCTCCTCTAAAGTGATACCAGCCAGAAGACAATGGAGGGCTTAGCATGCCCTGGGCCCTGCTTCAATTAAAAAAAAAAAAGCCCTATGATAAAAAAAGAGAGAGAGAGAGAGAGAGAGAGAGAGAGAGAGAGAGAGAGAGAGAGAGACATTAGAGTAAAAGTGTATAAAGTTTTGACGGGAAAACTTACACTAGGTATTAACTTAGAATTCTATCCCCAGGGATCTTTAAAAGTAAAGGCAAGAAGTTAATTTATTTATTTTTTTTTATTTAGAAACACACAAAAGCTAACAGAATTTGTCCCTAGCAGATCCTCATGGCAAAAACTGTTAACGGAACTTCTTCAGGAATAAGGGAAATGATGCTGGGTGGAAATGTGGAGCGTCACAAGAGGATGGTGGCCATGGACAGGGCATGGGCAAATACCAAGACTTTTGCCATTTAAGTCCCTCTGAAGATAAGTGATGGTCTAAACAAAAATAACAATAAACCTGAGAGGATTATGAGAAAAATCCGTGTTACTCTGAAATGATACAACAGGCGCTTGGAAACTGCTTTTACTGAAAGCACGGATCCTCCCTGGGCCCACGAGGTGATAAAAGCAGGGGAAAGGTCTCCATCCCACACCTTTCTCTTCGGTCCTAAAGTTAGGGTCAAAGCTGGGTGTCCCAGTGCCCCCTTTAATCCCAGCACTCAGGAGGCAGAAGCAGGCCGGTTTCTATTACCTCTCAAACAAACAACTTAGGTCCAAGCTGCTGCTTAGCTCTGTACACAGCATGTTAGTCATTCAAGGAAGGTCTGTGCAAAATCAGTGATACCTGATTTACCTCATTCCCCTTCAAGCGGGGAAGCATGCAGATAAAAGCTTTTTCCTGTCAGACCTTACGATGTTCTGTTTGAGACACCTCCCCTCCCCTGACAAAATGAAACACAGGGTACCAGAGAATAGCTACTCAAAGAACGCCCACCTTGAGTGTCACCATATCCATCCCCACCTCACCCCCACCCCCTGGCACAGATGTAGTTGTCTCATGGGAACTGGCTTGCCCCCTCAAGGACTTCAGCAGAACCGGAACTGACCAGTTTAACCAAGACTGCTTACTTAGGCATGCCTCTCACCCCAGTCACACTCATTCCTCTGTTTAACCTAAAGCCTGAGTCAGTTCCCAGAAGATGGACTGCAAATGCTTAATGGCGTTTGCTTCCCAGCACAGCCGTGTTCATTAAAATCCTTCGCTGTCCTTTCGCCATTATCCCCACCGGCTTTCTCTGGAGTAAGTGATGGGGACCTGATATGTTGGAACCTCCAGAGCTGGACCTCTGGCCTAGGACTCCAGCTATGATCATATGCTGAGCAAGTGGCATCTTTGAAATATTGTCAGCCCCAGATTCTATTCCCAGAAAAAAAAAATATTTCAAAGATGAAAGTGAAATACAGACAGACAAATGCCAAGATAATTCACTGCTGGCAGATCTAGTGTACAAGCAAAGAAACGAAGGGCGGAAGGAGAGGCCTCTACAGATTCACACAGCCTTGTCGTCAACATGGCCGCTTTAAGGACTGCCAGGCCTGGGTTTTAATCTTGCCTCTGCCTCTGGCTTGCTGCGTGACCTGATGTTAGTTACCACCCTCTCTGGGGTTCATCTTCCTCACACACACAATCTATCTCACAACAGTCTTAAGAATTCTAGGAGAGTAGTGAAAATTTAGAAATTGGGGTCCTGGGTAAAAGGCAAATGGGAAGTCTTTATATTAGTTCTGTAACTTTTTATAGGCCTAAAAAACAAAAGGGAAGGTATTATTTTAGTTATATGTATATACATGTCTCTGAGATACCCAACATATTCAGGAAATGGTGTATTCTGATTAAACAAATGTGCTGGTGAATATGAAATTTTTTTTAAGATTTTAAGTACATGTTCATGTGTGTGAGGAGGGATAATGTGCACATAATGAGAGCCAATGGCTGAGGAGGCCAGAGAAGGGTCTCGGAACCCTGGAGTTGGCGTTACAAGTGGTCATAAACCACCAATGTGAGTGCTGGGAACCAAACTTGGGTCCTCTGAAAGAATCATTCACACTCTGAACCACTGAGCATCTTGAGAGCCAATGTTACATTTTAAGTTTTAATTACTATGCCTAAGAGATCCACAAAAACACCTCTGGTCTGCAAGTCCCTTGCTCAAGGACAGATACTTCCTGAAATGCTGGTGGCTACTGTTTATGGGAGACAACAAGCCACATGTTTTCACTCCCCTAAACAAGTTTGTTTGACCCATCTGCCCCAGATGGATGTGCTTGATCACATGTGGGTGGGAGGTAGGTAGGCAGGACATATGTCAGAATGTATGCTTGCCCCTGATTGGACCTGATGGGAAATGCAATGGATTATGGGTTTTCCTTCTTAAGCCCTTGCCATACTTGATTCTGGGACATTTCCCAGGAACCTGGGTATAGACCCGGCCAGAGCCCATCCACCTGGCCAGTATTTAATTAAAGCTTGCTTCAAATTTGACTTTAAATTGTGGTAGTGGTCTTCTTCTTGACTGGTGGGGTTAACACAGCCCCTGGTGAGATTTCTCTAAGAAACTGGAATGGTACTGTACATCTATTCAAGCCTCATGGAGGAACAGGATTGGGTAGGGTCAGAGGCTGCTGTGAGCTTATTACAGGTTCCCACTGATGTGTACATACTTGAGATGCATGTTGTACATACATATACAGGTGTGTGTACATACATGGTCAATACAACAGGTCTGTGTGGAAATACCTTGGTTTTCCTGGGCATTTTGCTTTTAGGACTGATGGTCAAGAATACCACCTTTAGGGTTTCTAAGACTCTCTTGAGACCTTGGCACCCTACTGTAGATGGCAGAACTACTCCAACTCCAGCCAGCCTATCCAGGTCTGAATCCTTTCTGCCTCTCAGAGTGGAATCAAACACTCAGAGAAACTTCAGAAAGGCCTGGCGTCTTCCATGTAGGGCCAAGTAAAGACTTCTGAATGCCGGACACATGGCATTGACAGGTTCCCATCCACAGCACACACAGCAACCCTTCGATTCCCAGGAAAGCCATTCTAGGGTAGGCAAATGTACTCCCACTCAATGGCTCTGAGGCTCAGCCCAACCCCAGCCAGACACTACAGGCCAACTATGTCCGTGTATCTGAGTAGCTGCAGACTCCGCCATGAACACAGACATGCTGTAGAGAAGGGGGATGTGCATGTTACATTCCCATTGCCCCCATTTCTTGAAAAGGTTCCTGTTAATGTAATCTGAGAGCTTACCTAACAGGATGTCTTGATTCAGCCAGCCATGAGTTTGGTAAACTAATGGCCATGCTCATCCTTTTCTTCCCAAGGCTGGTGGTGTGGATGTTAAAAGCCTCAGTAATAGAAAAAAGGTCAGGTGACCAGATGGCGCACAGAGTGCCAAGAGGCAAGGCTGTGTTCCCTAGGTCGTCAAAGAGACTTGTAATAACCTACAGGTCCCAACACTAGGGTCAAAGCTTTAGCACGACAATGGAACCGAGCTCACTCAGGAGTGTGGGAGAGGCCTGCAGGTGACAGACAGATGCTGGCAGACATCTTCCCAGAAGTCCGTCCCCTTCTCAGAGGAACTCTTGGGCTGGGTAGCCTGGTGCCAACTGGCACACCAGGATGCTCTCAGTCTCCATGAGAACAAGGGGCTGCTTCCGGTGCTGCTTTTGTGGGCCCCAGCCGCTCTTCCTGTCCCCCGCAGACTCTCACACAGCCTCTCACCTTACTTCTGGCTCAGGAGAAGATGGACAGAGGCCCAGCCCTGTTCCCCTCAAGCCCGCTGGAAAGATGAACAAGAGTGAAACTTCTAGCCTCTCATTAGGCCCAAACCAACCATCTTCCTGCTCCTTAGACATATGTAAAGACACTTGCATAGGGGCAGGTCTCCTGCTGAAGTACCATGAAGACTGTTGTCTCGAAGAAGAAAACGCACTGTACACCTCAGGCCGCTGGGCCTGTGGGTAACCATGAGGAGGCATCTGGAACGCAGGCAGGACCACTGTGCCTCCAGCTTTTGTGGAGCACAGATGGTTGCTGGTCAGGCTAGACTAGACAAAGAAGCAGGGGAACCTGGGCAATGTTCAGATTCTTGTCCCCACACTGAAAGCTCTAGGCCTCTAAGGAGCCATTCTCAAAAGCAGCCCCATAATGCTGGAAGTCACAGAAGACTCTGGAGCTGATGGTTCAGAATCAATGTTTCTCCTGGGCCAGCAGTAAGGTGAGAAGCTGTATGAGGATCTGCAGAGGACAGGAAGAGAAGCTGGGGCCCAGAGAGGCAGGTCACCCGAAGCAGCTCCCCTCCCCATCCCCATGGAGACTGAGAGCATCCTGGTTTGCCAGGCTACCATGCTACCCTTCACATACCGGAGAGATGTGAAGCCGGAGAAGAAGGGTCACCTGTGTAACAGACACAGCACCAGGGCCACAGCCAGGCACTGTTCTCTTCTGAGAACAACTGAGAGCTTGCCCTTAGAAGTTGTTCCTTTTACTCTTGTCCTTGCCGCTGATGTGAACCCACAAAGTCACCAATGTGTCACCAGGCCAGGGAGACTCTACTGGCTACGACCCCAGTGGAAACACGGAACAGGAAGTGCCAAGGGTCAGTAGAGAGCTTAGAGGACAACGAAGTGTGGCAGCCTGGTTTCCGGGAGGGCCATCGATCAGAGTGGCCTCAGAACACAAGAGCATGGCAAGAAGGGCCTACAGAATGTTCCAGCCCTGCATGTGGCAGAGGAAAATTCCAGGAGTCAAAGTTTGTCTGGGGTCACATGAAAAACATAAGCAGATCATGCATCAGGGCTTCACAGGTTGGGCCTGGGCAGGTGCTTAACCCAGAGCAGATCATGGATCCCTCCTGAGAACTCCACGCCTCCTCTGATAAAGACACTCCCTGCCTGAAAAAATCTCCCTCCTCTGTGTAAGCTATCTGTTGCTGTGTAACAATTACTCAGGTCTCACAAGGTAACAAACAAGGTGTCTGCTAGGCTGCATTTATTTTCTGAAGTTAGAATCCTCCTCCAAACTTACGAAGACAAGAGTTGGGGTCCTCACGGTTGTGGGACTGAAGTCTCACTCTCTTGCTGGCTGGTGGCTGCACTTTCTTCTTAGAGGCCAAGCCCCTGCCCCAAAGTCACTCTCCACACACTTATGCACACTACATATGGCAGCGTATTTCTTTGAGGCACGGAGGAATGGTTTTCTTATAAAACAATCAAGAGGGGTTCGGGAGACGGCTCAGTGGGTAACAGGCTTCACACACAAGCATGAGGACCTGAGTTCAGATCCCCAGCACCCATGTAAAAAGCCACGTGCTGTTTTTTAAGGCAGCACGTACCTATAAATCTTAGCACGGGAGGTAGAGGCAGGAGAATTCCCATTGCTCACGGAACAGTTAATCTAGCCAATCAGCAACTCCAGGGTCACTGAGAGACCCTGTCTCAAAATACATGGTGGAGAGAAGAGTGGGAAAGACAGCTGGCGTGGTCCCCTGGGGGAGTGGAGTGGGGGAAATAAGGGACGGATATGATCAAAGCACACTGAATACATATATGACATTTTCAAAGAATACATTTTAATTAATAAATAAAAAGAAACAGTCAAGGGGCAAACTATCCCCGTTACCTTTCCCAATAACATGACTCAAGTCAAGGGTGACCTCTTGTTACCTTCGCCGTACTGTATGGGCTAGCAGCAAGTCACAGAGTTCCATCTGCACTCAGGGGAAGGATATTTGAGAAGACCGGACTCACAGTGACGGGCTCACAAGAGGGGCTGCCTTTCCCTCCCCATCCTGCTGCTGTGAACTGGGCTGACCCCCTGGAACAACACCTTGCGGGGCGCCTAGCCTTCAGACATCTCTCTCAGCCTGCTGCCATGAAGGCAGAATGGAGGGCTGCTCAGCCGTGTCTACTGGTCCAGGCACTGGTGCACACCTCTGTCCAGCTCCCCGACACATCTGGGCCCCCAGACAGCAGACCCCAGACAAGGCCAGCTCTGGCAGCCTTTCCGTTCCCAGAGCTGGAGAAGAACCGAGTTTTTCTGGCCCCACATGTGGGGCTCTGCCATTTTCTAAGGTGGTTAGGAAAGGACCAGGTCTGGAGGCTGGCCAGGTGCCTCCTAGTCAGGCCTCCTGCTGCTTGTCATCTGGGCAGTGGCCTGCAGTACTAAGGTGGGGTGTGTGGGGAAGGGGGAGGAAACTCGATGAATAGAATAAAAATCATACAGACCCTAGGGCTGCATGTAGGATGTGTTAAGAACTGAAAAATAATTTGGGAGTGGTTTGCCCTGAGATGAAGCCCTTCCTGGGAGCGCTCTCTACAGAAAGAACAGAAGCCAGCAGAGAGCCCAGTCCCCAGGTGTGACTCTATTACCGGATAAGCAAATGTTAACCTGCAGGGTCACAGAGACAGTAAAAACCCCTGGGGGAGGAAGAGGTGGAGCTCAGCGACCCTCCCTTCAGGTCCCCCACCGGAAGCCCTGGGACAGTGGGGCTGATGGAGGTCCCCCAGCAAGCACAGTCAGAATCTTTCTTTCCCCTGCTGCCCCACTGGGCTACAGTCCCCTTCTTGTCCTTCACAGCCACAACGTCCTATGCCCAAGAACCAGCGGCACTTTGACAGAACCTCCAGCCTTTGGACTTGGTCAGAACCCTGGGATGGACAGTACCATCACTAAAAGCTGCTAAGTATCCTGGTTCTGGAAGCCCCAAGGAGACCAGCAAGCACACTCCCCTGACTCAGCACATCCTTGGTGTCTCTTTCCTCTGGCTACACCTGTGGCTCCCTCCTGGCCTGCTCACCATACTCGACACTGGGGGTGGG
The DNA here is from genome assembly GCF_949786415.1 of Peromyscus eremicus. Lineage (NCBI taxonomy): Eukaryota > Metazoa > Chordata > Mammalia > Rodentia > Cricetidae > Peromyscus > Peromyscus eremicus. The sequence goes on along the minus strand of NC_081422.1, from coordinate 97,345,817 downwards.
GTGGGGAGGGAGAGGGAAATGCATTTTAAATGTCTCCAGTGCTCTGTCCTATGTCCCACTTCCTGCTCATCACAGAGTCAAGGTGGAACGTTCCCCTCCCTTTCTCAGAGTTAGCCAGTTTATCTGCCCGTCCCTTGGGACTTGGCTCTGGTGCACAGGTCACAGTTACAGCAATCCATTCCCGAACCAGGGACAGGTCTCAGGCTCTCAACCCCTGCCTGTCCCAGGAGTGGGGACAAAGAGGGACCCAGAAGAGGCTGGAACAAGTCCAAGTTGTGCCTTTTCCCTCTGCTGAACACCAACACAAAAGAGTCCTCACCCACCCTGACCTCAGAGATGACAGATCTGGTACTGTAGGGGCCATGAGTGTCGCTATGAGATGTTGTTACTGCAGATGAAGCAATCAGGCCTACATCCATGCTGCCAAAGCTATACCAGGTGGTGTTCTGTTGCATTGGGAGACTGCCAAGACAGGAAGGGTGGGGAGCAAAGGTCATAGGTCATCAAGGTTGAAAACCAGTCCCCAGCTGATCCCAACAGGCTGCTCTTTCCCAGTTAGGGGCGGGTTCAAGAGAGGCGGTCCTCTGCCTCCACTCAGGCTCCTGGCTCTCAACCCTAGCTTTTGGAGCAGCCAGTTTAAGATTAGGTTTCTGTCTCCAACACAGGGAAGAACACTTTCTCTTCACCTGTGCTGTCCTCTCAGATCTCGTAATCTTGAAGGAGAGACAGCAGCAGAGGAGGAAGCAAAGGAAGTGGGAGGCAAGTACCCCACAGAAGAGGAAAGGAGCCCGGGAGGACTGCCAGGGGCTGATCAAGAGGGCCAGTGCCCACTGCTCACCATGTGCCGCATCTGCCCGAGCAGCTGGCAGAGGGAAGAGTCTGGAAGGACCATGCAGCCTGGAACACCCCTACCCCCAAGGTCAAAGCAGCCAGGGGCCCCAGACTACCATGGGGGCAAGGTAGCTAGATAGGGGAGCTCGAGGTGGCTGGTTCTGGGACATCTGGGGTCAGTGTGGAGAAAAGGCTGGGAGTCCTCCCCGGTTCCTTTCCTTGTCCCGAGGCTCTTCTCTGAGAAAACTGAGAAAACACCCACCCAACTGAGCAGGCCAGACCTAGGCAGAGGACTGAGCTTCCGCCTCCCAAAGCCCACTCTGTGCTCTATGCGTCCTCTGTCTGACCTAGTTCAGTCGCTTGGACCTTCAAATGGGCCACATTCTGCCTTTTCTCCTAATCCATGAGCATGGGCCTCCTCTGTCCAAGGCTCCGTGGTCTGGCTCTGCCATCCTCTGTAGGCTCAATCCCTACACCACCTACTCTCCTACACCGGAAGGCCACCAGGGTCCAGCAGCCCTGAACCAGACCCAGTTCTCCAGAAGCCTCAGGCCTTCTACTGCCTCGGCGCAGTGGGTCCCTCTGTCCCCTGCATCTCCACGCCTGCAGGGGCTTTCCCACTCACTATAAAACCTCTGAGAACCTTCCATGGCTTCCTCAGGCAGAGCACGGCCACAGCCTTGCTTCTGTATATAATGCTTCCTATTTATAATGACTGGGGTTTCTTTCCACTTACCTTAGGCCCAGTGCTGCTCTGAACAGTCCATTTGCCTCCAGTCACACCACACATAGCTTCTGCCCCTGCAGTTCTTCGGGGAAGACAAAGTACTCTTCCCATGAGGGGCTTTGGTGGCCCTTGAGGGGGTAGGCTGGTGAATCGGTGCCACCTCCTGCCACTGAGGA